>NW_012107831.1:1139700-1279448 GCF_000951045.1 Mandrillus leucophaeus | reverse complement strand
ATTTCAACTTTGGTGAATCTGACAAGTATGTGTCTTGGAGTTGCTCTTCTCGAGGAGTATCTTTGTGGCATTCTCTGTATTTCCTGAATTTGAATATTGGCCTGCCTTACTAGGTTGGGGAAGTTCTCCTGGATGATATCCTGCAGAGTATTTTCCAACTTGGTTCCGTTTTCCCTGTTACTTTCAGGCACACCAATCAGACATAGATTTGGTCTTTTCACATAATCTCATATTTCTTGGAGGCTTGTTCATTTTTTTTTTACTCTTTTTTCTCTACACTTCTCTTCTCGCTTCATTTCATTCATTTGATCTTCAATCACTGATACTCTTTCTTCCAGTTGATCGAGTCGGTTACTGAAGCTTGTGCATTTGCCACATATTTCTCGTGTCATGGTTTTCCACTCTATCAGTTCTTTTAAGGACTTCTCTGCATTGATTATTCTAGTTATCCATTCATCCATTCTTTTTTCAAGGTTTTTGGTTTCTTTGCACTGGGTACATAGTTCCTCCTTTAGCTCTGAGAAGTTTGATCGACTGAAGCCTTCTTCTCTCAACTCGTCAAAGTCATTCTCTGTCCAGCTTTATTCCATTGCTGGCGATGAGTTGCGTTCCTTTGGAGGGGGACATGCGCTCGATTTTTTGAATTTCCAGCTTTTCTGCACTGCTTTTTCCCCATCTTTGTGGTTTTATCTGCCTTTGGTCTTTGATGATGGTGATGTACTGATGGGGTTTTGGTGTGGGTGTTCTTTCTGTTTGTTAGTTTTCCTTCTAACAGTCAGGACCCTCAGTTGCAGGTCTGTTGGAGTTTGCTTGAGGTCCACTTCAGACCCTGTTTGCCTGGGTATCAGCAGCAGAGGCTGCAGAAGATAGAATATTGCTGAACAGTGAGTGTTGCTGTCTGATTCTTGCCCTGGAAGCTTCGTCTCAGAGGTGTACCCAGCTGTGTGAGGTGTGAGGTGTTGGTCTGCACCTAGTGGGGGATGTCTCCCAGTTAAGCTACTCAGGGGTCAGGGACCCACTTGAGCAGGCAGTCTGTCCGTTCTCAGAACTCAACCTTCATGCTGGGAGAACCACTGCTCTCTTCAAAGCTGTCAGATAGGGGCATTTACATCTGCAGAGGTTTCTGCTGCTTTTTGTTTAGCTATGCCCTCTCCCAAGAGGTGGAGTCTACAGAGGCAGGCAGGCCTCCTTGAGCTGCGGTGGGCTCCATCCAATTTGAGCTTCCTGGTGGCTTTGTTTACCTACTTAAGCCTCAGCAATGGTGGGCGCCCCTCCCCCAGCCTCACTGCCATCTTGCAGTTAGATCTCAGACTGCTGTGCTAGCAATGAGGGAGGCTCTATGGGCATGGGACCCTCTGGATCAGGTGTGGGATATAATCTCCTGGTGTGCCATTTGCTAAGACCCTTGTTAAAGCACAGTATTAGGGTGGGAGTTACCCGATTTTCCAGGTGTTGTGTGTCTCAGTTTCCCTTGGCTAGGAAAAGGAATTCCCTACCCCCTTGCACTTCCCAGGTGAGGCGATGCCTCGCTGCTTCAGCTCTCACTCTGACCAGCACCAACTGTCCAACATGCCCCAGTGAGATGAACCCGGTACCTCAGTTGAAAATGCAGAAATCACCTGTCTTCTGTGTTGCTCATGCTGGGAGCTGAAGGCTGGAGCTGTTCCCATTTGGCCATCTTGGGCGCCCCCAGTAACAAATTTAAAAGAATAGAAATTATGCATTGTCTGTTTTCCAAGCACAATATAATTAAAGTGGAAACCAATAACAGAAAAAGAGCTAGAAAAATCTCAAAATACTTGGAGATTAAAAAACACACTCCTAAACAATACACAGATCAATGAAGAAATCTTGAGAGAAATTTAAAAATACTTTGAACTAAAGGAAAATTAAAACTTAACGTCAAAATTTTGCAAGATGCAGTGAAAGCAGTGCTTAAGATAAATTTAAAGCACTGAATGCATAAATTAAAAAAACTAAAAATAAAAAATTAATTACCTAAACATCCACCTTAGAGAACTAGAAAAAAAGAGCAAATTAAGTTCAAAGTAACCAGAAAAAATAATAAAAAGAGAGCAGAGATCAATGAAGTTGAAAGGAGAAAATCAATAGAGAAAATTAACAAAACCAAGAGCTATAATAGTTCTTTGGAAAGATGAATAAAACTGATAAACTTCTAGCCAGGCTAAGAAAAATATTAGAAGATACAAATCATTAATATCAGAAACGAAAGCTGGGACATCATTAAAGAGCCCATGGACATTAAATGCATAATAGACAATGCAATAAAAAACTCTACTCCCCAAAATTTGATAACGTATATAAAATGAACCAATTCCTTGAAAGACACTATCTGTCAAAATTCACACAAATGAAGAGAAAATAGATTCAAAAATCCTCAACAAAATATCAGCAAATCTGATCCAACAATGTGTTTAAAAATTATACATCATGACTAAGTGAGATTTATTCCAGGTAAGAAAAGCTGATTCAACACTGGAAAATCAACTAATGTGACCCTTCATATCAACAAGCTGAAAAAAAAAAATCACATGATTATATCAATAGATGCAGAAAAAGCATTTGACAAAATCCACCACCCATTCATGATTAAAAAAAAAATTTCTCAGTAAACTGGGAATGACGGGGAACTTCTTCAAATTGATAGAGGATATCTACAAAAAACTGGAAGTCCTAGCCAAGCACTCAAGAGAAAGAAATAAAAGCCATCCAAATAGGAAAAGAGAAATTCGAACTATCTCTTTTGCTTACAATATGATTCTTAAAGAATCTTCGAAAAGCATTCTGAAACAGATAAACAATGTCAGTAAAGTTTCAGGATATCCAATCCGTTTACAAAAATTAGTAGCATTTCTATAAACCAATAATGTTCAGGCTGAGAGCAAAATCAGGAACACAATCCCATTCACAACAGCTGCAAAATAAAATAAAATAAAATAAAATAAAATAAAGTAAAATAAAATACCTAGGAATACACATAACCAAAGAGGTGAAAGATCTCTACAAGGAAACTACAAGACACTGCTGAAAGAATTCACAGATGACAGAAACATATGGAAAAACATTCCTTACTCATGGTTGGGAAGAATCAATATCATTAAAATAGCTATACTGCCCAAAGCAATCAACAGATTCAATGTTATTTCTATCAAACTATCACTGTAATTTTTCACAGAACTAGAAAAAATAGCCAAAGCAACTCTAAGCAAAAAGCACAAAGCCTGAGGCATCACATTACCCAACTTCAAATTATACTATAAGGCTACAGTAACCAAAATAGTATTGTACGATACAAGAACAGACACATAGACCAATGGAACAGAATAGAGAGCTCAGAAACAAAGCTGTACACTTACAGCCATTTGATATTTAACAAAGGTGACAAAAATAAGCAATGGGAAAGGGACTCTCTATTCAGTAAACGGTGCAGGATAGCTGGCTAACCACATGCAGAAGAATGAAACTGGACCCCCTACCTTTTATCATATACAAAAATTAATTCAAGATGGATGAAAGATTTAAATGTAAGACCTCAAACTATAAGAATCCTAGAAGAAAACCTAGGAAACACCATATTGGACATTAGCCTAGGGAAAAATCTTGTGACTAAGTCCTCAAAAACAATTGCAACAAAACAAAAATTGACAAGTGGGATGCAATTAAACTAAAGAGCCTCTGCATAGCAAAAGAAACTATCAGCAGAGTAAATAGACAACCTGCAGAATGGGAGGAAATACTCACAGATGATGTGTCAGACAAAGGTCTAATATTCAGACTCTATAAGGAACTTAAATAATTGAACAAGCAAAAAACAACTCCAGTTAAAAATAGGCAGAATACATGAACAGACACTTCTCAAAAAGAGACATATAAGTGGCCAACAGACATATGAAAAAATGCTCCACAGCATTAATCATCAGAGAAATGCAAATCAAAACCATAATGAGATACCATCTCATACCAGTCAGGATGGCTACTATTAAAAAGTCAAAAAGCAACAGATGCTGGTGAGGCTGTGAAGAAAAGAATGCTTACACACTGTTGGTGGGAATGTAAATTAGTTCAGTCACTGTAGAAAGCATTTTGAAGATTTCTCAAAGAGCTTAAAATTTGACTCAGGAATCCCATTACTGGGTATATATCAAAAATAAATAAATAAATAGTTCTAGCAAAAAGACACAAGAACTCATATGTTTATCACAGCACTATTCACAATAGCAAAGACATGGAATCAACCTAGGTGCTCATCAACAGTGGACTGGATAAAGAAAATGTAATACATATACACCATGGAATACTACACAGCCATTAAAAGGAACAAAATTATGTCCTTTGCAGCAATATGAATACAGCTGAAGGCCATTATCCTTAGCAAATTAACTGAAGAACAGAAAATCAAATACCACATGTTCTCACTTATAAGTGGGAGCTAAACTTTGGGTACTTATGGACATAATGATTGCAACAATAGACACTGGGGGAGAGAGAGAGGGATGGGAGCAAAGATTGAAAAAATAACTATTGGCTACTATGTTCAGTACCTGGGCAATAGGATTAATCATAGCCAAAACTTCACATCATGCAACATAACTATGTAACAAACCTGCAAATGTACCTCTCTGAATCTAAAATAAAAGTTGAAATTATTTTTTTAAATGACATATATAAGAAACCTATAGCTAACATCATACTTAATAATTAAGATACTTGAAGCTTTCCCACTAATAGGAACAAGGTAAGAATATCCCCTCTATCACTTTTCAACATCACAATGGAAGTCTTAGGAAATGCAATATGACCCCCCCAAAAGAAGCAAATAAAATGCCCCCTAATAAATGGAGACAATCATAAAATTATAAAATATTTTCCTTTTCAATACACAAACAGGCTTCAGTATCATAACAAGAGGGTACAACTTGGAGAGCTGCAAGACACAAACTCTACTTAGATAGAGTTCTTACAGGAATTTCCTCAATTTGATCTACAAAAACAAAAACAAAACAAAAGGCTAACTTCATACTTAATGGAAACTGGACACTTCCCACTACAATTTTGAAGAAGGCCATGTTGTCCCCTCCCACTATTCCTATTCAACATCCTACTGGAAGTCCTAGTTAATGCAATAAAACAATAAAAAGACATAAAAGGTATACAGATTGGGAAGAATAATTAAAACCCTTTGTTCTTAGATGAATGATCATCTATGTAGAAAATCTGAAAGAATCAACAAAAATGCTCCTGGAACTAATAAGCAATTACAGCAGGGGTGTGGAATACAAGGTTAATACACAAAAGTCAAACCCTTTTCTATATACCAGTAATAAAGAAGTGGAATTTGAAGTTTAAAATAGAATATCATTTACATTAGCATCCAAGAAATGAATTTCTTAGGTACAAATCTCACAAAATATGTACAGGATCTACATGAGGAAAACTACAAAACTATTGATTAAAGAAATCAAAATGGAATTAAATAAAGGAAGAAAATTTCATGTTCATGAATGGAAAGACTTAACATTGTCAAGATGTCAGTTCTTCCCAACTTTCCAGATTCAAGGCAATCCCAGTCAAAATCTCAGCAAATCATTTTGTGGATACTAACAAACAAATTTTAGAGTTTATTTGCAGAGGCAAAAGACTCAGAATTGCTGATACAATATTGGAGAAGAACAAAGTTGGAGGACTACCACAAGCTGACTTCAAGACTTATTGTAAAGCTACTGTATTCAATGTAATGCAGTATTGGTGAAGTCTTTCAACAAATGGTGCTTGAATAATTGACCATGCTTATACAACAACAACAACAAAAAAAAACAAGAACCTAGATACAGCCTCATTTATTGCTGGTGGGAATGCAAAATGGTACAACTACTTTGAAAGAGAGTTTGGCAGTTTCTTACATAGCTACGTATACTCTCATCATACCGTGCAGCAATCATACTCCTTTGTATTTATCAAAGGAATTGAAAACTTATGTTCTACACAAAATCCTTCATATGGATGTTTGTCAGCCTTATTCATAATTGTCAAAACTTGGAAGCGACCAAGGTGTCCTTCAGCAGGTGAGTGGACAGACTGTGGTACATCTAGACAATGGAATATTATTCAACAGTAAAAAGATAGCCATCAAGCTTTGAAAACATAAAGGAAATATGAATGCACATTACTAAGGGACGGAAATCAATCTGAAAAGGTCACATACTGTACGACTCAAACTATATGACATTCCGGAGAAAGCAAAACTATGGAGACAGTAGAAAGATCAGTGATTGCCAGGGATTAAGGAGGAAGGTGGGATGAATAGGCAGAGCATAGAGGATTTTTAGTGTAGTAAAACTACTCTGTATAATACTGTGATGGTGAATACGTCATTATATGTTTGTTCAAATACAGAGAATGTACAATATCAAGAGTGAACTCTGATGTAAACTATGAAATCTAGGTGATAATGATGTGTCAATCTAGGTTCATCATTGTAACAAATATACCACTTTCTTGGGGGATATTAATAACAAGAGAGTAGAGGCAGGAAGCATATGGGAAATCTCTGTACCTTCCTCTTAATTCTGCTGTGAATCAAAAATTGCTCTAAAAAATAAAGTCTTTGAAACAAATAAGAAATGATCTATGAAGCAACAAAAAGTCAATGAAAGAAACTTAATTGCGTTTTTTCTAAGTGAAATAAGCCAGTCTGAACAGGTTATATATTATATGATTCCTATTACATGACATTCTATAAAACACAAATCAAAAAAAAATTCTGTAAAACACAAATCAAGAAAAGGTCAGTCTTTGCTAGGGGTTCAGGCAGAGGAGAAGGTAGTTAAATTGGAAAAACAAAGAAGATTTTTAAAGTACTGAAACTATTCCATATGACACTGTAATGATTGGTACATGACACTATTTATAAAAATCCATAGAAATTTACAGTATAAACAGTGAAGGCTAATGTATACAAATTTTCATAAAGTTATTTAGGAAGTCAGGATATCCCAGTATGGAATGCAGAATATGACAAAACAATCTAACTGTATTACAAAAGTATAAAACAATCTCACTGAAGGGGGAAGAGAAGAAGGGTGCTGATCTAAGTAACCCTGGAAATGAGTGGAGTCTGTAATTCTAAAGACAAAACAAACTGAACATAAACTGATAAAGTTGTTTCCCATTGAGGTACAGGTTAACAACTCTGAAACAGCTGTAGAGCCATGCATCACTTAACAAAGGGAATACATTCTGAGAAATGCTTCAATAGATGATTTCATCATTATGTGAACATCATAGTGCATACTTACACAAACCTATGATGTACAGCTTCCTACCCACCAAGGCTATGTGGTATATATATCCTATTGCTCCTAGGCTACAAATTTGTACAGCATGATATTGTACTGAATACTGTAGGCAACTATAATACAATGGTGTTTGTGCATCTAAACATATCCAAACAGAAAAGGCACAGTAAAAATACAGCATAAAAAATTTAAAATGGGCCGGGTGTGGTGGTTCAAGCCTGTAATCCCAGCACTTTGGGAGGCCAAGGCGGTTGGATCACCTGAGGTCAGGAGTTTGAGACCAGCCTGGCCAACATGCTGAAATCCCATCTTCATTAAAAATATAAAAAATTAGCCAGGTGTCGTGGCGGGCACCTGTAATCCCAGTTACTCAGGAGGCTGAGGCAGAAGAATTGCTTGAAACTGGGAGGAAGAGGTTGCAGTGAGCCAAGATCACACCATTGCACTCCAGCCTGGGCAACAAGAGTGAAACTCTGAAAAAAAAAAAAAAAAAGATTAAAAGTGGTATACCTGTATAGAACACTTAATATGAATGGAGCTCACAAGACTGGAAGTTGCTCTACATGAGTCAGTGAGTGGGCAGTGAGTAAATGTAAAGGCCTAGGATATTTCTGTACACTACTATAGAGTTTATAAACACTGTACATTTAGGTTACACAGAATTTATAAAAACATTTTTTCTTTCTTCACTAATAAAATTAATCTTAGTTTATTGCAACATTTTTACTTTATACACTTTTTAATTTAAAAAAATTTTTGACACTTCTGTATAACACTTAAAACACAAACACATAGTAACACTATAAAAAATGTTTTTCATTATATCCTGATTCTATAAGCTTTTATCTATTTTTTTTTTTTTTTTACCTTTTGAAACTTTTGTTAAAAATGAAGACACAAACACACACATTAGTCTAGGCCTACACAGGGTCAGCATCATAAATATCACTATCTTCCACCTCCATATTTGTGCCACTGAAAGGTTTTCAAGGGTTATAACACTCAAGAAGCTGTCATCTCCCATAATAAAAATGCCTTCTTCTTCTTTTTTTCCTTTTAATAGAGATGGGGACCTTGCTATGTTGCTCAGGCCAGTCTCAAACTCCTGGCTTCAAGTGATCCTCCCACTTCAGCCTCCCACAGTGCTAAGTAACAGGCATGAGCCACTGGGCCTGGCCAAACATTGGCAATGTTGTAATTCCCAATGTTGGGGAAGGGACCTGGTGGGAGGTGGTTGAATCATGGGGCAGATTCCCCGTTTGCCGTTCTAATGATAGTAAGCTCTCACAGGAACTGATGCTTTAAAAGTGGGTGGCACTTCTCCCTTCACTTTTCTCTTTCTCCTGCCACCATGTGAAAACATGCTTGCTTTCCCTTTGCCCTTCCACCATGATTGTACATTTCCTGAGGCCTGCCAGCCATAGTTCTTATTCAGCCTGTAGAACTGTGAGTCAATATAAACCTCTTTTATTCATAAATTATCTGGTCTCAAGTAGTTCTTTATAGCAGTGTGAGAATGAACTGATACAGAGGGGCTACCAGGAAGTTCTCTGAAATGCCTTCAGGGCCCTTTTCTTATTGTCTTGGCTATTACTACTTGCCTTCATTTTTATTATACAAATTTTGGCAGCTGGCTTGAATTCCTCCCCAGAAAATACGTTTTTCTTTTCTACCACATGGCCAGCTGCAAATTTTCCAAAATTTTACACTTTGCTTCCCTTTTAAATTAAAGTGCCAGCTTTACATAATTTCTTTGCTCACAAATATAAGCACAAGGTGTTAGAAGCAGCCAGGCTACAGCTTGAATGCTTTGCTGCTTAGAAATTTCTTCCACTAAACACCCTAAATCATTGCTCTCAAGTTCAGAATTTCACAAATTACTAGAGCAGGGCCATAATGTCTCTAACCTCTTTACTAATGCATAACTAAAGTGATCTTTGCTCCAGTTCCCAATAAGTGTTTCATCTCTATCTGAGACTCCTCAGCCTGAACTTTATTTTCCATATCACTATCAGCATTTTGGTCACAACAATTTAACAAGTCCCTAGGAAGTTCCAAACTTTCCCTCATCTTCCTGTCTTCTTCTGAGGTTTAAACACTTCCAACTGCTGCCCGTTACTCACTTCCGAAGTTCTTCCACGTTTTCAGGTATCTTTATAGTAATGACCCACAACTAGGTAGCAATTTTCTATATTAGTTTGTTCTTGCACTGCTATAAAGTAATATCCAAGAGTTGGGTAATTTATAAAGAAAAGAGTTTTTACTGGCTCACAGTTCTGCAGGCTGGACAGGAAGCCTGATGGCTTCTGGGGAGGCCTCAGGAAACTCCCAATCATGGCAGAAGATGAAGAGGAAGCAGGCATGCCTTACACAGCTGGAGCAGGAGGAAAGGAGGTGGAGGGGGGAGGTACTAAAGGCTTTTAAACAACCATATATTATGAGAACTCACTCATTATCACAAGAACAGTAAGAGCAAAATCTGCCCCCATCATCCAATTAGCTCCCACCAGGCCCCACCTCAAACACCGAGGATTACAATTCTACATGAGATTTGGGCAAGGACACATGGCACGATTTGGATCTGTGTTCCTACCCAAATCTCATGTCAAATTGTAATCCCCAATGTTGAAGGTGGGGCCTGATGGGAAGTGATTGGATCATAGTGGTGGTTTCTCATGGTTTAACACCATCCCCCTTGGAGATGAAGTTGCAATAGTAAGTTCCCACAAGATCTGGTGGTTTAAAAGTATGTAGCACCTTTCACTCCCTTCTCTTCATCTTACCCTGGCCGTGTAAGACATGCCTGCTTCCCCTTTACCTTCTGCCATGATTGAAAGTTTCTGGAAGCCTCCCAAGAAGCCATCATGCTTTCTGTACAGCCTGTGGAACTGTGAAATTAAACCCTTTTTCTTTATAAATTACCCAGCCTCGGGTATTTTTTTATTGCAGTGCAAGAATGGACTAATAAAAATGCCTTCATCTTGAACAATTCCTGAAGGCTCTGCATCTGCCTTAGGCTGTTTTACAATTAACTTTGTTTTTTAAATAAGTAGAAGGAGTATGCTGTCATACAGTGATAAAAAGTACAGTATAATAAATACACAAACTAGTAACATAGTCACCTTTCAAGTATTTACTGTGCATAACTGTATGTGCTATAATATTATACAACAGGCAGAGCAGTAGGTTTGTTTACACCAGCATCATCACAAACACGAGTAATGCATCATGCTACATTGTAATGGCTACAACATCAGTAGGCAGTAGGAATTTTTCAGCTCCATCATAAACTTACAGGACCACTGTTGTATATGTGGTCCATCATTGACTGAAATGCAGCACATGACTGCACAAGCACACTGGAATACAGCAAATAAATAAATCAATGATGGATAGTGGGACCCAGGTTTCTCACAGTTGGAGTGGGAATTTACAGGTAAGCACGGTGAGGAGGCTAGAATGGTCCATATGAGAATGGATTAGAGACATCAGTAGTAATTAATGTTTTAGCTCAGTTTAGAGTTGATTACATATAGAAATGTTACAATATGCATATGTATTCATATTAGTATACCCAGATATATTACTTTGCTCTATAAGCTGAGAGAGCCTAGAAGCAAAATGCCTAGAGTATATATAGTACACACATTTTGTCTTGTAATACCATTCTCTAATAAGAGGAACCAGAGCTTCTTGGAGAAATGGCTAATTCTAGGACTGAGACAAAATAATATAGACAATGAGCCTAGGGCATCTTGAAGTGCCAGAAAGTAAGGAAGTGCTAAAAAATAAGCAAGCAGGTAAACATGTCACAATAATAGGAATATGTCAAAGGAACACAGGAACCACCTGAGGAGCTCTCAATAGCCAAAGCTAGAACAATTTGAGCAAGAAAATAAAGTACTACTGGGTTATAACTCAAAGTATAAAACAAATATCCATGAGTTGATACTGAATAAATAAATAATTGAATAAGTAAGCAAACATGGGAGGAAGGACAAATCTCCCTTACAGAAGAATTCCAAATAATTTATATAAATATCCCACTCTCACTCACATCAGATACTGGGGCTTGTTGGGGGGTCGGGGATAAGGGGAGGGAGAGCATTAGGACAAATACCTAATGCATGTGGGTCTTAAAACCTAGATGATGGCTTGATAGGTGCAGCAAACCACCATAACACATGTATACCTATGTAACAAACCTGCATGTTCTGCACAGGTATCCCAGAACTTAAAGTAAAATAAAATAAAATAAATAAATGTTCCACTGTCAAGGAGGCAAAGCATAACTCCCACCTCATTACATATAGGCTGCAAAGGTGACTTCCTTTCAAGGACTACAGTATAGAAAGAAGGAGGGAAAAGGTAACTTTACCACAGAGAAACATGGCAAACACTACCTCAATCAGGTGATCAAGGTCAACATCAATAATCATAAATCATGTTGATAGTTTGTACCCTTAAAATGATGTGATGAAAATGGCACTTTACTTCTGTGATCTTCTTCCTAAAAATCTCATAACCCCAGGATAATAATGAGAAAAATACCAGCAAATTCCAATGAAAAATCATTCTACAAAATTCCTCACCAGTACTCCTCAAAACTGTCAAGTACATCAAAAACTACGTGTGTGTGTGTGTGTGTGTGTGTGTGTGTGTGTATGTATGTATGAGAAAATATCACTGCCGTGGGGAACCTAAGGAAGTAGAATAACTAATTATAATGTGGTATCTTGGATAGATCTCAGAACAAAAAAGACATTAAATAAAAACTAAGGAAATCTGAGTAAAGTTTGAAAGTGCATTAATAATAATGCATCAATACTAGTTTATAAACGGAAACAAATATACCAAAATTATAAGGAAAATTCAGTGTGAGGTATATGGAAACCTCTGTACCATCTTCACAAAATTTCTGTAAATGTAATACTGCTCTAAAATAAAACATATTTCAAAAAAGTTAATAAAATTATGTTGTATAACTGGAAATCTGCCAAGAAGGTAGATTCTAGGTACTTTTACTATGCACACAAAAAAAGTAACTATGTACGATGACAGATATGTTAATCGGCTTGACTGTAGTAATCTTTTAACAATGTGCATTGGTACCCCCTTATCCCTAAGGGATATGTTCCAAGATCCCCAGTGGAAGCCTGGTACATTAGATAGTGCCAAGCCCTATATATATCATGTTTTTTCAATCTGATAATCAAGACAACTATTAAATGTCACACAGGTGGATAGCATTTACAACAAAAATGTGCTGGACAAAGGGACAATTCAGTTCCTGGGCAAGACAGAGAGGGACAGCACAAAATTTTATGCTACTCAGAATGCAATTTAAAACTTAAGTATTATTTCTGGAATTTTCCATTTGATGTTTTTAGACTGTAGGTAACTGAAACTGTGTAAAGTGAAACCGAGGATAAGGGAGCACTACTATATATGTATTTCAAAACGTCATGTTGTACATCTTAAATATATACAACTTTAAAATTAAAAAGTTAATGGGAGACTATCTGAAATTCTATAGGGCTGTAACACAGAGGGTTTACATTCTTCTTACATGAAAGTTTGAGTCCTTACACTAAACAAAGAACTCTGACCTTCTGAGAGACTGCTTGAAGACAAACGGAACATGGAATGGCTAGTGAAGAAGAAAGTCAAATCCCAAGTTATATCCTTACCTCCAGTTGCAGAAGCAAGGATAGTAGAATGTCTTCATTAATACATCATGCACTAATTTTATCTTAACTACATCCTCTCTCTTTGCACTCTTTTGCAGCACAACTAACAAATTTGGTGCCCTGTTGGTAATGAACATTACCACTTAATCCTTGCATTGCAGAATATTGAGATAGGGTTGTAATAGCACTGAAAGAACTGAGATCACCTAATTAGATTGCCCTCTTTTAGACAGGAAGAGTGTGTTTATATTATTATGAATATTTACATTGATTGGAATAATTTTAGGAGTTTACATTTGGGAAGATAGATGCACATGGCTATTTGGCAGCCAAAAGCATGACTCTCGTACACATATATTTGAGCTTTAGCTGCCTGACTATTCCCATGATTCCCAAAGTCAAAATGACTGTAGTCCCTCTGCCACTGGGTGTGGTCTTCACAGTTTTGGGCACTGGATACAAAGATGTGAGACCTGAAGGTAAGATCAATGAAACAGCAACAATGATAATAGAGGCAGTGGCAGGGGTGGGAGGGGGCAGTAGAAGCATCAGTAGTGGCAGAGATTTTACTCTCTAGCTCCATGTATAGACAGGCATTATCCTTTATTGAGCTTAGCTCACCAACTCTATCCAAATACTATTATCTATCCACTAACCTTCTAATCAATTCCACTTCTGCTTTATGAGAATTTGTTTAACAACAGCAAAGAAACCTAACAACTCTATTTACTGTGTTATAAAAATATAAATATGTATCATATATACATATATAGTATATACATATATGGAAAAATAATGCCTGACATACACAGCAAATATCAAGGAAAGATAGTTGGGTTTCACATGTGGTTACTTTGCATGTTTTAAAAACCCTAAAGATATGTATTGTTATATAGCAAATCCCCTTTTTCCCTTTATCCAAACATCCCACTTATCTGCCTGAACTGTGTGCCAATGTACTACACTCCATCCTGACCAGAAAGGCATTTGCAGAGATATAAGTTGTCAACTCTGTGCACTCCTGAGTATGCGACTTTCCTCTATTCTCTTTCTAGTTTACATTGTAACACCTTTATCTTGTTTCCTTTCTGAATTAAAGGGGAAAAAGAGGCCTAAATAATCTCAGTTGACATAATCTGTGCTGCTTGACAAATTATCTCTCAGGAAAATTAATGATCCCTCCAGCCATAGGCAAGCTACTCTCCTTTTATAGTGATAGAATGAATGAACAATAGATGCTTTCTAAACAATACTTGATAAATTTATGTGTTTACAGAGCATACTTTATAACACTTACTCATGAGCTTCCACTTCGAATTGTACTATCTATAGCAGGATATAAATTGATCAAGGTCCAACAAAGTTGAATATTCACAGAAGAGATGGTTCATTCACACACACCCATGATACCTATTAACACAAGAAATTGTTTACAATCTATTATATATAAAACCAATATCAAATCTTCTCAAGTTAAGCATGGCACCAACAGAACTGTCTTTCACAGACTGATTCAATTAAAATAGAAAAAAGAAAAAAAAATGAAAGTGAAAATGAAGTGAAAGAATCACGTGGTGGCTGGGCACAGTGGCTCACACCTGTAATCCCAGCAATTTGGGAGGCCAAGGCAAGCAGATCACTTGAGGTCAAGAGTTCGAGAGCAGCCTGGCCAACATGGTGAAACTCCATTTCTACTAAAAAATACAAAAATGAGCTGGGTGTGGTGGTGCACTCCTGTAATCCCAGTTACTCCAAGGCTAAGGCAAGAGAATTGTTTAAGCCTGGGGAGCAGAGGTTGCAGTGAGCTGAGACTGAACAATTGCACTCCATCCTGGGCATTAGAGCGAGACTCTGTCTCAAAAAAAAAAAAAAAAAAAAAAAAAAAAAAACAGAAAAAAAAAGAAAAAAAATAAAGAATTGGGCTGCATTGTATCCTTCTGTGGGGTTAGATACAAAAACCCATGCATAAGACAAAAATTACATAGTCTAATTACCCTAAAAATTCCTTAAGTAATACCAAAGTGTAGTGCAGATTGCAGTGCTCAGCTACATAAATTGAAATCCACACAGCACTTGCAGCAAGTGTTTGATTTCAGTGAAGCAATGAAAGGCAGTGGTGGTTGAGAGTGGTGTCTGTTTGAAATCTTACTTCTATCACTTTGTAGTTGTGAATTCTTGACACGTTGCTTTCTCTCTTTTTTTCCTAAAGTGCTGAAGAGGAACAAAAGCCATCTAATGAGTAAAGATACAATTAAATGAGTAAAATCTTATAAGATACTTAAGATTCCTGGCTGAATTAGTCTATTTTCACACTGCTACGAAGAAATACCCAAGACTGGGTAATTTATAAAGGAAAGAAGTTTAATTGACTCACAGTTCTGCATGGCTGAGGAGGTCTCAGGAAACTTACAATCACAGGGAAAGGCGAAGGAGAAGAAAGTAACTTCTTCACAAGGCAGCAGGGGAGACAGACAGAGTGAAGGGAGAAGAGCCCCTTATTAAACCATCAGATCTCGTGAGAACTCACTCACTATTATGAGAACAGCATGGGGAAAACTGCCCCCATGATCTAATTACCTTCCACCATGTCCCTCCATCAATACCTGGGGGTTACAATTCAAGATGAGATTTGGGTGGGGATACAGAACCAAACCATATCGTTTCAATCCCGGCCCCTCCTAAATCTCACGTCCCTTTCACATTTCAAAACCAATCATGCCTTCCCAACAGCCCCTCAAAGTCTTACGTCATTCCAGCACTAACCCAAAAGTCCAAATCCAAAATCTTATATGAGACAAGGCAAGTTCCTTCCATCTATGAACCTGTAAAATCAAATGCAAGTTAGTTACTTCGAAGATACAATAGAGTACAGGCACTGGTTAAATGTTCCCATTCCAAATCACAGAAATTGGCCAAAACAAAGGGGCTACAGCCCCCATGCAAGTCCTAAATCCAGCAGAGCAGGAAATAAATCTTAAAGTTCCAAAATAACTTCCCTTTGCTCCATGTCTCATATCCAGGGCATGCTGATGCAAAGGGTGGACTCCCATGGCCTTGGACAGCTCCCTCATGGGCTGGTGTTGAGTGCCTGCAGCTTTTCCAGGCACACAGTGCAAGCTGTGGGTGGATCTACTATTCTGGGATCTAGTGGACAGTGGCCTTCTTCTCAGAGCTGCACAGGGCAGTGTCCCAGTAGGGACTCTTTGTGGGGGCTCCAACTCCACATTTCCCTTCCACACTACACTAGCAGAGGTTCTCCATGAGGGTTCCACTCCTGCAGCAGACTTCTGTCTGGACATTCAAGTATTTCCATCCATCCTCTGAAATCCAGGTAGAGGTTCCCAAACCGTAATTCTTGAATTCTGTACACCTGGAGGCCCAATACCCTGGGGAAGCTGTCAAGGCCTGAGGCTTCCACCCTCTGAAGCAATGGCCTGAGCTGCATCTTGGCCCATTTAGCCCCGGCTAGAGCTGGAGCAGCTGGATGCAGGGCATCAAGTGCTGAAGCTGCACAAAGTAGCATGTCCTGGGCCCTGCTCAGGAAACCATTTTTACCTCCCAGGCCTCTAGGCCTGCCACAGGAGGGGCTGCCATGAAGATCTCTGACATGCCCTGGATAAATCTGCCCCGTTGTCTTGGTGACTAACATTCAGCCCCTCTTCGCTTATCCAAATTTCTGGAGCCAGCTGGAATTTTTCCCCCAAAAAATGGGTTTGCCTTTTCTACCACATGATCAGGCTGCAAATTTTCGAAACTTTTACACTGTTACCTCTTAAACACTTTGCTGCTTATAAATTTATTCTGCCAGATACCCTAAATTCTCTCTCTCAAGTTCCAAGTTCCACAGATCTCTAGGGCAGGGGTAAAATGCTGCCAGTCTTTTTGTTAAAACATAGCATGAGTAACCTTATTTCAGTTCCCAATAAATTCCTCATCTCCATCTGAGACCACCTTAGCCTGGACTTCGTCATCCATGTCACTATCAGTATTTGGGTCAAAACCATTCAACAAGTGTCTAGGAAGTTCCAAATTTTCCCACATCTTCCTATCTTCTTCAGAGCCCTCCAAACTATTCCAACTCTGCATGTTACCCAGTTCCAAACTCACTTTCACATTTTTAGGTTATTATTATAGGTTATTATTATAGCAGTGCCCCACTCTCTTTGGTACCAATTTCCTGTATTAGTTTGTTTTCACACTGTATAGAGAAATACCCAAGACTGGGTAACTGATAAAGGAAAGAGGTTTAATTGACTCAGTTCTGGGTAACTGATAAAGGAAAGAGGTTTAATTGACTCACAGTTATGCATGGCTGGGGCAGCCTCAGGAAACAAAATAATGGTGGAAAGCAAAGGAGAAGAACCTTCTTCACAAGGTGGCAAGAGAGACAGCCAGAGTGAAGGGAGAAGAGCCCCTTATAAAACCATCAGATCTTGTGAGAACTCACTCACTATCATGAAAACAGCATGAGGGAAACATGATCCAACCACCTCCCACCAGGTCCCTTCCTCAACACCTGGGCACCCAGACCTGTGACGGGAGGGACTCCTATTATAATAGAATTTTAATAATCTCAATTACAATTCAAGATGAGATTTGGATAGGGACACAAAGCCAACTCATATCACTAGCACACAGTAAATATTCATTAAAAGTAAATGGGGCATGGCTAGGTGCAATTGTTCACACCTGTAATCCCAGCACTTTGAGAGACCGAGGTGGACAGATCACTTGGGGTCAGGAGTTTGAGATGAGCCTTGCAGACATGGTGAAACTCTATGTCTACCAAAAAATACAAAAATTAGCCAGTTATGGTGGCATGCGCCTGTTCTGTTGTCCCAGCTACTTGGGAGGCTGAAGGGAGAATCACTTGAACTTGGGAGGTGGAGGTTGCAGTGAGCTGAGATTAAGCCAGTGCACTCCATCCTGGGTGGCAGAGTGAGACCCTGTCTCTAAAAATAAAAAAAAGAAAAAGTAAATGAGGCAGAGTCTATTTTCCAAAGATGGTTAAAAACCTACCCTACCAATTTTTCTTACAATGTGTCTTTGACATAGCTCCAGTTGAGAATAGGGGTGTCTGCTCTTGAAACCACCTTTGCAAAATTGTTAGTGAGAAAATTATGACAGTGAAAGAGATCTGATCTAGCCCACCCTCTTCTTGCCTTTAGCTTTCAAGTGGCCTTAATTATTCCTGGGCTTAGGCCAAGCTAACTTTGGAAGATAGCTTAAATAATGAGAGTCCTTCCTCAAAACTCAACAGCCTTTGTAAAGCTAATCAGGCTGGGAAAGGAGAGGAATCAGAATTTTGCTAAGGTATAGACACAAGTGACTGCCAGCTGTTCCTGCAAATAACATCAGTATTATAGATGGACTTTTGAGACATCTTTTCAGAATTTTTTGCATATCTGACACCCACAGCTCTACCTGGACCCAACAATCCCATTCCTGTGGCCCCACCCAGAAGCAATTAAATTCGAGGGCACCTTTGACTCCTTATGATTTTATCTCCACCCCAACCAATCAGCAGTAATCCTAGCCACCCCCAGCCCTTCCCCCAAATGGCCTTTGAAAAACCCCTTACCTATGAGCTTTGGATGAAAATGATTTGAGTACTAACTCCATTTCCCACGTGGAGTGGCCTGCCTTGGTCTATTAAATTCTTTCTTTACTGCAATGCCATGGTCTTTCTTTGTGCAGCAGGCAGGAAGAACCCCTCAGGTAGTCACGTTCTCTTCCCGTGAATTCAGGCAAAATTGTGACAGCAAAAATGAAGCTATATGATTTTATTATTAAAAAGTGAGATAGCTTCCATCTGGTTATCTCCCTAACTTACTACCCTGGTCCACTATTTCAGCAGTCTGAGTGCAAAAAGGCTTCCATGGTGCAAGGAAGGACAGGCCACGTGGAAAGTCCATGATCAGTTGTTCTAGACATCAGTTCAGCTGAGATCCCAGAAGAGAGTCATGATCAACCACCAGACACATTAGTGAATAAAGCTTCAGATGATAACAGTTCCCAGCATTCAGATCTTCACAACTGAGGCCTCAATGATCATGGACTCACAGAGACTGTTAACATAATAAAAATGGCTGCTGGTTTTTAAAATTTATTTTATTTTATTTTAAAAGATCTCAATATGTTGAGGGGTCTCACTATGTTGCCCAGGCTGGTCTTGAACTCCTGGGCTCAAGCAATCTTCCCACCTTGGCCTCCCAAACTGCTGGCATTACAGATGTGAGCCACCATGTCAGGCAAATGGCTGTTGCTTTTATGCAGTAATACATAACTGGAACAATTTGCTACTAATAAGGTTTTAGTAAAAATACCTTTTTGTATACTAGAATTACATAGTACAATAAAATGCAAATACTAGAAAAGGAACACAAAACTGTACATTCACACCTACACCCACTTTAACACATAGATATGGCAGAAAGCAAAAAGCATAAAGCAAAAACACCAAAAAAGTGACTGAATTGCCAGAAAAACACTAGAAAAGCATCCAAGAGTACATGTCAAAATCAGTGCTTCTTTGAAAAAAGGCCAATAACTTTATGGACTACTTGCTACTTATTTCCCAGAAGAAACATCTTGGACACAAAAATTTTTAGAAATTAGGATTAAATTAGAAAATTACATAGGAAAGATTAAACTTCAGAATTATGAAACAAACTAGCAAATAAATATGATTTATTAGTAAATTAGGCTATAATTCATTATTTAAAAATCTTTAAGCTAAAAATGTATCTTAATCTAATTAAATGTTCATGAATGTGTTTTGCAAGAAAAAATAGTATATAAAAAGTAGACTTCAAGTTTCTGTCTCATGTAAGAAGAGAGAGAAAAAAAAAGACAGACTGAGAAAAACTCAGCTTAGTCCGGACACGATAGCTCATATCTGTAATCTCAACACTCTGAGAGGCTGAGGCAGTGATCTCTTGAGGCCAAGAGTTCAAGACCAGCCTGGGCAACATAGTGAGACCCTGTCTCAAAAAAAAAAAAAAAAGAAAAAAAAGAAAAGAAAAGAAAAGGAAATTAGCCAGGCATGGTGGCATGCAACTGTAATCCTAGCTATTCAGTAGGCTGAGGTGGAAGGATCACTTGAGCCCAGGGGTTAGAGGTTATATAGTGAACTATGGTGGCCCTGTGAGAGGCACTGGAACTAGAGTAACTCCATCTTGAATAGGGGTTGGGTAAAATAAGGCTGAGACCTAATGGACTGCATTCCCAGAATGAGATAGGAGGTTGGCAAAAGATCTCTTTATAGATCATAAAGGCCCCACTGATAAAACAGGATGCTATAAAGAAGCTGGCCAAAAACCACCAAATTCAAGACAGCAACTAAAGTGACCACTGGTTGTCCTCACTGCTCATTATATGCTAATTATTATAATGCATTAGCATGTTAAGAGATGCTCCCACCAGCACCATGACAGTTTACAAATGCCATGGCAATATGACGAAGTTACCTTATATGATCTAAAAGGGAAGGGAATCCTCAGTTCTGGGAATTGCCCACCCCCTTCCCAGAAAGCTCATGAATAATCTACCCCTTGTTTAGCATATAATTAAAAATTAACTATACATGTACTCAGCTGAGTGGCCCTGCTACTGCTCTGTCTATGGAATAACCATCCATTCTTTATTCCTTTACTTTCCTAATAAACTTGCTTTCACTTTACTCTATGGACCCATCCCAAATTCCTTCTTGTGGTGAGGTTTCCAAGAACCTCCTCTTGGGGTCTGAATTGGGACCTCTTTCCAATAACAGTACCATTGCATTCCAGCCTGGGTGACACAGCAAAATCCCACGTCTAAACAAATGAACAAACAAAGAGAACAAAACAAAAAGATCTCATCGCAGCAACTAAGGCCCACTATTAAACTGAGAGTTAATCATAAGATTATGTTTTCCTTTTCCACACCTTACCACCACCATAATAGTGCTTCAGTATAATAACAGGGGGTTACAATTTAGAGCTACAAGACATAAACTCTATTTAGATTTCCTAGAGAAACTTTAATTTGAACTACAAAAAAAAAAAAACAAACAAACCTAAAACAACATCATATTTTAAAAAAGACATTTCCACTGGTGTTCAGAAAAAACATAGTAAATAAAAGAAAAAATTGTTTTTAAAAAGATATGTCCCCCTAAGATCGGGAAGAAGGCAATGATGTCCCCTTTCCCCAATCCAATTCAACATCATACTGGAAGTTCCAGCTAATGCAATACAACAAGAAAAGGAAATAAAAGGTATACAAATTGGAAAAGAAGAAACAAAACTATCTTTGTTCATAGATGACATGACTTCTCTATGAAGAAAATCTCCCAAAATAAGAATTTTAAAAAACTTCTGGAACTAAGAAACAATTACAGTAAGTGAGAGCTTAATTTTACACATCAACTTGACTGAGCCACAGAGTGCCAAGACATTTGGCCAAAAATTATTCTGAGTGTTTTTGTGAGGCTGTTTTTGGATGAGATTAACATTTAAATCAGTAAACTGAGTAAAGCAGATTCCCCTCCCCAATGTGGGAGGGCCTCATTCAATCAGTTGAAGACTTGAATAAAACAAAATGACTAACCTCCAAGTAAGAGAGAATTCTTTCACCTTGATGGCCTCTGAACTGGAACATCAGCTTTTTTCTTGCCTTCAGACTCAAACTAAACCATTGACTCTTCTTGGGACCCACCCCTGCCACCCTTTGGACTGGAACACCACCATCAGATCTCCTAGGTCTCTAGTTTGGCAGTTCACCCTGCAGATAATGGGACTTGCCTGCCTCCACAATTGTGCGAATCAATTCCTTACAATAAATCTCTCTCTCTCTCTCTATATATATATATATACATACACACACACACACACGCACACACCCCTTGTTGGTTCTATTTCTCTGGAAGGCCCTAACAAAGTTGAAAGATACAAGCTTAATATACAAAAGTCAACCGATTTCCTATATCAACAACAGCATGAACAACTGAAATTTGAAACTAAAAACACACTACCATTTATATTTGCACCAAAAAAAAAAAAACTTAGGTATGAATTTAACAAAAATTAGAGAGTATGTATGCATAAAACAACAAAACTCTAATTTAAGAAATTAAAGGAGATAAAAATAAGTGGAGAGCTATTCCACATTGATGGATTAGAAGATTTAAGATAGTTAAGATGTACATTCTTCTCAAATTCATCTATAGATTCAGTTCAACCTTAATATAAACTGTGGACTTTAGTTAATATATCAGTAATAGTTCATTATCAAATATACCACACTAATGTAAGGTGTTAATAATAAAGGAAACTGTGGGGTGGAAGGAGAGATATATGAGAACTTTCTGTGCTATGTGCTCAATTGTTAGGAAAATCTAAAACTTATAAAATATAAAATCTATTTTTTAAAAAAGGCTGTTCTATGGCTTCCAGAAAAAATGAAGTAGACATACTTTTCCCTATTCCCTCCACTAAGTACAGCTAAGAATTCTGCACAGTATATGTAAAACATGAAAAGACTCTGAAAAGTGGAAAGAAGACAGAAGAACCAGGAACCTTGGGATCTGAGGAATGACAGGACAGTGAGTTCCACAGATTTTCTGTTTTGCCTCATTTATCCTAAACTTGGCACTATAGAAGCAGGTTTCAAATTTCTAGGTACTAGACAGAGCAACAGGCTCACCTTTTTAAAAAAAGTTCCAAAACAGCCTGCTCTTTCTAGCCATAGGATCAGGAAAGTGGCAGAACTGCTCAACTCCAGTCAAACAGCATAGAGAAAATATACAGCTCTATCCCCATTCCCATCAGATAATGTGGAGTCTAGACTTCCACCTTAACCAGGTGTAACAAAACACTCCTCTTACCCTCCAGAGTGACGTTGGGGAAGGTTGAACTGGGATTCATGATTCATGATTTTCAGCCTAGCAGAAAGAGTGCCCTCCTCTTCCTTCATTGTCAAGGGTGTGAGGGGCGAGGGTGGAGATCAGGTGGAGAAACTTAACTTCCATCCATTACCAGGAAGTAGTGAGACACCTCTCCCCCTTTATGCTGTGGTGACTTTAGTGAAGGCCAAATGGACAGAAAGGACTTTTATCACCCCACAACGATGGTGGAAGCCACATGGAGAATACTAACAAGGCACCCCTGTGCCTCCGGGTAGTTAGTAGTGGAGGCCTAATTGGGAGCCTGAATTATCAAACCCATCTAGCAATAATAAGGCAGCCCTCTTACACCTAAAGTGTAAATGGAGGCTCAGTAGGGAGCCTGGGTATCCACTCCCATCTTGTAGCACGAAGGAAGCAACCTCTTTCCCTGACTGCACAATGTCAGGTATGTAAGAAGAGGTGTCAGAGGACTGCCAAACAGATTGAAATAAAATCCAAAAGTAATAACAAAATATCCAAAATGTTCAGGATTCACATGAAAATCACTCCTCATACCAAGAAACAGAAAAGTCTAAAATTGAATGAGAAAAGATAATCAACAGACACCAATGTCTGGACGATACAGATTATAGAATCTAACAAATATTTTAAAGTAATCATCATAAAAATGTTCCAAGGAATAATTACAAATTGCATTGAAACAAAAAACAGAAAGTTTCAGCAAGTGAAAAATACAATGTCCCACCAAAAGATGCCAATGTCAGGATGATACAGACTATAGAATGTAACAAATATTTTAAAGTAACCATCATAAAAATGTTATGAGGAACAATTACAAAATGAGTTGAAACAAAAATTAGAAAGTTTCAGCAATTGAAAAATACAATGTTCTAATCAATTAATGAACTCAAAAGTAGAATGGAAGAAACAGAGGAAGAAAATAGCGAACCTGAATACAGAATAACAGACATTACTCAATACGCTGGGTGCGGTGGCTCACGCCTATAATCCCAGCACTTTGGGAGGCCGAGGCAGGCGGATCACAACGTCAAGAGATCGAGACCATCCTGCCAACAAGGTGAAACCCCGTCTCTACTAAAAATACAAAAATGGGCTGGGCGTGGTGGCGCGTGCCTGTAGTCCCAGCTATTCCCAGCTACTCGGGAGGCTGAGGCAGAGAATCGGCTGAACCTGGGAGGTAGAGGTTGAAGTGAGCCGAGATCCTGTGGAGGCGGAGGCTGAGGTGAGCCGAGATCCTGCCACCGCGCTCCAGCCTGGCGACAGAGCAAGACTCCATCTCAAAAAAAAAAAAAAAAAAAAAAAAAAAAAAAAAAAAAAAAAAAAATTAGTATGAACAACAGAAGGAAAAAAGACAAAAAAATACAGAGCCTCAGTAATCTGTGGGAATTTACCAACAAAAAAAATCTGACATTTGTGTCATCAGATCCTAGAGGGAGAAAAGAAAGAGGGTGGCCTTGAAAAGTATTTGATGAAAGAATGGCTAAAATATTCCCAAACTTAGCAAGATACATAAACCTACAAACTCAAGAAGCTGAACAAACACCAAACAGGATAAACCCAAAAAGTTCACATCAAGACAATTACAAAAAAAACTTCTGAAAACCAAAGATAAATCTTGAGAGGCACAAGAGAGAAATGTCTCAAGTCCAGGGGAAAATTTCAAATGGCAGTGCATTTCTCATCAGGAAAGATGGAGGCCAGAACGAAGTGTCCCAGCATTTTTAAATAACTGATAGAAAACAACGTTAACTTAGAATTCTATGTCTAGTGCAATATCTTTCAAAAATGAAGTGAAATAAAGACATTCTCAGATGAAAAAAAAAAAAAAAAAAACAATTCGTCACCAGCAGACCTATCAATAAAAGAATGGCTAATAAAATTCTGAAATAAAAAAGAAAAAAGAAATCTTGAAATATCAGGAACAAAAAAGAACTACAAAGAGAGTAAGTATATGGGTAAATACAATAGATTTTCTTTTTCCACTTGCCTTTTATAAACTATGTTTTAGAGTAAAAATTCTAACACTGGTATGGTTCTCAATTGATATAGAAGAAATATTTAAAAATCAGTTACATATAAAGGCAGGCAAAGGGATGTAGATGATGCTAAGATTTCTATACGCAAATATGTAAAGTGGTAACTCGTGTATGTGTGTATAATAAATACTTTATTCTAGGTATTAAAATACTGTATAAGCAGATAAACTAAAAATGCTATAGATGAATTAATTCTACAAAATGTTAAGCCACTAGAAGGGAGAAAAAAAGAAACAAAAAACAGGGAAGAAACTGAAAAAGTAAAATAGCAGACAATAGCCCTTCCATATGAATAAATGCATTAGAAGTAAGCAATCTAAATGTCCCAATTAAATGACAAAGATTTGGCGAGGTGTATTAAAATAAAACAAAAACAACCAACTGGGCACAGTGTCTCATGCTTATAATTTCTGGACTTTGGAAGGTTGAAGTAAGCAGATCACTTGAGGCCAGGAGTTTGAAACAAGCCTGGGTAACAAAGCAAGACCTTCTCTCTATTATAATTAAAAACAATTTATTTTAAAAAACCACCATGATCCAACAATATACTGTCTATAAGAAATTACCTTCAAATATACCAATGTGGGTAAATTGAAAGACAAAGAATAGGAAAAGATATCATTCATACATTAATTAAAAGAAAGAAAGGGTTATTATATTAGTATGAGATAAAGCAGACTTCAAAGAAAATTACCAGCAACAAAGATGGACATTATATAATGTAAACATTACATGATAGAAACTTAAAAAAAATTATCTCAATCCTGCTCCTTCTGCAAGAAACTCTTGATACACTAGTAATAGTGGGAAACTTCCTCACTTTGATAAAGAACATAATAAAAAAGGAGCCAAGAACACAGAGCAATCCCAAGTGTGTATGTACCAAACAAATGAACTTTAAAATATGCGAAGCAAGCAATGATAGAACTGAAAAGAGAAACAGACAAATTCACAATTGTTGGAGACTTCACGCTCCTCAATCTCAATTGATAGAACTAGGAAAAAAATCACCAAGTATATACACGAACTCAACACCACCATTAACAAACAGGATCTACTTGACATTTTTAGCAAATTCCACACAGTAAAAGCAGAATACACATTTTCTTCAAGTGCCAACAAAACATAAAAAAAATAGGCAATATCTTGGGTCATAAAACAAACCTCAGCACATTTAAAATCATTACCAGCATACACTGTATTCTCTGAATACAGTAGGCTCAAACTAGAAAACAGTAATAAAACGTAATAGAATTTTTTTTTTTTTAAATCTTAGAAACTAAACAATGCACTACTATAGAATCCTTGGTTGAAGAAATCTCAAGGGAATTAAAAGATATACACATTGAGCTGAATGAAAATTTGAGGCCTGGCGCGGTGGCTCAGGCTTGTAATCCCAGCACTCTGGGAGGCCGAGGCGGGCGGATCACCAGGTCAGAAGATCGAGACCACGGTGAAACCCCGTCTCTACCTAAAAAAAAAAAAAAAAAACAAAAAAAACGTAGCCAGGCGTGGTGGCGGGCGCCTGTAGCCCCAGCTACTCAGAGAGGCTGAGGAAGGAGAATGGCGTGAACCCGGGAGGCGGAGCCTTCAGTGAGCCGAGATCGCACCACTGCACTCCAGCCTGGGCAACAGTGTGAGACTCCGTCTCATAAAAAACAAAACAAAACAAAACAAAAAAACCTTGAGACATATATAAAGCAGTGCTGAGAGGGAAATTTATAGTACGAAATGCATACATTAAAAAAGAGTAAGAGTCTCAAGTTGATAGTCTTAACCTAGAAAAAGATAAAAATAAACTCAAAAATAGCAGAAAATGGAAAAAATAAGAGCAGAAATCAATGAAATTGAAAACAAAAGACAGGAGAAAAATCACTGAACAATAAGAAGCTGGGTCTTTAAAAAGATCAATAATATTGACAAATCTCTAGCAAAACTGGCAAAGATGAGAGAAGGCACCAATTACCAATACCAAGAACAAAACAGAGAATATCACTATAGACTCTGTAGAAAACGAAAAAAAAAAAAGAAAGAAAAGAAAAAGAAAATATTACAAACAGATCTATACACATAAGAAAAAGCACATGATCATATCCACAGATGCAAAAAGGCATTTAACAAGATTCAACACTCACTTGTTACTTAAAAAATTAGTCCCCAACCAAAAAAAAAAAAAAAAAAAAAAACCTATGGCTAACATCAAACTTAATGGTGAAGACTAGATGTTTTCCCCCTATAATTAGGAAAAAGGGTAAGGATATCTATTTTCACTACTCTTGTTCAACATAAAACTGGAAGTTCTAATAGTGAAAACCATTCAGATAGGATAGAAAGAAAATTGGCTCTATTTGCAGATGACATGGTGGTCTAAGTAGAAAATCTTTAAAAACAAATCTTTGAAAAACAAAGGCTTCCTAGAACTTGTAGTGACTCTAGCAAGTTTTCAGGATGCAAAAATTGAAATATAAAACTCAGTTGAGAGCCTGATGAGGTGGCATACATATGTAGTTCTAGCTACTCAGGACACCAGAAGTTCAAGGCTATTGGGCACTATAATCATACCTGTGAATAGTCACTGTACTCTAGCCTGGGCAATATAGCAAGACCCCATCTCAAAAAATTGTATTTATATAACTCTAGCAAATAACCTGTGTAAGCTAAAAATTGTATTAAAAATACAATATCAAAGAAATCAAACAAAAGAGGCTGTATAATCCAATGCTATGACATTCTGAAAAAGGCAAAACCTTGGAGATTAAAAAGATCAGAGGTGAGGGAGATGGGAAGTATAAATAAGAGGAACATAGAGAATTTTAAGGCAGTGAAACTGTTCTCTATGACACTATAATAATGGATACATGTCATTATATATTTATTAAAACCCAGAGAATACCCAAAACCAACTGAAAACCCTAATGTAAACTATAAACTGTGGGTAATAATGATGTGTCAATGTAGGTTCATCAACTGTAACAGATGTGCCACTGTGATTCAGGGTGTTGACAGTAGGAAAGGTGCATGTGCAGGGGCAAGCAGTGTACAGGAGCTCTCAGTACTCTCTGCTCCATTTTGCTGTGAACATAAAACCGCTCTAATAAATAAAGCCTATTTTTAAAATATGCAAGACACTCTGTGTGTTCCACAAAGCCTAAGATATTTATTTACCTTCTAGCCCTTTACAGGAAAATGTTGCCCACCTTGACCTTGTTATAAAGTTTCTGATTTCCTTTAATAAAGCTGTTTCCAGACTACTACTTTTATTCCTTCTCTGAAGCTTCAATTTACAATCTCAGAACTTCCTGAAGCTATTTTAATTTAATCTAGTGAATATCATGAAAGTTACATGTAAAAATCAGTAGAATACATTCTGGTATCAGAGAGATAAGATACTTTTAATGTAAAATTTTAAAAGACTAGGAAGGGCAAAAATGCTAAAGAAATAAATCACAGAACACATACTACAAAAAAATTACCATTTACGATTCCTCAAAAAATATATCTAAATCTAACAAAACATGTACATGACTTTTATACTGAAAACACACAATACTAATGAAAGAAATCAAAGATCTAAATAGATGGAGAAACATATCCTATCAAGTTAATGGATTAGAAAACTTCAAGAGAGCAAAAATGTTAATTTTTCCCCAAAATGATATATAAGTTTAACAAAACTCATCAAAATCACAGGATTCTTTGTGCATAATGATAAAAATTATTCAAATTTACATGAAAAGGCAAAGGAATCAGAATACCTAAAATAATTCTGAGAAAAAACAAAATGGGAGGGCCACTATACCCAATTTCAAGTCATACATAATCAAGAGTGTTGTACTGACAGAGAGGTAGACATGTGGATCAAGAGAGAATCTGAGCACAGACTGCCTGGAATCTAGCCAGCTGCTGCTAATGAAACACTGCAGCTGTGATACCCACCTTGCCAAGTGCATGGGAGCTGGGTTTACTGTCCCCTGCTACTCCCCACTCCCTATGTGAACTCTTATGTGCAACAGAGGCAGCTGTACTCCTACCTGTAACATCACCGCGGAGGCCAGAGAAGTGTCCGCTGACTGCTACTGGGACCACTGCTTGCCCTACACACAGAAAGTCAGAGTGCAGACTTACCTGGCCCAGCCTCCACTTGGCTTTGCCCCACTACCTGCCCTGGTAGCTTAATACAAACAATAGAAACTTTTGGGAGCACTATGGCACTGCCCATTGCCTGAGACACCAGGGTACCTTCCCTGGGTAACATAAAGCAAGCACAAATGTCACCAGTACCACTGCGGCTGGCACTCTTTGGCAAGCACCACCTCCGAGCTGGAGGCCAACACACACAGTCCATTACAGCATCTCTAGGTAGAATAACACAGTGCCAAGTAAGGAAAAAATGTGTGTGTGACTTCAGCTATCACCATTGCCTGTACCACCCTGGCTAACTAGGAGGTCCTGAGTCTGTCCATGTGACCAGTTCATAACTACTGCAACTGAAAGCAAACACACTAAGGCTATTTAAAACCAAGGAGTCTCAGAATCTATGTCACTCCCCTGCCACCTCCACCACAGCTGGCCCTGGTAGCCACTACTGGAAATTCTGAGGACAGCTCACATCACTGGATTCCTTGCAGACATTCCCCTGCACCAGCCTAGAGTGTGGCAGCCCCACTGGGTGGCTAACCCCAGCAGAGCATTAACAGTAGTCTGGCTCTCAGGGACTCCCACTACTGCAGGAAGGGGGAGTATACCACATCAAGGGAGCATCCCGTATGACAAAAGAACCCAGACGGCAGGCCTTGAGTTCCAGAACCTTTGTTTGTGGAAAGTTTCTTTCAGCAGAGGAACAGGTGCAGCGCTGGGCTTAGCGTGGAAAGTCTGTAACTCTACTTTGTCAGGCAGCTCTCATGCTCATGAAGGGTCTTAAAGAAAGAGCACGCTAGCTAGCCGGGCATGCTGGCTCACGCCTGTAATCCCAGCACTTTGGAAGGCTGAGTCGGGCGGATCATGAGGTCAGGAGTTCGAGACCAGTCTGGCTAACATGGTGAAACCCTGTCTCTACTAAAAATATAAAAATTAGCCGGGCATGGTGGTGGGCACCTGTAATCTCAGCTATTCGAGAGGCTGAGGGAGGAGAATTGCTTGAACCCAGGAGGCAGAGGATGCAGTGAGCCAAGATCACACCACGGCACTCTAGCCTGGGCAACAGAGCAAGGTTCCATCTTTAAAAAAAAAAAAAGAGACTTATTTTCCCCCTTAATCTACCACTGCAGACAGAGCTAGGGCTTCTCCCACGGGAGCTTCACGTGGGTACACCTATAGACAGCCTTTCTGGAACACGTCAGGTTTATCCTGCATCCCCACAGGAAGAGTGCCCTAAAGTTTCAGGCTTGTATGTGGGGTAGAGTCATACTCCCTCTCTACCTGGAACACCAACGTTCCTGCAGATGAAAAGAGGTACCTGCCTGATCTGAATAGCCGGAACACTGGGTCAGGAGTATCACTAGGTGGATCCTGATGGCCTGGCAGTGAAACTGAGAAGTCAGAGGACAGAATATCTATCTACTTCTTTTCCTTGGGATAGATACAGGGAAGCGGGGAGGGGAGCAAGGGTTGAAAAACTGACTATTGGGTGCTCACTACCTGTGCTCACTACTTGGATGTGCTCGTTACTTAACTGTGCTCACTACCTGGATGTAATGTACTCAAGTAACAAACTTGCACATGTACCCCCTGGATCTAAAATAAAATTGAATTAAAATAATGTATTTTGCAGCAATGTGAATACAGCTGGAGGCCATTATTCCAAGTGAGGTAACTCAGGAATGGAAAACCAAATACCCTATGTTCTCAGTCATGAGCTAAGTGAGAGGGAGCTAAGCTATGAATATGCAAAGGCATACAGAGTGGTATGATGGACTTTGGAGACTCAGAAGGGGGAGGATGAAAAGGGAGAGATAAAAAAACTACATATTGGGTACAATGTACACAACTTGAGTGACAGGTACACTAAAACCTCAGACTTCACCACTATGTAATTCAACCATGTAACCAAAAACCATTTGTACCCAAAAGCCACTGAAATAAAATTTTAAAAAAATTTAAGCCACATATCAAGGATAGCAGAACCATCCTATTTCGGCTTTTGACTATATACCTCTGAACTGTTTCAATGGAGTAATAAACTTCTACCATATTAAAAAAAATAGATACAGAACTCAGAATAGATCCACACAAATATGCTCAACTGATTTTTGACAAAGGTGCAAAAGCAATTCAATGGAAGAAAGAGCCCTTTCAACAACTGCTGCGGGTACAATCAGACATCCACAGCCAAAAAATGAATTTTGACCTAACTCTCTCACCTTATGAGAAAACATTTAATTCAAAATGGATTACAAAACTGAAATATAAAATGCAAAACTATAAACTTATAGAAGGAAATAGGAAAAAAATATTTTGGATCTAGAGATTGATGAGTTTGCAAGATGCAGTATGACCCATAAAAGAATAAAAATCAATGTTAGACTTCATCAAAATTAAAAGCTTTGCTCTTCAAAAGGCCTTGTTATAAAGATGAGACAAGGCACAGAACAGGAGAAAATATTTGCAAACCATATGTCCAACAAATGACTCATATCGAAAATATATTTTTAAACTTCCAAAATTCAACATTTAAAAATCCACATAAAAAATGATCAAAAGACATGATAAGGCATTTCACTAAAGAGGATATATGGATAGCAAATAAACACATGAAAAGATGCTTAACATCACCAGTCATTAGAGAAATGCAAATTAAGTTCAAGAGACAATATCCTTACTCACTTATTAGAACAGCTAAAAAAATTAACAATACCAAATGTTTGGTGAGGGGGTAAAGAAACTAGATACAGCAGTCCGCCTTGGGGGTTAGGTTCCCAAGACCCCCAGTGGATGCCTGAAACTACAGACAGTACTGAACCTTATATATATCTATAGATAGATACCTTTAGATTTTTTGTATGCATATGTTTTAATTTATAAATTAGACAAAGTATGAGTTAACAATGAAACAAAAATTATAATGTGTTGTAGTAAAAGTTTTGTAAATATGGTCTTTCTCTCAAAATACTTTCTTGTACTGCACTTACCCGTCTTTTTGTGATGACGTGATAAAAGGCCTCTGCTGATGGGATGAAGTGAGGTGAATGACACAGGCATTGGGACGTAGCGTTAGGCTACTACTGTCAGGAGGATCAACTGCTTCAGGTGATCCTGGATCATAGAACCATGGTGGTATCAATGGTTAAAAATCAACAGCAGAAAATAATAATGACTAACAGGCAGGTAGTCTATAGTATACATATGTTGGACAAAAGGAGGATTCAGGTCCCAGGTGGGAGGGCATGGAATTTCATTATGCTATTCGGAACAGCACACAATTTGAAACTTAGAGATTATTTCTGGAATTTTCCATTTAACATTTTTGGACCACTGTTAACTGTGGGTTAATTGCATTCAAGGAAAGTGAAACCATAAATAAGGGGTTTATGAGACCACAGTGTCTCATAAATTGATTATGGGAATCTGAAATGGCATAGCCAATCTGGAAAACAGTTAAGCAGTTTCCTAAAAAATCAAACGTATGCTTCCCATATGGGCATTACTACAAAGAAACAAAAACTTAAATTTACAGAAAAACCTGTAGGAAGTGTTCACTTCATCTTTATTTGTGGTACAGTTATCCATACTAGAGAATATCACTTAGCAATAAAAAGAAATGAGCTATTGATAGGTACAACTGCTTGGATGATCTTAAGGGCTTCATGCTGAGTGAGAAAAACCAAAGGTCATACACTATATTATTCCATTGCTACAACAATATGTAAGTGACAATATTACAGAAATGAAGAACAAATTAGTGATGAAACAGTTCTATGTTGATTGCAGTAGTTACACAAATTCACACATGATGAAACAGAACTATACACATGCATTGTATCCTTGCCAATTTCTTTTTCAGAATTGTAGTTACATAGATGTAAGCAACCACTGGAAGAAATTAAAGACACATGCATCCATGTGGTAAGTAAATGGACAACAAACTGTGGAATCCTACCCAACAATAAAAATTAGAAAAATCATTAAAAAAAAACCTCTCTCGTGGGTGATGCCCACGATGGATTAATGGGGGTCGAATTTGTCCTCCTCCAATAAACTTTAAAATAGAAAAAGATAAAAGGTAATTCTATGCAGACATTGGACAGAAGTGAATTCTTTTTTTTCTTTTTTTTGAATCAGTGTCTTGCTCAGCTGCCCAGCCTGGAGTGCAGATGCGTGATCTTGGCTCACTGCAACCACCATCTCCCAGGTTTAAGCAATTCTCCCATCTCAGCTTCCGAGTAGCTCGGATTACAGGCACCTGCCATCATGCCCGGCTAACGTTTGTATTTCAGTAGACATAGGGTTTCATCATGTTGGCCAGGCTGGTCTTGAACTCCTGACCTCAGGTGATCCACCTGCCTCGGTCTCCCAAAGTGCTAGGATTACAGGTGTGAGCCACCACACCCCACCAGGACTGTGATTCTTTCAAGACAAGAGATTAACTCCATAGTCACCCAATTTTATGCCTGGGGGCACTCTGCAAAACTGGACACAGAGAGTTGAGTTCAAAAAGAACAGTGGTCTTAATGAGCAGAGAAAGATCACAATTTAGGACTGTTGAGAAGACTGAATTGTGATGCAGGGTACAGAAGTAGAAACTGAAAAAGAGCTCCAGAAATCTGCATGAGGTGCCCAAGAACAACAGAACTTTCTGCAACTTATATCTGTGGGTTAATTGCATAATAATTATATCTGTGACATCTAATGTGGTAGTCACCACTACCATGTGCTACTAAGCACTTGAAATGTGGCAAATGCAAGTAAGAAACAATATTTTAAATTTAAATAGCTACAACTTGTGACTACTGTATCAACCATTATAGCCCTAGAAGTTGGCTGAACAGTAGGCTGCAAATGTGCAGAGCAAAATTCTGAGACATGACAGAAGTCTATGAGCTGAACAGAGTACAGAGGTGGCAAAATTCAGATGTGGCTCTGACCAAGCAGACTGGAGAGCTTTTGCTGAACCATATGGGCTTTCAGTTTAGACACAGAAAGGATATACTTAAGCTGGGCACAGTGGCTCACAGCTGTAATCCCAACACTTTGGGAGGCCGAGGTGGGTGGATCACCCAGAGGTCAGGAATTTGAGACCAGCCTGGCTAACATGGTGAAAACTCGTCTCTACTAAAAATACAAAAATTAGCCGGGTGTGGTGGCGAGCACCTGTAATCCCAGTTACTCAGGAGACTGATGCAGGAGGATTGCTTGAACTCAGGAGGCGGAGGCTGCAGTGAGCCGAGATCATGCCATTGCATTCCAGCCTGGGCAACAAGAGTGAAACTCTGCCTCCAGAAAAAAAAATAAAGAAAGAAGGAAAAAAACAATACAAGAAAGAAAAAAAAAATTGCTAAAGCTTTGGAAAAGAACTGTTGGAATCTGTGGCCTTCTTGAGTGAGGTCTCACCCACCCCTAGGTTGATCGGTAAAAACTACAGTTTTGTCTGGCTGTAGTTTACTGAAAACTAGCAACTTTGCTGTAAGAGGAGTCTTGATTTACAGCAGAGGTATAAACCTACAACTCTGTAAGTCAAAAGCAAAAAAATCACTTAGGAATGGACAAGGAATATCTTTAGTTATTAACCAAAGGTTACAGTCCTAGTTCTTGAAGAGCAACAGAGCAGCCAGAAATTTAAAAAGGTCCTGGAAACAGAAGGGTAGAGAAGAGTAACATGAGCTCTCCAAACATCTTTGGCAAACTGAAATGATGCATGCACAGAGGAGACTCAAGAGAGCATGGCAAATGTAAAAACCAAGGGGGATTTGGGAACTGCCTGCTACACTGAATGCAGCCCCCATCCCACACAGAACAACCAACAGGGGGTGGAAGGCTTATAGACTCAAGTGTTTGATCTTAACCTTTGTCCAAATGATTGGCTGACTGCTAAGCTATGCAGACACAGGAACTACCCCTAGCAAGCAAGAATAAATATTGAAATAAAGAATTTAAAAACAGAGCACAGCCAGAACTTCACATCATATATAAGATAGATTCCACAGTTTGAGTCCAGTCAAAATGCTAAATTTAAAATACAAATCCCTTAGATATAAGACAAAATTGAGTTGCTACAATATGCTACCTAAAATGTCCAGCTGTCAACCAAAAATTATTAGACATGTAAAAACATAGGAAAGTGAAATATACTAAAGGAAAAAAAGCATTCAGTGAAAACTAAATCTGTATGAGCCCAGATACTTGATTAGTCAAGCCTTCAATAAGACTTCAAAACAAATATATTCAAAGAAATAAAGGTTAAAAAAAAAAAGATTCAATAAAAATCACAATAGAAAATTATAAAGTATTTAAAAAAGCCATCACACTTCATTCTTCCTAAGTCCTACACCAGAGTTGCTTTGAATGTGTATATTTAATATGTAAGACCTGAAAAGGGAGTTGACCTAAAAATAATTTACTGTGAAACACCAATTTCTTCAGAGTTAATGATAATTATATGCTAACCATACCAAAAACCACACCAAAAACCAAAAAAAACTTTTTTTTATGATTTTTCTAATTTTCTAATTAACCAGAGTTAATGATAATTACATGCTAACCATACCAAAAATATTGAATAAAATTTTTAGCTTAGATTTACTTATTGAGGGAAAGTTGAGGCCACATACAGAAAGCAATGGCAAAAGACACTGCCTCCAACGAAAATATGAACCAAAAAGCATGATGGAAAAACATTTACATGTAATATACTAAAGAGATGTCATGCGAACACAGACACAGAAGGTGAGAATACCATGTGATAATGCAAGTAGACTGAAATGCTACCTACCAGTGCAAGTCAAGGAATGCCAGAAATTGCCAGTAAACCACCAGAAGTTAGGAATAAGGAAGGATTCTCCCTTACAGGTTTTCGAACACATCACAGCCCTGACAACAGCTTAATTTCAGGCTTCTAGCCTCTAGAACTGAGATAATAAATTTCTGTTGCTTTAAGTCACTCATTCTGTGGTATTTTGTTACAGCAGTTTTAGGAAATTAACACAAATATGCCATTCACCACAGTTTTCTCCCATTGGATTATTTAATAATTAATGATTTAAAATTCATATTTGGAAAAGGTGTTTTTTAATGAATAGATATATTAATCGGTCTCTTTTGACACAGAAATGTTCTATATTTCATTTTCGTATTCTTGTCAAATTATAAAAATAATATCATAAATATGGGCATCGCTACAAGCTATTATGTATAGTCACTGAAAAATCGGAAAAAACATGGGAGTTAGAAATGTTTATCAAATACAAGTCTACACAAAAATGAATAAAATTTTTATTTTAAAACATCACAAGTAATTACAAAGACAAATGTCCCAACTATACAAACTGTTTTTCACATATACATATATACACACATATTTAAGCTTGGTTGATCTTTCATCTTTTTATCTGAGTAAAAAGAAGAACACTTTCCTCATTCAGGAGATTTTTGATGTTATAATAGTTACCTAAAAGTGATAAGAAAATAACAATTATTTCCATAGGAATCATTCCTTTTGATTAAGTATATAGCCATCACCTGACAGTTGTAGTAAGACACAAAATAAAAACAATTCACCTAACCTAAGTAACTTACTTAATTCCATGAACTACAACATCAAGAGCTAACCATGATACGTGATCCAGATGAGGCTTCAGAGAACAGAAATACAAATTTCATATCGTTATGGTAATAAATGCAGGGATGAGTCAGTCAAGAGGGTAAGAAAAGAAAATCTCTTTCTGAAACCAATCTTTATTAGGTCTACAGAACTTCTGTGGATTCCTCTAAACCAGACATACTCATATATATATGAGTATAAAAGGTACAATGTTAAGTAGAATAAAATCTCAAAATTTTAAAAAGGCAAATGCTACTCTTAAATGAGGTAATAAATAACAGGAAAAGTGAAATACAGATGGACCACAATTATCACATGTGACAGGCTTATTAGAATTGAGTACTATCACTGTGACTTTCTATATACTAGAAATTGAGAAAGTATTCACAACAGTGCTGGCATACTAAGGACTATGCAAGTATGACTATTATTATTGTCTCCTAACAGAATGTAAGCTCTATAAGAGCAGGGATTTTTGCCTGTTTTGTTCATTTATATATCCCAAATCTTCCAGCAATACATGGACATAGTAGACACTTTGTTTTGTTTTTGTTTTTGAGACAGAGTCTTGCTCTGTCACCCAGGCTGGAGTGCAGTAGTACAATCATAGCTCACTGCAACCTTGAACTCCTGGGCTCGTGCAATCCTCCTGTCCCAGGCTCCCAAAAGCTAGGACTGTAGGTGTGCATCACCATGCCTGGTTAACTTTTGCATTTTTTGTAGAGACAGGGTCTCCCTACGTTGCCCAGGCTGGTCCCGAACTCCTCACCTCAAGCCCTCCTCAGCCTCTCAAAATGTTGGGATTACAGGTGTGAGCCACTGCACCTGGCCCATAGCAGTCTCTTAATCATACTTGTTGAATGAGTGAATGAATGACAAGTGGATTAAAATGGCTATTTACAATAACTTTTGCTGTTCAATAGCTGATGAAGCATACCATTCCATTCTTTAAACAGTTTAAAATAATGTTCTAAAAACATAATTTCTTAGAGATAACATGGGGCAATTTTCGTTCTACTCTGGAATACAACATATCTGCTGACTAAAAATATATACATATTTATGTATATATACATATGTATATATATAAATATATACATACATATTATTTTGAGACCGAGTCTCGCTCTGTTCCCCAGGCTGGAGTGCAGTGGTGCAACTTCTGCTCACTGCAAGTTCCACCTCCCAGGTTCATGCCATTCTCCTGCCTCAGCCTCCAGAGCAGCTGGGACTACAGCTACCCACACCACGCCTGGCTAATTTTTTTGTATTTTTAGTAGAGATGGGTTTCACCATGTTAGCCAGGATGGTCTCAATCTCCTGACCTTGTGATCCACCCACCTTGGCCTCTCAAAGTGCTGGGATTACAGGCTTGAGCCACCGTGCCCGGCCAATATTTTTATAGTCAGTAGTAAACAACTCTTGTTCTCATGTATCAAAACATTAATTGGTTGGGCACGGTGGCTCACACCTGTAATCGTGGCACTTTGGGAGGCCGAGGTGGGCAGATCACTTGAGGTCAGGAGTTCTAGACCAGCCTGGCCAACGTAGCAAACTCTCGTCTCTACTAAAAATACAAAAAGTAGCCAGACGTGGTGGTTCGTGCCTGTTGTTCCAGCTACTTGGGAGTCTGAAGCACAAGAATCACATGAAACAGGGAGGTGGAGACTGCACTGAGCTGAGATCGCGCCACTGCACTCCAGCCTGGGTGACAGAGCGAGACCCTGTCTCAAAAACAAAAAAACCACCACAAAATGCTAACACACTTACCTGATAATCAAATGAAAGGAAAATATGTACCAAACTATTTCGACATCCATCAGTCACATCACACTTCATTTTGACCACTGTGGCTTCCATTTCCATGGTGCCCAAAAACAACCATATACATGTTGTCTAAGTGAAATAAATTGTCTTTAATTATACTTACCTGAAGGAACATAGAACGAATCCCCAGTACTTATTATATAAGGTGTTTCGTGTAAAGTACACAAAAGGTCACCAAAGTTAACATAAAAAACCTGTAAAAATAAAAATAAAAATCTCATTCAAAATTGAATCATGACAATACTCCAAAGGAACCTTAAAATGTAGTGGGAAGAAAAACAATTCCCCACAAATGTGCCTGCTTTAATCTTCAGAACTTGTAAATACATTAAATTTCACGGCAAAAGAGACCTTGAGATGGGGAGATTATCTTTGATAATGTAGGTAGGCCCAATCTAATCACATTAAGCCCTTAAAAATAGAGTACTTTCTCCTGCTGGAAGCAGAGGAGAAATGAAGCAGAAGGAACAGTCACAGAAATTTGAAGCATGAAAAGGACTTGCACTGTTGCTGGTACTAAAGATGTGGGGCCATACACCAAGAAACATGAGTTATTTCTAGAAACTAAGAATGACACCCTGGTGAACAGCCAATGAGGAAATGGGAACCTCAGTCCTACAACCACTTGAAACTGAATTCTGCCAACAATCTGAATAAGATTGGAAGCAGACTGGAAGCAGATTCATCCCTACAGCCTCCAGAAAGAAATACAAACCTGTCAACATCTTGATTCTAGTCTTGTAATACTCTAAACAGAATACCTGGTCAAGCTCATGGTTCTCTCTACATAACGGTGCGATAGATAATAGAAGAGTGTTGTTTTAAGCCATTAAATTTGTGAAACAGTCATGCACTGCCCAATAACGTTTCAGTCAACAACAAACTGTAAACATGATAGTGGTCCTATAAGGTTACAACGGCACTAAAAAATTGTATTGCCTAGTGACCTCACAGCCATCATGATGTCCTAGTGAAAAGCATTACTCATATGTTTGTGGTGATGCTGATGTAAATAAACTGCACTGCCAGTCACATTAAAGGATAGTACACACAGGAAAAAGTGGAGGACAGAAGGTAGGACTAACTTGCAGCTCCCACTCAGATGGACAGAACAGCGTGTGGAAACTTCACATCATGAACTTCTTTGCTCCAAGAACTATCACAGGAACATACCAAGAAAACTGAAAGAATTCAAAGACTCTTTGAAAGAAATGGCTTGCCGCTGCAAACTCCATGAGACAGCTGAAAAACTATGAGTGCCCGAAGTGTGAAAGGGGGAAAAGTCTGCCTCCAAACACATCCTTACTGGGGAACCTGAAAATCCAGGTCATGAGAGAAGGATTTAACCTTACCTAGAGCTGAAAGGAATTGAGAGACCCAAGGGAAATATAATAGTAGAAGCAGAGGTGGGAAGAGCCCTGTAAGTACTCCTGGTTTCCAAGGAAACCATTTCTGACTTTCTCTCACAGGGTTCCTTGGGGAGGGCTGCCAGTGGAATTGGGGAAGGACCACAGAAAGAAGGAAACTTCCAGTTGAACTTTAAATAATTTTGACCACGCATGAATTTTCCTGGGCAGAATTGGGGGAAGGGCGAATAGGAAGTTCAAATACAAGCCAGGGTAGGAGGCAAGGGGCAGGGCCTGAAGGCCCAGCTTCCTTTCTCAGCAGGGAGGCTTGTAGCCTGGCGCAAAATGTCAGTCCTGCTCACTGGTTGCCTGGATACAAACTTGGTTTGGTGGGGCACAGTGGCAGTGAAACTGGCCTCACCTAGCTGCATGGGAGCTGGGTGAAGCCAGTCTGTCGGCTTCCCCCACTTCCTTGGTGACCAGTATGATGCAGTGGAGACAGCCATAATCCCCTTGGGAACGTAAGTCCAGTGGCCTGGGAACCATACTCTCATCCCCTACAGTGGTCACAAGAAGCTCAGCCCAAGGAGAGTCTGAGCTTGGACACACCTAATCAATCCTACCTCCACCTGATGGTCTTTCTCTAACTGCCCTGTAGCCTAAGACAGGAGTTCTAAGGCCCCACAAATCACCTGAGAAACCTGAATACTTATCCAGGCAACCTTGTATCAGCAGATGCTCTCTTGAAAGTACCACCTCCTGGCTGGTGGCCAGCCACCTGCTAACACAACCAATATTAAAGAAAACCAGCACATTAAACAAAACTACAACCAAAGACCCTCACAGAGTCTGCTTCACTCCCCTGCTACCTCCACCAGAGGAGGTGCTGAGATCCATGGTTGAGAGACCTGAAGACAGATCATATCACAGGACTCTTTGCAGGCACTTCCCAGTACCAGCCTGGAGCCCCATAGCTCTGTTGGGTGGCTAGACACAGAAAAGCAATAGCAATCACTTCAGGCTGCCTCTCTGGAAATATAATCCCTAGGGGAAGGAGGAGAACACCACATTAAGGGATCACTCCATGAGACAAATGAATCTGAATTACAGCGCTTGACCTCCAGATGTTTCCTCTGACATAGTCTACCCAAATGAGAAGAAACCAGGAAAACAATTCTGGTACTATGACAAAGCAAGGTTCTTTAACATCCCCAAAAGATCATACTAGCTCCCCAGCAATGGATCCAAACAAATAAATCTCTGATTGCCAGAAAAATAATTCAGAAGGTTGATCATTACATTACTCAAGGAGGCACCAGAGAAAGGTGAAAACCAACTTAAAGAATTTTTTTAAAAAATACAAGACTTATGACAAAATCTCCAGAGAAATAGATAGCATAAATAAAAAACAATCACAACTTCTGGAAAAGAAAGGCACACTTAGAGAAATGCAAAATACATTAGAAAGTTTTAACAACAGAATCAAACAAGTAGAAGAACTTCTGAGCTCAAAAACAAGGCTTTTGAATTAACTCAATCAAAGACAAAGAAAAAATAAATTTAAAAAAAATGAACAAAGCCTTGAAGAAGTTTGGGATTTTGTTAAACGACCAAACATAAGAATAATTGGTGTTCCTGAGGAAGAAGAGAAATCTAAAAGTTTGGAAAAATTGAGGAAATAATCAAGGATAACTTCCCTGGCCTTGCTAGCAATCTAGACATCCAAATACAAGAAGTTCAAAGAGCACCTGGAAAATTCATTGCAAAAAGATCATCACCTGGCCACATAGTCATTAGGTTATCTAAAGTCAAGACAAAGCAAAGAATCTTAAGAGCTGTGAGGCAAAAGCATCAGGTAACCTATTTTAAAAAAACAACCTATCAGATTAACAGCAGATTTCTCAGCAGAAACCCTACAAGTCAGATGGGACTGAGGTCCTATTTTTATCTTCCTTAAATAAAACAATTATCAGCCAAGAATTTTAGTATCCAGCAAAACTAAGCTTCATAAATGAAGGAAAGATAAAAGTCTTTTTCAGACAAACAAATGGTGACAGAAATCCCCACTAACAAGCCAGCACTACAACTGCTAAAAGAAGCTCTAAATCTTGAAACAAAAACTCAAAATACACCAAAATAGAACCTCCTTAAAGGATAAATCTCCCAGGGTCTATAAAACACACACACACACACACACACACACACACACACACACACACACACAAAATTCAGGCAACTAGTATAATGAATAGAACAGTACCTCACATCTCAATACTAACATTGAATCTAAATGGCTTAAATGCTCCACTTAAAAGACACAGAATGGCAGAATGGATAAGCATGCACCAACCAAGTACCTGCTGTCCTCAAAGACTCACTTAACACATAAGGATTCACATAAGCTTAAGGTAAAGAAGTAGTAAAAGATATTCCATGCAAATGGATACCAAAAGAGAGCAGGAGTAGCTATTCTTATATCAGACAAAACAGACTTTAAAGCAACAACAGTTAAAAGACATAAAAGGCCATTATATAAGAAATGGACTAGTCCAACAGGAAAATATCACAATCCTAAATATATATGCACCTAACACCAGAGCTCCGAAATTTATAAGACAATTTCTACTAGGCCTAAGAAATGAGACAGACGGCAACACACTTACAGTGAGGGTCTTCAATACCCTCACGGACAGCAGTAAACAGGTCATCAAGACAGAAAGTCAACATAGAAACAACGGACTTAAAGTATACACTGGAACAAATGGACTTAATAGATATTTACAGAACATTCTACCCAACAACTGCAGAATATACATTCTATTCATCAGCTCATGGAACATTCTCCAAGATAGACTGCATGAGAGAGACCACAAATCAAGTCTCAATAAATTTAAGAAAACCAAAATTATATCAAGTACTCTCTCAGACCACAGTCGAATAAAATTGGAAGTCAATTTCCAAAATGAATGCTCAAAACCAAGCAAATAGATGGAAATTAAATAATCTGCTCCTGAACGACTGTTGGATCAACAATGAAATAAAGATGAAAATTGAAAAATTATTTGAACTGAACAATAATAGTGACACAACCTATCAAAACTTCTAAGATACAGCAAAAACAGTGCTAACGGGAAAGTTCATAGCATTAAATGTCTACATCAAAAAGTCTGAAAGAACACAAATACACAATCTAAAGTCACACCTCAAGGAACTAGAACTAGAGAAAGAAGAATAAACAAAACCTAAACCCAGCAGATGAAAAGAAATAACAAAGATCAAGCCATTTGGTAGAACTAAATGAAAATATAATCAAAATTGATAGACCATTAGCGAGGTTAACAAAGAAGACAGAAGATCCAAATAAACTCAATTAGAAACAAAACAGGAGATATTACAACTGATACCACAGAAAGACAAAAGATCATTCAAGGCTCGTATGAATACCTTTATGTATACAAACCAGACCTAGATGAGACAGATAAATTCCTGGAAATATACAACCCTCCTAGATTAAACCACGAAGAAAAAGAAACTCTGAAAATACCAATAACAAGCAATGAGATTGAAATGGTAATAAAAGAATTGTCGTGCCACTGCACTCCAGCCTGGGCGACAAAGTGAAGACTCCGTCTCAAAAAAAAAAAAAAAAAGAATTGTCAACAACAACAAAAAGTCCAGGCCGGGTACAGTGGCTGATGCCTGTAATCCCAACACTTTGGGAGGCAGAGGCAGGTGGATTGCCTGAGGTCAGGAGTTCAAAACCAGCCTGGCCAACATGGCAAAACCCCGTCTCTACTAAAAATACGAAATTAGCCAGGTGTGGTGGTGCATACCTGTAATCCCAGCTACTTGGGAGGCTGAGGCAGGATAATCATTTGAATCTGGGAGGTGGAGGTTACAGTGAGCTGAAATCACACCATTGCACTCCAGCCTGGGCAACAAGAGCAAAACCCCGTCTCAAAAAAAGAAAAAAAAAAAATTCCAGGACCAGATGGATTCACAGCTGAATTCTATCAGACATTCAATTTATCTATCAGAAGAGAGAGATAAATTCCTGGAAATATACAACCCTCTTAGATTAAACCAGGAAGAAATAGAAACTCTAAATAGACCAATAATAAGCAGCAAGAGTGAAAGGGTAATAAAAGAATTGTCAACAACAAAAAAAGTCCAGGACCAGATGGATTCACAGCTGAATTCTATCAGACATTCAAAGAAGAATTGGTACCAATCCAATGAAATGATTCCAAAAGACATAGAGAAGTCAATATGCAAAGTCAATAGATGTGATACACCACATAAAAAGAATTAAAACCAAAAATCACATGATCAGCTCAATAGGGGCAGAAAAAGCATTTGCCAACATCCGGCACCACTTTATGACTAAAACCCTCAGCAAAATCGGCATAGAAGGAACATAACTCAAGGTAATAAAAGCCGTTTATGATAAACCTACAGCCAGCATCATACTGAACAAGGAAAAGTTGAAAGTATTTCTCCTGAGAACAGAAACAAGACAAGGTTGCCCACTTTCACCACTTGTATTCAACATAGTATTAGAAGTCCTGGCCAGAGCAATCGGACAAAAGAAGGAAATAAAGGGTATACAAATTAGAAAAGAGGTAGTCAAACTGTTGCTGTTTGCCAATTATATGATCATATACCTAGAAAACCCTAGACTCATCCAAAAAGCTCCTAGATCTGGCAAATGAATTCAGTAAACTTTCAAGATACAAAATCAATGTACACAAATCAATAGCTCTGCTATACACCAGCAGCAACCAAGCTGAGAAACAAATCAAGAACTCAACTCCTTTTACAATAGCTGCAAATAATAATAATAATAATAATAATAATAATAATAATTTGGAATACACCTAACCAAAGAGGTGAGAAATCATAGACAACATAAACAAATGAAAACACATCCTATGCTCATGGATGGGTAGAACCAATATTGTGAAAATGACATACTGCCAAAAGCAATCTTCAAATTTTCAAATTCAATGCAATTCCCATCAAAACACCATCATCATTCTTCACAGAACTAGAAAAAGCAATCCTAAAATTCATATGGAACCAAAAAAGAGCCTGCATAGCCAAAGGGAAGACTAAGCAAAAAGAACAAATCTGGAGGCATCACATTACCTGACTTCAAACGATACTATATAGTTACCAAAACAGCACAGTACTGAAATGAAAATAGGCACATAGACCATGGAAGTGAATAGAGAGCCCAGAAGTAAAGCCAAATACTTACAGCCAACTGATCTTCAACAAAGCAAACAAAAACATTAAGTAGGGAAGGGACACCCTATTCAACAAATGGTGCTGGGATAATCAGTAAGGCACAGGTAGAAAAATGAAACTGAATCCTCATCTGCCACCTTATACCAAAATCAACTCAAGATGGATCAAAGACTTGAATCTAAGACCTGAAGCCATAAAAATTCTTGAAGATAACATCAGAAAAACCCTTCTAGGCATTGGCTTAGGCAAAGACTTCATGACCAAGAATCCAAAAGCAAACACAACAAAAACAAAATAGATGGGACCTAATTAAACTAAAAAGCTTCTGCAAAGCCAAAGAAATAATTGGTAAACTGGCAACGGCAGAGTAAACAGACAACCCACAGAGTCAAAGAAAATATTCACAAACTGTCCATCCAACAATGGAATAATATCCAGAATCTACATGGAACTCAAACAAATCAGCAAGAAAAAAACAAACAATCTCATCAAAAGGTGGGCTAAGGACATGAATAGACAATTCTCAAAAGAAGATACAGAAATGGCCAAGAAGCATACAAAAACATGCTCAACAATAACTAATGATCAGGAAAATGCAAATCGAAACCACAATGAGATACCACCTCATTCCTGCAAGAATGGCCATAATCAAAATATAGCAGATGTTGGCCTGGATGCAGTGAAAAGGGAACAATTTTACACTGCTGGTGGGAATGTAAACTAGTACAACCGCTATGGAAAACCTTAGTAGAGCTAAAAGTAGATCTACCATTTGATCCAGCAATCCCACTACTGGGTACCTACTCAGAAGAAAAGTGACTCACTATATGAAAAAGACACTTGCACACGTACGTTTATAGCAGCATAATTTGCGACTGCAAAAATATGGAACCAACCCAAATGCCCATTAATCAACGAGCAGATAATGTGGTATACATGTACCATGGAATGCTACTCAACCATAAAAAGGAATGAAATAATGGATGGCATTTGTAGCAATCTGCATGGAGTTGGAGACCATCATTCCAATAAAGTAACCCAGAAATGGAAAACCAAACATCGCATGTTCTCACTTGTAAGTGGGAGCTAAGCTATGGGGATTCAAAAGCATAAGAATGATACAATGGACTTTGAGGACTCAGGGGGAAGGGTGGGAGGAGGAGAGGGATACAAGACTACACGGTGGGTAGAGTGTACACTGTTCAGGTGATAGGTGCATCAAAATCTCAGAAATCACCACTAAATAAATTATCCCCTGTAATATGGTTTAGCTTTGTCTCCCCACCCAAATTTCACCTTGAACTATAGTTGCCATAATCCCCACATGTCATGGGAAGGACCCAGTGGGAGGCAGTTGAATCATGGGGGCGGTTACCCTCATGCTGTTCTCATAAGAGTGAGTTCTCACGAGATCTGATGCTTTTCCCCCTTGTGTGCCAATTCTCCTTGCTGCCACCATGTGAAGAAGGACATGTTTGCTTCCCCTTCTGCCATAATTGTAAGTTTCCTGAGGCACCCCCAGCCCCACAGAACTGTGAGTCAATTAAACATCTTTCCTTTAAAAAGTACCCAGTCTTGGGCAGTTCTTTATAGCAGTGTGAGAAAGGACTAATACATCCTATAATCCCAGCTACTTGAGAGGCTGAGGCATGAGAATTGCTTGAACCCAAGAGGCAGAGGCTGCAGTGGGCCGATATTGTGCCACTCCAGCCTGGGTGACAGAGGGAGACTATCTCAATGAAAGAAAAAAAAAAGAAATTATCTATCTAACCAAACACTACTTGTTCCCCAAACCCTACTGAAATAAAAAATAAAGTATAACACAATTTTGTGCAGTACAAAACAGTTGGTAACGATAATAAACAACTATGCCACTGGTTTATGTATTTACTATACTTTTATCCACTAACTTAGAGTGTACTCCAACTACTTATATAAAAAAAAGTTAAGTGTGAAACAGTCTCAGGCAGGTCCCTCAGGAGGTATTCCAGAAGAAAGCAATGTTATTATAGGAGATGACAGCTCCATGTGTGTTATTGTTCCCAAAGACTTTACAGTGGGACAAGATGTGGTAGTGGAAGACACTGATAATGATCCTAATCTCGTGTAGCACAAGGGTGATTTGTTGTTTGTGTCTTAGTTTTTAACAAAAAAGTTTTAAAAGTTAAAAAAAAAATAGAAAAAAACTTATAGAATAAGGAAATATTTTTGTACAGCTGAACAGTACGGTTAAGTTTTAAATATTACAAAAGAGTCCAAAAGTTAACAATAATGGAAAAAAAAGGATATAAAGTAAAAATGTTAGATGAGGTTTATTACTGAAGACAGAAAAATTTTGTTTATGAATTTAGTGTGGCCTAAGTCTACAGTAAAGTCTACGGGAGTGTACAGTAATGTCCCAGGCCTTCACATTTACTCAGCACTCACTCACTGACTCATCCAGGGCCACTTCCAGTCCTTCAAGCTCCATTTATGGTAAGTGACCTATAAGTGTACCATTTATCTTTTATGCCATATTTTTATTATACTTTTTCTACATTTAAATACACAAATACAACTGTCTACAGTATTCAGCACAGAAACACGCTGTACAGGTATGAAGTACGGAAGCAACAGGGTATCCTATATAGCCTAGGCTCATAGTAGGCTATATTATCTTATGATGTTCATAAGACAAAATAGCTTAATGACCCATTTCTCAGTGACCCATAGTGGTAATCTGTTAGAGCAGCCACTGAAAACTAATACAGCAGGTGCCCCCAAAACCCGGGACAGGGACCGCTACTGGCAGTGGCCTGTTAGGAATGGGTTCACACAGCAGGAAGTAAGCAGCAGGCCAGTGAGCGTTACTGCCTGAGCTCCGACTCCTGTTAGATCAGCAGCAGCATTAAATTCTCTCAGGAACATGAGCCCTATTGTGAACTATGCATGTGAGAAATCTAGGTTGTGTGCTCCTTATGAAAATCTAATGCCAACTCCCACTGCCACCATCAATTTCTGTGGAAGAAAAATCGTCTTTCTGAACCAGTCCTTGGTGCCAAAAAGGTTGGGGACCCTTGTAATACAGGAAGAGATTTCTTTTGCTTTCCCTTATTATTTACTGGCTTATGAAAATTCCAGAGCCACTGTAAAGATTATCACCTACAGGCTGGGCGTGGTGGCTCCTGCCTGTAATCCCAGCACTTCGGGAGGCTGAGGTGGGTGGATCACGAAGTCAGGAGATCAAGACCACTCTGGCTAACACGGTGAAACCTCATCTCTACAAAAAATTAGCCGGGTGTGGTTGCGGGTGCCTGTAGTCCCAGCTACTCGGGAGACTGAGGTAGGAGAATGGCATGAACCCGGGAGGCGGAGCTTGCAGTGAGTTGAGATTGTGCCACTGCACTCCAGCCTGGGTGACAGAGCAAGACTTCGTCTCAAACAGATTATCACCTACACTAAAAAAATACCTAGGCTATATGTATGCCTCTTTAAAGGTCACATGTTTAGGACAACAAACTACTCAATCTGAAGAATCAAAGAAAACAAAAAGCTAAATCCCTATTCCCCTTAAAATCATATGTTAAACAAGCATCAAGATTAAGAAAGTAAAAGAGAATAAATCTCTCAATCATGCTGGCTTCCATATTCAAACGTGGCAAATTTCATACTTTATACAGAGGTAGCATCCTGGCAGTGACCTGGTTTTTTGAGCAACTAAAATAAACAGTAAAAGGCCTTCAAACTTTGAGATTCAGCCATTGTTAGGAATTAGTGTGTCCCCTGAAAATTCATATTCTGGAATCTTAACCCCCAATGTGATGGGATCAGGAGGTGGTGAATTTGGGACGTAATTACGTCCTGAGTGCAGAGCCTTCAGGAATGGGACCAGTGCCCTTAAAAGAGACACAGATCAAAATCTATGATATTCTGATTATAGCAGCCCAATCTGACTAAGACATCCATCAAGAATGTTTTGCCACAGATAATTATTCGCCTCCTTATTTTTTTATTACTACTTTATACAATGATCATAATATACCAGAATAACAATAACAGCTAGCACTTATATAGCACTTACTCTGTACCAAGTAGTATTATGAGCACTTTATTCTTATTTATTTAATTTATATGCCCACTAATGAGACAGTTACTACTTTGGTAGCTTTTCATGGATGAAGAAACTGAGGCACAGAGAGGTTAAGTAATTTTCCAAGGTCACAATGTAAATGGCAGAGCTGGGGTTTGAACTCAGGCATTTAGATTACAGAATTCATTCCCTAACCACTGTGATATACTACCTCCCTAAATGGGGAAAAAAGCCCCCTGAAATGTTCCAAAGGTATTTTTATAACTTAGTAAGACATAAAAAAAAGTTCTTATTACATCCAAAAATAATTTCCCTCAATCAAAAAGACAAAAGTAATACTAAAAAGTCAAGTATATATTTCTAGTGTTTTTTCTCATCTATTCAATTTGGTTCTCTAAGCACACCTCTCCTCATTTCTGTACACATTTAATTAAGAAAGCTTTTGAAACATACAAAAATAGAATGATGAACTCTCATGAATACTTAATACCAACCACCTGCCCAAGCCAGAGTCTACTATCCTCACTTCATCTTATTTTGAAATAAATGCCAAGTATCATAATTCATCTGCAAATATTTCAGTATGTACTGAGAAATCAAGCGCTTCTAAAAAACATAACCACAATACTGTTATCACACCTAAAAAATGAATATTTAATACCAAATACCTAGTTAATAGTCAAATTTCCAATCATCAGTGAAAATATATCTTCAAGGGTTTCTTTGAATCAGGATCCAGGTTAGCACCACACACAGTGATTGGTTGATCTGTTTCTTAAATTTCTCAATCAATATTAGTGGTTCTCAATCAAGGTGATTTTGCCTCTAAGGGACAACGGACAATTTCTGAAGATGTATTTGATTCTGTCACAACTAGAGCGGTGCTACTGGAATCTAATAAGTAGAGGCCAGGTAAGCTTCTAAATATCCTACAACAAACAGGAGAGCCCCCACTACAACAAAGAAGTATCTAATCAAAAATGTTACTAGTGCCATGGTTGAGAAACCCTGATTCCCTAGGTTCTACCTTGTTCTTTCTTTTAATTTCTTACATTTAATTTATTGAAAACATTAAGCAGTTTGTCATAAAAATCTTCATACAGGTGGATTTTGCTGACTATATCCCCAGGTATCATTTGAAAGGTTTCACCACCCTTTATTTCTTGTAACCTGGAAGTCAAATCTAGAGACTTGACCAGATTCAGGTTTTGTATTTGCTTTTGGGGTCTTTTTTTCTTTTTTAAGGCATGGGGTTGGCAAGATTACTTCTTGGATAGTGTTGTATTTTTCTATTAGGAGGCACATAATGCCTGGTTGTATTCTTTTTAGATATCTGTCAGCCACTTAGCTGGGCCTTGATGCCTAGATCCCAATAGCTTATCAGGGATTGCAAAATCATAATATTTTAACTCAAACATTCCTTCTTCACTCATTAGCTGGAATATTATTCTAGTAAGAACAAACATCTCATCTATTATTTGATTATCTAATAGCAGAGTTTATATAGAAAAGGCAGAATCAGTTGTTAAAGTGAGTTGGCTTCCTAGAATCCTCCAACAGTAACAAATTTTTGTTGCTGTTGCAGTAGTAGTAGCCTTACAGATTCATGGATTGATATAATTGATACATAGCAATCTACTGAAGCTATTCTTGTTAACACTCAAGTTTCATATCCTTAGTCAGCCAGTGGTAGCATCTTCAAGTTGGAAGCTGAAACATGACCCAATCTTAATGGTTTCTGATTAGTAGTTTGCTATCAACTCCAAGCTCAGTTTCAGGCCTAGAATCAGGCATTCCTCCAAGGAACTGGTTCTTTTAAGTAAGCTGCTGTCACTTTTTTGTTTTTTTAGCTCTGGAACATTCATTGTCTAATTTTAAGAATATTTTCATTGGGTTTTTTCTCTCACCTGAAATTCTTATTATTTGAATTTAGGCATGTTTTTCTCTCTTCTCTACATTATTTAACCTTTAATATTTTCTACTTTTTAATTTCCTTCTTGTCTCCTGGGAAGTTCTACAACCAGCTCTCATAATTAATTTGTAAATTCTTCTGTAGTTTGATTTTAATAAACCTACTACTCTTTTAAATATTCTCTAGTAGTGTTTGAAAGACAGTTAATGGCCTGTGCTGGTTCTCCATCTTGTCCTCTTCATTATTTTTTTCAAAAGCATATATTTGTAAGTGTGCTTCATGTTTTAAAACGTAAAAATATTAGTTTTATTAAAAAAAACTTCAACTTTAATTTTCATTGTAAAAAGTTAAAGGTAATATATAGAAGAAATAAAATCAACTAAAATAACTACATAATCACACAGTAAAACATGTATTCTCTTCAAGATTTTATTTACATTTTTAAAATTCTAGTTAGAAAAATAGATAGTATATACAAAGAACTTTTATCTTGTATATTTGCTTAAATGTTTATCCCATGGGTCTTCATATACAGCTATTCTTCAAAATACAATGTCAAACTAATTTTCATGTGCTTAGTGCAGTGCCTGCAACACATAAGTTCTGTATAACTGTTTATTATATCATAGAATGCTTTATCATTACTAAGTCAAAATTAAAATGCAACCATTTTCTTCCTGTAGCACACTGTAGTGGTTTCTAATTCTGCAATTACCATCAATGATTCCATAAATAACTACGTATGTTCAGCACCCCTCACTCTGAACTTTCAAATTACTTCCCTAGGAAAAATTTCTAGAAATGAGATTCACAGGTCACAGGGTATGAATATTTTTCTAACAATTTCCATTAACTCAGTAACTATAAAGTGTCATTTGGATTTAAATGTGTATTCCTTTGAATATTAGCCAGATTACACACTTTTAAACATCTACTCCTCAAATTTCCTTTTGTATAATAAAGGCATTACAGTTTAATAGGTAACTGCTATTAGTTCAGTGATGATATTTCATATTTATCTTCATTATTAGTTATTTTATTATTATACACGGACCATTCTATGCTTTTAAAATGTGTTATTTTCACTCATAATAATAACTGGAGGCCTATAACATTTTCAGTTTGAATTAATGAATATTGTTAAATTATTTTAAATCATGATTCTAGCCATACTGATGTAGTAACAATCTTTGAAATTCATATGTATCTTTTCCTTGCCTTGCCTAAATTTGCCCTTCTTTGTTCATATAAACTCAAAGGTGTTCACAATTTTTCCCTCCTTTCTGAATTTACTTTACGTCTGTCAGTAAAGAGAATCATTCTGAATGTGATACTTTAGTAGCACAATTTCAGACTCCTGAAATGTCAGATACTGAAAAATGTTCCTTAGTTATATTTTTCTAACTGCTGGTATAATGTTAAATATTCTTAAAATTTGGTGCTTTTCAAATTTTATATTCTACAATTTTCGAACTCAGAATACAAATATTTTATATATATATAAAATATTCCTGCTATACACACACACACACACACACACACATATAAAACAGAGCAATGCTGCAGAGGTGTATGTCTCTAAATGGGGATGGGAGTGGAAGAAAGGAGATAAAGAGAAAGAAGACAGAGCCTGAGTGACCTTGAATCTCATTACAACTTCAGCCAGTAATATTGTTACATATAATAGTATATTATTTAGTACTTATTGAAGCAACTAGCTCTTAGTCCTGAGTCTATTGCTAAATAGTTAAGTAGTTTTTTTATAATCTCACTCATTTTTATTTACTTTTTTCTCAGGTTACTGTTTTATTGATATACAATAATTTTACATAATTTTGTGGTACATGTCACATTTTAATATCTGTATGCAATGTGTAATGATCAAATCAGGGTAATTGGGATATAAGTGATTTTTCAAGAAGTCTTTAAACCTATTTCTCCATTGCATTATCATAGAAATGTGGAATTAGATTTAATCTCTATAATCCCCCCCAGCACTAAAATTCTAATGATTTGTTTGCAAACCTATATTTAAGATGTTTTTAAGTAAAGAACATTCCTTACATTTCTGAATCTCAAAAGAATACAGTGCTATGCAGGGAACAGATACTGTGAAATAACGGTTGGTTAGTTGACTCTAAACAGATTTAACAAATAAAAATCTTTCTCTGTGTGGTGTAGTAATAGAATTTCATTTCTGAGGAAATAGCATTTTAATGTCTCATCAAATCCAATAAATCAGAGTTCTACCAATAGTGAAACATAAATATATATAAAAAAAGTACTCACCAATATATCTTGGCCAACATGCTGCTTTCCCTTTTCCTCTTGTGGTCCTAATATCAATTTCCCAGTAGAAAAAAAGGGTGTGTCCAATGTCTTATATACCTTCAACTCACCATGTTTAACAAAAAATTGATATGTATCTTGTGGCCTTACAAGATCTAGGAGCAAAACAGTAATACAAATATAAAACAACAGCAATGATATTGGTTAATAACATATAAACATACATGTAATAAAGAGTTATTTCTGGATATAAGTCTGCCTTAGAGAGAGAGAGCCGTTTCAGATCATTAACTCTAGAGATAGAATGCCAGAGGTCAAATCCTGTCTCTGTCTTAAAAGCTGCATGACGTTAGGCAAGTTAACTTAAGCTCTCTCTCACTGTGCCTCAATTTCCTTTTTGGTAAAATGAAATAATAATAAGTTCATCTATTCGATGTTAATGAGCTGCTGTGAATATCAATGAGTTAATGTGTGTAAATTATTTAAAATATTTTCTGGCAAAAAGTAAGCATTGTTAGTACCAGCTGAAGAATACGAATGGCAGCATTATAGGAACTGAGACAGAAAATAAAATTAGCTGAGATACAAAAAAGAATTCTTTATTTTTAAAGTTTGACATAAACCACAATGTATCATCACCATGCCAATAGATTTTTTTTCCTGCTTGACTAGTAGTTTTTATTAGGTAAACTTTGTGAGAAAGCAGAGCTCTAATGGTCGCTCATAAATTACTACCTCACTTACAAAAATTTCCATCACTTAACAAACCTTTCCAGATCTATAATTAATAAACTATTCTGTTATCAACGTCTGATTCTGTTTCCCAGGATATTTGGGAATGTTAGTGATCCTACAGACTACATGATATAGAAACAATTATATATATATATATATAGTAGATTCAAGAAACAAATAAGAAATGAACTTTTGACAACACTCACAATAACCTGATAGAGTACAGCAATGCTTTCAGTTAAGACACTAAACAAAACTCCATACCTCTAAGCTCTGTTGCCAAATAAATAATCTACATAGAGATACCTTTGCTAAGATGTTAAGACATTAAATGAAATCTATTTTCATAGTCAAAATTTTAAGTAGGAGTACCATTATTACCACTTTTTTTTTTTTTGAAATAATTTTATTATTTTTTTGAGACAGGGTCTGGCTCTGCACGCCCAGGCTGAAGTGCAGTGGCATGATCTCGGCTCACTGCAATCTCCGCCTCCCAGATTCTAGCAATTCTCCTGTCTCAGCCTCCCAAGTAGCTGGGACTACAAGCATCCACCACCATGCCCGGCTTCCATTACCGCCTTTCTGATTTGACCTACTTCTCCTCTGATGTAGGAAAACAGCCCTTAGTACTCAATGGTACAGTCATAACAGTTGTTAAAATATTTAAATATTATATATATATGTGTGTGTGTATATATATATAGTCTGGTTGTTAAACAGTTGAGTAATACATAAACTCCTATCCCACTATAACCCATCCCTTGGGCATCTTACATGACCTGCTGGAAACTAAATATTTAATACCTATTCAATACAGCAGGAGGCTTCCAGGACTTTGCAGCACCAGCTTTAAGGTTAAACCTGGCATTTGTACAACTGATTGATGCCCTTGTTAGTCATCCTCACAAAGGATTCATATTCCAGGTAACATTACTGCCACCTGTAGGCCCAAAAGTTTGTCTGTGCCCTACCCACGATCCCTGCCTGGCCTCATGGTAAGAGTATCCCTTGAGTCTGCCAACTATCTACCTATAATTCCCCATAAACAGCCTCTGTTCCCATGTGTCTCCCTGGTCAAAGAAGGCCTAGACGCTGTTGGGGGGGGACAACATTCCTGATTGTAGCACTTGTGCCCCAGAGAACAAGTCCAGGGTGTTACGTGTACCCTGGAGTTGTCTGACATCAATATTCCCCTACAGTTGTCTTCATATAGGCTGCTTATTGGAATTAGACTCTCTTCTGGACTTTAGCACTGATAGAATTGGGGAGAGAAAGGGAAAGTAGACAGGCCAACCATCAAGCAAGCAATGTTTTCTTACAAGTTGTTTAATTAAGTATTTTCAATATCATCCCTGATCTTACCCATGAGAATAATCTCTCTTGTTTCTGGGTCCTTTACCCTCGTTGGCTGCAAAGGATCTCCAAGAGGTATACCTAGATTTACCATTAAGCTAGTCTCTGCAAAAGAAATACCATTGAAATATGAACTACTTACTTAAAATTATTCTCAATCCTAAAAAAGTTCAGTACAAAATATAGCTATAGAGAAGTTATAAAAGAAAAATGTTAAAAGCATAAAAGTATCTTCCTATTTATAAATCACTCTGATAAACAAAAATTCAAACTTAAAAACCCATAATGATTTAATATAAAAGCAAACACCCTAAACTTCCTATTTTCTGTAAGCCTTAACATGTAAACTCTTGCATCATCAATGAATTAAGTGATGTTCTGCATAATCTCTAAGTGAGATAGAGGTATATAATATACTTTAGAAATGTCTATTTTAACCATAGTTTGGGCATAGGAATGGTAGGTTTCATTTGACTGGGCAATTTACTCATGAAGAAATTTATAATATGCTATTAATAATTTGTAAGAATAAAATTAGCTTACTTTCCATTTGGAAGAAAGTAGACATTAAAAAATGAATTTTACCTATGGTATTATTTCTGAAGTTTTTGGAAGTAAATTTCATATTTTGCAAACAGCTTCTTCTCAAAGTACTCCTATTTAAAATAAAATCTAAAAGTTACTTTCAGAAATAAGTTCATACTTCTTTCATCATTATCAAGACAGATCCTTTTCTTATTAGACTTTTTGTCGACTTTTCCAATATTTTCTTTTGCCTTCCTTTTAGACGACATTGTGTCTGGAGACAGTATCCCACCAATCACGAATCCTCCTAAAATTTAACAAAAAAAGTAAAATGTACATGGGAAAGAGAAAATCTTGCAACAAAACTCCTTAAATTTAATACAGCATATTTCCTTTCAAAGTACCAAAGAATATAGATGTCTGCAGCTAATAGTTAAAATAACACAAATACCAACCAATTTCATTATATCTCTACCACCTTAAATCAGAGGCTGATAAAACAGGATTAGATGATGGAACATGATTAGATGGTCCTATTGCTCGCCTGAAATCAACAGTCATCAGCAGAGGCTTTAAAAAAAAAAGCAGGAGGGCTAGCAATGAACTATTTATAGAAATCCACATGAGTTTAGTCCTTTGACTTAGATATATCCACCAAAGAAACAAATATGGCCAGGCACAGTGGCTCATACCTGCAATCTCAGCACTTTGAGATGCCAAAGCGGGAGGATTGCTTGAGCCCATGAGATTGAGACCAGCCTGGACAACATAGCAAGGCCTCATCTCTACAAAAATAAGAAAGAAAGTAACTCTAAGATGAACACTATACTCTCTTGCCCACCCTACACTACTCTGTAGAAAACTATGAGAAAATGGTAAATGGTTAATAGGAAAAATAATGAAAACTACTTTACCTTTACCAGTTACAATTTTTTCATGTTCTAATCTAATGTTTTATATTATGCAACTGGAAATCTTGTCAGATAATACAGGAATAACATTCAGCTACCAAAGAGAAAGTATCAGCATCTCTACATTAATCAGACAAAAATGAATTTAAATCCTATTATCAAAATTTGGGGGGTGATGATTAAGTAAGGTAACGTATATAAACATGTAGTGTAGCGTTTGGCACATAGTAAACAAATTTGTTATTGACAGACATTATAACATAAGTAAGTTTTACCTGATGGCCTTCCTTGATAATCTATTCGCTCTCCTCGCCAGTACTCCAAAGGTTTCAAGCGTGTTCTCTTGGTCCTGCGAACATTTGGTGTGTTGGAGGGCAATACTATAAAAAGATGTCAGACAAAAGTGTATACATGTTTTTTAGTTGATGGTACTTGGCAGTGGAAAGACTATCTTTCAGAACATGAATGCTTTATTTTTAAAAATATGAATGTTTTTCTAGACAAAAGACTAGAAAAAACATATATTTATGCTAATAATTAAAGAAATGCCAATGGAAACACAGGCTATCAAATTGGCAAATAGTTAAAAATTTAATAATACTCAGTGCTGACAATGTTAAATGTCCACTCATCTTATCTGAACAATGCAAAGTTCTGTATACTAAATTGAGTTTGTTGGCTATATCTTCAAATTCCCATGTTCGTACCTACTTTTGTTTGCTAAAGCTATCCTGAAGCTAATGAGAAGTTGCCTACTGCTCTTAGGCATAATGCTCAATGTTCCCCTCTGTATATACTGAAGCCCTGCTCAGGAACATTTTTATTTCCCCCCTACTCCTGATTCATCATTTCACTTCAAGACAAGCATTAAGTATTGAGAGGTATAGCAGTCTCTCATCACATAGGCCCACAAAATACTGACAAGATCTAAGTTCTTGAGTAAGGCAATGAGAGAAAGCTTCACTTCTTCTGGTAATCTCTCAGTATGAATGCAAGAGCACTCACAGACTCAAATAAAGGGAGAAACATGAAAAGCCACCCAACATCACAGAAAGGTGGGAACTATCATGTATCTTGACTGGCAAATATCTCTTTGGGAACCATGGATTGTTAATCTTTACATGGGCCTCTCCATGGGTTCCACAGTTCTCAGATTTGTCTACTTACTACTTTAGCTACTGCTTTGTTCACGAGTCAAGTGGATTAAAGTGGAAGGAGATGCTGTCAAGGAAGCCATCTACCTGGTAGTTATAGTTTCTTTTTTTTTTTTTTTTTTGGTAGTTATAGTTTCTTTGATAAAATTATCCACCCTAGCTTCATAGATAAGGGAGGATCATGCCCCCTACTATGGGGCAAAAAGTGAGAGAGCAATAGGATTTATAAATAGACAATAGACTAATTCAGTGGCTTGTGGTGACTTACTACGAAATTCATAAAAACTAAGTGCATAATTTTAATTTATCTGCCAATTAATCCAAGTAATTGTATTTTTCCTGCTTAAGAAAAGTAACTTATATTTAGAAACAGAAACTTAATGAAAGTATTTTTCTCAATGAAAATATTAAAAAAGAAAAATATTCTTACCTAGTTTGTGATGGATTCTGTTCTTTGGTATCACTTTAGATCGTTTTGAGTCATCTACAAAATGCAAAAGATAGTATCACAAGAAATGACTGCTAATTCTATGTTAAATTAAAATGTGTTTCTGGTCAATTTCAGTATGAGGATTTTAAATAAAGTTTGACCTGATAATATATTTTATTACTCCTTCTGCTTTTCATTGCTCAACTATAAAAACTAAGGAAAAGAACTATTTCTCTAGATTTTGCTAGAATGAATATCATCCCAAGCTTGTCCAATCTGCCTTATTTTGTTGTTGTTGTTCTGTTTTGTTTTGTTTTAGGCCTTTAGCAGCCTGAAACCATGCTTTTTAGTTTCTGTCTCTGGAGACAAGTGGAAAAGAGGGATGAGGAAGGGGTTTTACTGGATAAACCAGAAACAGAAACTTAAAAACTCATGACTATATTCGCTCCCTTGGACAACCCTGGTTTTTATTCTAAAGAGTGTAACAGTTTAAAAAACAAACAAAAAAAAACCACACAGATTTTCTATTGCTCATGGAAATAAGCCACTGGTGGATAAAATGTAGGGCCTGATAATGGATAATTAATATGTTATTTATGAACTACCTGTAACTTCTCCTTAAAGTTCTAAAATAGTGTAAGTGTACTGAATTTAGCAGTGTGCCAATGAGCTTAGGGGTTCTCAACTTTGGTAACTAGCACCTAAAGATGGTGTCATCCCTTCTTTCCCTTTCTATGCACAAATGTTCTGTATCAAGAAGTAGAATATTGTTCCCTTCTCTTTCAATCTCTGCTGGAGTTAGTGACTTGCTTAACTAATAGTATGCAACAGAAATGATGTTCTGGGGCTTAAAAGGCTAAGTCCTAATACAATCTACAGGTTCCATCTAGAAGTCTTGGGATCTCAGTCTAGGGGAAGACAGCAACAATATGAAGATTAACACAAGACTACCATGCTGTAAGGAAACCCAATGTGGCCACATGGAAAAGCCACATGGAGGAAAAGAGATGTTTAGCCAACCTCAATGTCCCAGCTCTTCTAGCTGGGTTCAAATATATAAGTGAGGAAGTTGCCTTGAATGTCCAACCCAGTTCAACTTTCAGATGACTCCAGTCCCAGCAGCTTGCATTTAACTATAAATTGATGAGTGTACTCAAGTGACAATTACCCAACTAAGCCAAGTCAATTCACAGAACCATGAAAGATAAATCAATCATTGTATTAAGCCTTTAAGTTTTGGGGTGGTTAGTTATACAGCAATATACAACTGGGACACAATGTCTGTGAACCACCTAAAACTGCAAACACAATTTTGTATGAAATATATACCTTTTTTCCCTGAAAAGTGGGTCTGAGCTTTTATCATATTCTCAAATGAGTCCATGAAAGCAAAAAAAAAAAAAAAAAAAAAAATTATTTTATAAAATTGTTGGTTTGGAAGAAACTTCAGTGATCATTAACATCTAATTTCCCTGTCAGAAATAGGCAAATCTCTAGACATCAAAAGTAGATTAGTAATTGGGTAGGCCCAGGGAAAGGAAATGAAAGTTGGCTACTAAAGGGTAAACGAGTTTCTTTTTGGGGGTTATGAAGACGTTCTAACATCGATTGTGTCAATGACTACATATCATTGATTTGTATACTATAAGTGGATTAATTATATGGTACGTGAAGTCTAGCTCAATAAATTTGTGTACCCCCCACCCCCAAAAATCCAATTTCCCACGCAGTCTCCACTAGAACAAGCAGGTCTCATCTCTGTTGGAAATTCTCCTGTGACACTGGGCCTCAGAGTCAGCATCAGAGTCATATAAGGAATCACAGAAACAAGTAAATATACTGAGGATAATGGGAGTCAGGTTTGTCACTATTTGAGAAGAGGTTTATAAAAATGGAAAAGGGGAAGTCTATGTTGGACTGGAAGAGCGGGTAGAAATGTGAACTTATAATAAATACAGGCGGCCGGGCGTAGTGGCTCACGCCTGTAATCCCAGCACTTTGGGAGGCCGAGGCGGGTGGATCAGGAGGTCAGTTCGAGACCAGCCTTACCAACATGGTGAAACCCCATCTCTACTAAAAATACAAAAATTAGCTGGGCGTGGTGGCACACGCCTGTAACCTCAGCTACTCAGGAGGCTGAGGCAGGAGAACAGCTTGAACCCGAGAGGCGGAGGTTGCAGTGAGCCGAGATCGCACCACTGCACTCCAGTCTGGGCGACGGAGGGAGACTCCATCTTAAAATAAATACATACATACATACATACATACAAATACAGGCATACCTCAGAGATATTGCCAGTTCAGTTCCAGACTACTGCAATAAAACAGATGCTGCAATAAAGCAAGTCAAACAGCTTTTTAGTTTCCTGGTGAATATAAGAGCTATTTCTTTGGCTGTTTTATTTTGTTTTTTTGAGACAAAGTCTCACTCTGTCACCCAGGCAGCAGTGCAGTGGTGAGATGGAGACTCACTGCGGCCTCAACCTTCTGGGAGCAAATGATTCTCCCGCCTCAGCCCGCCAAGTAGCCGGAACCACAAATGCACACCACCATGCTCAGCTAATTTTTGTATTTTTTTAGAAACAGGTTTTTGGCATGTTGGCCAGGCTGGTCGCCAACTCCTGGGCTCAAGTGATCTGCCTGCCTCACCTCCCAAAGTCTTGGGATTACAGGCGTGAGCCACCATGCCCAGCCAAAAGTTATGTCTATACTATACTATAGTCTATTAAATGTGCAAGATCATTATATCCAAAAAAATCAGTGTACACACACCTTAATTTAAAAATATTTTATTGCTAAAAATGTTAAAGATCAACCAGGCATAGTAGCTCATGCCTGTAATCCCAAGACTTTGGGAGGCCCAGGAGGGTGGATCACTTGAGGCCAGGAGTTTGAGACAAGCCTGGCCAACATGGCGAAAACCCGTCTCTACTAAAAATAAAAAAAATTAGCTGGGTGCGGTGGTGCACACCTTGCAATCCCAGCTACTCTTTGTGGCTATGGCACAAGAATCACTTGAACCCAGGAGGAAAAAGGTTTCAGTGAGCTGAGATCATGCCACTGCACCCCAGCCTGGGAATCAGAGCAAGCCTCTGTCTCATTCTCAAAAAATAAAAATAAAAAATAAAAATAAAAATGCTTATCAGCTGAGCTTTCAGTGAGTTTTAATCTTTTTGTTGGTAGGGTATTTTGCCTCATTGTTGATGACTGCTGACTGATCAGGCTGGGATGCTTGTGGCAGTTTCTTAAAATAAGTCAATAATGAAGTTTCTCTGGAGAATATAAAACGCTGTTTTATAGCATTTTACCCATAGCAGAACTTCTTTCAAAACTGCAATCAATCCTCTCAAACTCTGCTGCTGCTTTATCAACTAAGTTCATGGTATATCCTAAATCCTTTTTTGTCATTTCAAGGGTTCACAGCATATTCACCAGGAGTAGATTCCACCTCAAGAAATCAGTTTCTTTGTTCTTCCATAAGAAGCAACTCCTCATCTGTTCAAATTTTGTCATGAAATTGCAGCAATTCAGTTTCATCTCCAGACTCCACTTCTAATTCTAGTTCCCTTGCTATTTCTACCACATCTAGTTACTTCCTCCACTGAAGTCTTGAATCCTTCAAATTCACCCATAAGGGTTAGAATCAACTTCTTCCAAGCTCCTGTTAATATTGATATTTTGACCTCCTCCCACGAAACACAAATATTTTTAAGGGCATCTAGAATGGTGAATCCTTACCAGAAGGTTTATTTATTTTGTCCAGATCCAACAGAGGAATCACTATTCATGACAGCTACTGCCTTACAAAATCTATTTCTTAAATAAGACTTAAAAGTCCAAATTATTCCTTGATCCATGCATGGGCTGCAGAACGAATGCTCTCTTAGTAGGCATGAAAGCAACATTAATCTCCTCATCCTTGTCCATTAGAGCTGCTGGGTGGCCTGGTGCATTGCCATGGATGTGCTGTCACTCAGGCTTTGTTGTTCTACTAATAGAGCAAAGTAGATTTAGCATAATTCCTAAGGATTCTAGGATTTCTGGAATGGTAAATAAGCACTAGTTTCAACTTAAAGTCACCAGCTGTATTAGCCCTTACCAAGAGAGTCACAGTCTGACCTTGGAAGCTCTGAAGTCATGCATTGACTTCTCATTAGCTATGAACGTCCTAGATGACATCTTCTTTCAATAGAAGGCTGTTTTGTCTACAGGGAAAATCTGTTGTTTAGTAAAGACACCTTCAATTATCTCAGCTACATTTTCTAGATAACTTACTGCAACTTCTACATCAGACCTTGTTGCTTCACCTTGCTCTTTTATGTTATGGAAACAGCTTCTTTCCTTAAACCTCATGAACCAGCCTCTGCTAGCTTCAAACTTTTCTTCTGCTGCTTCCTTAACTCTCTCAGACTCCACAGAATTAAAGAGAGTTAGGGCCTTGCTCTGGATTAGGCTTTGGCTTAAAGGAATGCGGTGGCTTGTTTAATTCTCTGTCCCGACCACTGAAACTTTCTCTGTATCAGCAGTAAGGCAGTTTCTCTTTCTTATTATTCATGTGTTCATTGTAGTAGCACTTTTCTTTTCCTTCAAGAACTTTTCCTTTGCATTCACAAATTGGCTGTTTGGTGCCAGAGGCCTAGCTTCTGGACTAGCTCGGTTTCTGACATGCCTTCCTCACTAAGCTTAATCATTTCTAGCTTTTGATTTAAAGTGAAAAACGTGTGACTCTTTCTTTTACTTGAACACTTAGAAGCCATTGTAGGGTTATTAATGGCCTAATTTCAATATTGTGTCTCAGGAAACAGGGAAGCCTGAAGACAGAGAGAAAGATAGGGAACTGGCCAGTCAGCAGAGCAGTAAGAACACACGAATTTTCACTTTCTTATGTAGGTGTGGTTTGCAGTGCCCCAAAACAATTACAATAGTAATGTCAAAGATCACCTGATCACAAATCACCATAAAAGACATAGTAATGAAAAAGTTTGATATACTGTGAAAATTACCAAAATGTGACACACAGACACAAGGTGAGCAGATGCTACTGAAAAAAAAAAAAAAAATGGTGCCAATAAGGCTTACTCAACAAAGGGTTGCCACAACTTTCAATTTGTGAAAAATGTAGTATCTCCAAAATGCAATGACACAAAACACAATAAAACAAGGTATGCCTGTATAAATATAAATATAGAAATAGATACAGATGCCTGTATTATATATGGTGTGTACCTATGTGTACGTGTGTATGTATATTTCCCATCTCTGTACACTGAGAAAGACCAGAAGCAATGGTATCCCAAACAAGGATCACATCGAGTGTCCAAATCTTGGTTTCTAAATGCCATCCTCCACCAAAAAGAACTAAGTTTCCTGGAGCAGTAACTGATCCCAGAGCTGGGGCAGGAAAAAGACTGGAACATCTTATGCCAAAAAACAAAAACAGTATTCAGAGAATTATGACAAAAGCACACAGAGACCAGCTGAAAGAAAATCCAATGACCAAATCTATCACAATTTGAGTACCATAATAAATGATCAAGATTTTACAACCCCATGGGATAAAATATAAACCCAGTAGTCCATACTGATACAAATAAAATGAATCATGAATAAAATAATTGGCATGGGGGAGAAAAACTGGCAACTAATTAATGGGAAAGGAATTAAAGAAACAGAAAATAGAAAATAATGTGGTACCATCATTAATGGCTGATAATTCAAGTGGGAGTCTTGAATATATGTTAAGGTTGGTGAATGGAGGTTCAACAAAAAACAGGCTATTAAAATAGTACTAGAATATCACTCCACAATAATATTTATCAATTGTAAGAGAAAAGCAGTGTCTTTACAGTAGAGAAACCTGGCAGACAATAACATGAACAGGTGATCAGGATTAACATCATGTCAGCAGGGCATGGTGGCTCACACCTGTAAACCCAGCACTTTGGGAGACTGAGTTGGGCAGATCACTTGAGGTCCGGAGTTCGAGACCAGCCTGGCCAACAAGGTGAAAGCCTGTCTCTACTAAAAATACAAAAACTAGCCAGGCATGGTGGCATGTGGCTGTAATCCCAGCTACTCAGGAGGCTGAGGCATGAGAATTGCTTGAACCTGGGAGGTGGAGGTTACAGTGAACTCAGATCACACAACTTCACTCCAGCCTGGGTGACAGAGCAAGACTCCGTCTCAAACAAACAAACAAAAAACAAAAGCATCATGCAGATGGGTGAATGTTGTGTGCCTCCTGTGTGATGCACAAATTACAACCCCTAACTCCTAACCCTATAGCATCATTTCTGTAGTATTACTGTCAATACGAATGGCACACATTTGATCATGAGTTAAGTTAGGAAAAAAACTAAGAAACTGTTCCATGTTGAAGGAAACTAAGGGACATGACAGCTAAATGCAGTCGATGATCCAGGACTGGATCTTGAACCAGGAGGAAGAAGAAACACTGAGATCCAGGACCGGATCCAGAGCTGCAAGGGAAAAGGAACTGCTAGTGAAATCTGAATGGAGTCTGTGAATGAATCTGTGTTGTATTAACGCTGATTTCCTTATTTGGATGGTTCGAGGGTAGTTATATCCTTCTCTTGCTGAAATACATTGTGGGGTATTTAAGGGAAATAATGTATCATGTCTACAATTCCCTCTCAAATAGTTCAGAAAAAAAGATGAATGATAATAAACATGTGTATTTATTAGAGGAGGCAGGGAGACAGATGGAAAAATGTTGTAAAATGAGGATAATTGTGAAATCTCGATGAGGGGGATATGGGATTTCTGTATAAGACTGAAATCATTTCAAATAAATTATTTTTTAAGTGACTAACGCAAGGGACAACTCCTAAATTTCAAAGATTAAAGGATCCTAGTAAGTATGGAGATGGAAGAAAACAGATTATCTACAAAGAAAAGAAGAAATAAGGCTGCCTTCAAATTTCTATTCATAAGCATTAACTCTCATGAAGCAAATAGCAATAGTTTAAAGAAAAAAAGATCATGACTCAAGATTATGTTCTCTATTTAGCTGGTGGTTCATCATGTTTAAAAAGAAAAAAAATGCTGAGTCCTTGCTAGAATATGTGAGAATGTCTACCAACTTTACAAAGAAGTAACAAATATATCTGTTGACAATAAGTGTATACATATTAAATATTTTATTAAAGGAAAAAGTACTGACACAGCAAGTCAAAAACAACAATTCAATCATGTGTTGTTTCTTAGCCACTTTTTAAATTCTCTAATAAGTTAAATAAAAAGATAAGAAACAAAGAAATAACAACCAACCAAAAGAAAGCGGAAGTCACAATAGTAATATTAGACAAAACAAACTACAAAGTAAAAAGCATTTAACACAACGAAGCAAATAAATTTGACCAAAGCAGGTACACTCCATATGAAGGCTTATGTGATCAGCAACAGCACTGAAATGTACATAACAAAGACTACAGAAAATACAAGGAGAAAGTCAGTTGTAGTGGGAACACTTTACTTCAATTCTAGTAGTCCTTAATAGATCTCAAATCAAAAGAATACAAAGGTTCAGAATAATATCAAGCTTAGTATGTCCAAATCTAACACATGTTCTTTTCCCTCAAATCTGCTTCTTCCCCAATAGTCCCCAGATCAGGTAGTAGTATTGCCATTCTTCCAGGTGCTCAGGCCAAAAACCTTCAAGTTCTCTCTAACACCTCTCTTTCTCTTATACACCACATCTCGTCCATCAGAAAATCCTGTTGACTTTACCTTCAAAAATACCTAAAAATCCTCTTCCACCTCCTACTGTTACCACGCTGGTCTAAGCCAACACCTCTCACTAAGATTATTTCAACATCTCTCTAGCTAGTCTCCTTGCTTCAAACCTTCCTGTCCCTTCAACCCCAATGGTCAACTCCTAACACGGTACCTGCAGTGATTCTGTTAATACAGGTCAAGTCATGTCTCTCTTCTGCTCAAAACTCTCTAATGGCTTCCCATCTCTCTTAGTAAAATTTTGCGTTTAACATCCTATGTGATCTTTCACTCTGTTGCCTCTGTGACATCATTTTTCCTACTATTCGTTCGCTCTCTTCCTCTGCTCTAACCCCCTGGCCTTCTTGGTGTTCCTCAATCAAGATGGACTCTTTACCACATTGGAACCTTTGCCTTTCATCTTCCCCCTACCTGGTACACTATTTACCCAGACAGCTGCATGGTTTGCTGTCTCATCTCTTTACATCTTTGCTCAAATGATCACTTCCTTAGGGAGGACTTTTCTGCCCACCTACCTAAAAATGTAAACTTAATTTCCCACCCTAAAAACCCTGTTCTATTTCTCTACTCTCAACACCCAACAAATCATAAACTTTATCTTTTTATATTGTCTGCCACTCTGCTCTTCCAGAAATTAAGCTGCAGGAGGGCAGAAAATTTTGTCAGTTTTGTTCACTGACACATCCCTACCCTTAAAATAATATATAGTAAATATTCCATAATTTTTCATATTTAAGAATTCCATAAATATTTAAAGTATATTCAAAAAAATATATCCACTTACGCTATCAATGAAATAACTGGACATATATCTTTGAATCCCCATCTGTATACAAATTATTCTTTTTTCAAGCACCAATGGGAAAATTATAAAAACTAAGCATCCACTAGAACACACAGAAAAACACTTAATGAATTCAAACAATAAATAATATGGACCAAGTTTTCCAGAACAATAAAATGAAACTAGAAAATAATAAAAGAACAAAATAAAACACAACTTCTTAGAATAACAGCAAAAATTGGCTATTTAACATACACCTGATATTAAACTAAGCAAAGATCACGTATTCATCTTTGTATCAGCTTATGGTATTGGAGCTGATATCATTTTACAGATAAGGAAACTGAAGTTTAAGAACACTGAAATTTCTTACTCAAGATAATATAGTGATGCTTCCTGATCAGTGGTGAATGGGGAAAAAAAAGAAAAAGATAACGTAGCAAGTAAGTAGTAGAGCCACAACCAATCCCAGATCCATGACCCTGAAGACCAAGCTCTTAACTAACATATTCTTAAATAATTCCTGGGTCAAAGAAAAATCGCTACAATTCAGAGTACACTACAATAACATTACATAGCAAAACCTATAAAATTAAGCCAAAACTATACTGAGGGAAATTCAATGCTGCTTCTTTATCAAAGCAGAAAAACACAGAAAACATTCAAGTTAAAAGAGAAAATACGATAAATCTAATGATGGGAGAAAAACTAAAAAGTTAAAAGAATAGTGATTATTAGAAAAAAAGTATAACAGATTACAATCAAGCGTGCATTTTTAGGAGCATGAAAAAATTATAAAATTCTCTATTAAGAGGCATTTTTAAACTTCAGTATGAAATTTTTCAAGTACTGAAGGCTGGGCATGGTGGCTCACGCCTGTAATCTCAGAACTTTGGGAGGCTGAGGCAGGTTAATCACAAGGTCAGGAGTTCAAGACTAGCCTGGCCAAGATGGTGAAACCCCATCTCTACCAAAAATACAAAAAAATTAGCCAGGCATGGTGGCATGTGCCTGTAATCCCAGCTACTCGGGAGGCTAAGAGGGGAGAATTGCTTGAACCCAGGAGGTAGAGGATGTAGTGAGCTGAGATTGCACCACTGCACTCCAGCCTGGGCGACAGACCAATACTCTCTCTCAAACAAAACAAAACAAAAACAAAAACAAAAACAAAAACAAAGAAAACTTTCAAGTATTAAAAATAGAGAAAATAGTATAATGGACCCAATATATCCATCACCCAGCTTCAGTAATCATCAACAGATGACTAATCTGCTTCATGTATACGCTTATCAGTTTAACAATTTTAAATACTGGAGTAGACACCTTAAGTGCCAATATTTCATTATGTTCTACTTAAACAACTGTCACTCATTTTCTTTGTCTCTCACTTAGGTATAGCGTCTTATTAATCTCTAACTAAGGGTCTTAAGAGGTAGGTACTCAATATACATTCGCCAACAGTGACAATGGAAACAAAACATAGCACTCCTTATTCCATATTCATAATGCCATTAAAATCAAGACAGAAAAAAACCCAAAAAACAATAGTTTACCTGAACTTCCATGAGCTTCCTCCTCATCCACATCATTATTATTCTTTCCAGACGTTAAATAATTATTATTGAGCCTGGAAGGTCCACTTAAGAAAAAAAGTAAACCACAAAATTAATGCTTTTATAATGCATATATCTAATGTATTTGCCTTAACGATCATTTTTCTCCTAAAACTGCCATAAGTCTTTCTTATAAAACCAATAGTGATGTTAAAGTCATCAAGAATATATGGTCATCCCTCAGTATTTGTGGGGGATTGGTTCCAGCATCCACTGTGGAAACCAAAATCTAAGGATGCTCAAGTCCCTTATATACAATGGTGCAGTATTTGCATATTACTTTCACATATCCTACTGTATATTTCAAATCATATCTAGGTTACTTATAATACCTAATACAATGTAAATGCTATGTAAATAGTTGTTATACAGTATTTTTATTTGCATTATTTTTAATGTCATATTGTCACTTTTTATTGTTTTATATTTTATTTTCTGAATATTTTCAATCCATGAGGGTTGAATCAGTGGATGCAGAACCCACAGTTATGGAAGGCTGACTGTACTTGCAGCATTAAACAAAGACTACAATTTCATCCCATAACTGATGGCTGAGCATCATAAGTACTAAATTTATGACTTATAGATCAGAGTTATGGACTTAGTAAATTCAAATGATAACATACTGTGGTGAAAATCAAATTATAAAAAAAAAAAATTATCATATCTTAATTAAACAAACAAACAAACAAAAAATAACTACAGCCAAAAACCAATGGAATTTAAAATATGGTCCAGAAATTGTCACAGATGATTCAGCCTCTCCCAGTTCTAGGTCTCTTTCTACCTATTATGAACCCAGGATAAGCCTAGTCATAACCTCACAAATAGTAAAGAAATCTTAGCCATCCCTTAAAAGTCTGAGAATTTGCTAAAATTTACCTTTTATTAATTTTTTAAAAGGTTATATGACATCAGATATAATTAAGAGTAGGTAATTCAATTTGATCACTAAATGTGTCATTTTAACATTGTATGTCCAAATTCTTTAATACACCACCTTTCAAGAGGTGGAGACTAATTCCACCTCTCCCTGAATGTAGTGTGGCCTTAATCAGTTGTTTCTAATGAACAGAATAAAGTAGAAGTGACAGTGTACAAGTCATTAAAAGACACTGTGATATCCATCACAGTCACATCTTCTCTTGGAGCATGTGCTTTGTGGGAAGCCAGTTGCCATACTCAGCAGCTGAGAGGGCCACACGGTAAGAAACTTAAGATCTACTGAAAACAGCCAGAACAGAACTGGGGCCTCCAGCCAACAGCGATGTGAGACATTTTATAGGTGGATTCTCCAGTTCCAGACAAGACTTTAAAGCGCTAAAACCAGAAAGATATCTTGACTGCTACCTCCTGAGAATATCCGAGCCAGAACTAGCTAGTTAAGCCTCCCAGATTGCTGACCCATAGAAACTATGAAACAGTAAGTGTTTTTAAGCCTTTAACAAAATTAAAATAAAGTTTTTGGGTAATCTGTTATATAGCAATGGGTAACTAATATATGTAACTATTATCTTTACAATACATGCATACCTTTCCTCTAAAACTAAAGTCTTACGCTCTCCAGAATCCAAGCTTGATTCTGTTGGTGTGTTATATGTATATCCACTGGTCTGAGGCTTTAGGGGAACATGCTGTGCAGTCATAACATTATCTTCCTTTTTTGAGCTTCTTGTAGATCTATAAAAACGATAAATGTATGACTGTTTATACTTCTTCAAAATAAAATTTTCTTCCAGAAACAATATACGGGTGGGTACAAAGACAATACAATATTGGCTATAATGAATATCAGACCACCCTGTTCAGGCTCTGACATCTGCAACTAGCTAAGGAAGGAAACTGGTTTCTAGGACCTACCAAGAGTCCTAATTTGAAAAATTCTGATGAGAGGAATGGAGAAGACACCTGCCCAGGAAGGTGGTGAAAGGCACATGAGGAGATCCTATGTATAAGCGGCTTATGATATATACTACAGTTAATCTATGATGTTTTACTGGAGAATCCATAAACAACTAAAACTGTCTTCTTTGATATCCCTAGTCAGCCTACTGAGGGGCAATAGGGTCCTCACAGGGACTCAGTTCATCTCTTTGGTAGTTAGTTTATTCCAAATATATGCAAACAAGATACACTATTCCTAGTGACTGTATATTTCTTCAGGTTCTAGTATCCTCCTGGGTCCTACCATTCGAGTCAAAAGAAATAAAAGTGATTACAAGAGAATACTATGAACAACTGTATGCCAACAAATTAGATAACCTAGATGAAATGGACAAACTCCTAGAAACACACAAATTATCAAAATTGATTCAAGAGGAAATAGTCTCAAAATACCATGAATCAGTAATCAAAAACAAACTACCCATATAGAAAAGCTCAGGCACAGGTGGCTTCACTGCTGAATTTTACCAAACATCCAAAGAAGAATTAAGACAAATTATTTACAAACTGTTTCAAAAAATAGAGAGATAATACTTCCCAATTCATTGTATAAAGCCAGTATTACCATGATACTAAAACTAAACAAAGAAAACAGAAGGAAAGCAAGCTACAGATTGGAATCCCTCAACAAAATACTAGCAAATTCCAGCAACATAATAAAAAAAAGAGAGACAAAAGCAGAGAATGGCCCGAAAAAGTGAAACAGAAGGTGTATGGGATTTCTTTATACACTATAATGACATACACTAATATATTTTAGGACACACTGCCATTTATTTCAGTATATCCTCAGCGCCTTACTGCTTCTAACACAAAGTATGTATTACCTCACTAGGTTTTTGGAACTAATAAGAATTCATTAAAAGCATCTAGCAAATATTTGGCACATAGTATGAACTCAAAAAAATGTTAACTATTGTCATCCTAAGAAGAAAAGTATTAAGCTATATTCCTAACTATTGAAATCACATTAATCTCACTTAAAAGGAAACAATTTGAACTATACACTTAAAAAAGATAAAGATAGTAAATTTTATGTTATGTGTTTTTTGTTTGTTTGTTTTGTGAATCTCTACTTTGGGAGCCCAACGCAGGAGAATCACTTCACACCAGGACTTCGAGATAAACCTAGGCAACAAAGCAAGACCTCATTTCTATAACAAATTAAAAAATTAGCCAGGTGTGGTGGTCCACACCTGTAGTCCTAGCTACAAAGGAAGCTAAGGCTAGAGGATTACCTGACCCAGGAGTTTGAGGTTACAGTGGGCTGTGATCATGCCACTGTACTCCAGCCTAGGCAACAGAGGAAGACTCTGTCTCTTTAAAAAAAAAAAAAGTTTAACTCTTCGACGACAATATCTTATTAAGTTTAACAGTCATAATCCCAGGTGCTACGTACTATTCCCTATTTTAATATCAGGAAACAAGTGCAGAGTACTACTTTGCCTGTGTGTCACCCAGCTAATGGTAGAGACTGGATTTAATACCGGGTATGTCAGAGTGTAGAGCTCTTCATGCTAATTACTGCCTGTCTATAAATGATTAAATAGCACAAATTATTAAATGCTGAACAACAAAAGTAACTATATTATACACATAACAGATGTTACCTAGAACAATCAAGATTTTTCTTCTTAGCCAAGTCTTCCTCATCACTTTCCAATGGCTCACTCAGCAAACAACTGGAAATTTCATCATGACCAACGGTACCTCCAGAACCTTTAGCATTTAAAAACTTCTGTACTCTTTGGTTGCCTTTAGTTGCTATCTTCTGCCTTTTAAGTGGAATAGTTTTTTCTCCAATATTCTTAGATGACTGATTTGTTTTCTTAGCAGATTTTTGTCTACTGTTGCGATGCACTGGTAATTCATTTCTTATTGAAGAATTGCTATAAACAGGACCTGAAGGATTCAATGATAACCTAAAGTTAGTATGTTTGTCCAGATGATTTGGCTCACTGAAATACCAACAGTATTTATATTTGCATATAAACATATACACATACACACACACACACATCTCATAGGCTAATTTCCAAATTAAATTCTTTAAACAATGTAGCTCTTCAGTTTACAGATACATGAAACAGGAGCTTCAAATCTGTCACAGGCTTCAAGAAACACTCTCTGGCTCTGCCCACCGCCCTTTTGGCCATCCTTAATATTGGATATTCCCCAAGGTGACAGCTTCAGCTTTTCACTCCATATACCTTCTTCATTACCCAAGTGGGAACAGAGGTAGTAGGCTTGACATTGACATGTTTTTTCTATTAATAATTTTAATTGGCTGAGGTCAATTCTATCATTATAAGCATTTTATATTTAATTATGTTTATTTAAGCTTCCTAGTTACTCCTACCTTCAGTCTTCCTTGCAAGAAAAAAAAAAAAAAAGTTGTCTAGTCTAGTATCAAATAAGTTGGCCTAAAAAAACTGTTGAAAATTTCCGTAATTAGCATAGGGAAAATACTAAGTAAACAGAAAACTCTGCTACTGAGCAGAGTGGCAGAGGTGTTTTCAAATTCATGCTGGATAATTTGAAAGGCCCAGTCCAATGTTAAACTATGTCACTCACAATCCTTGAAATTCTTGTATAAGGCCAGTCCTGAGAAAAACCTTAAGGGAGACGTAATTTCCCTATTCATTAGATGGTATGTTCTCACTAAGCTTTTTATGAACCATAAGAATAGCTCTATACCATACACAAGTGTGTTCAAATTGGTCAACACCTGTTACAGGAGTTATGTAACCAGGCATAGTCATTAGTGGCAGACAAAAGAAAGGAACCACAGCAAGAAACTTTTAGAAGGGCCAAGACTAGGAGAGTAGAACAAGAGGGTCAAAAACTGATTCCATCTGGGAATAATATTTAGTTGGATCAAGAAAAACAACATAGAAACCATTAAGAAACTGTTGAGACTAAACCCCCAAACATATGAGAATCATCAACTTGTAGCCCTCCAAGTTACCAGATTTGTGCTGAAAACATTTAAAAATTAATAATGAAGAATAAATTTGGTTTACTTGTTGTAATATTTCTATAAGTGTGGTCAAAAGGGATGTGAGATTGTGGACAAAGTTAGAGCTGACAGTAATAAATAGCTGTGGTATTAGTTGGTTTTCTAGGAGAAAAGCCATGAGAAGAATTAACAAATTTAAACCAAAGGGTTTCAGGACATTGAATCAGATGAAAGATGAACATTAGCTTATTTTTGAGACTCACCTATTTAGGCTGTATGATGACTGGAAGGACTTGAAGGACTTATTTACCCAGAGCTTTAATTACTATCTATATGCTGACACCTATAATATCCACCTACTGCTCTCCTCTAAAACTGCCTCTCTTGCTTTATTTCCTATCTTAATGAAAAATACAACTACCTATTCTATCCAGATATCTAAATCAGAAACTTGAATTATGCAAGACTACTACTCCTATCCACAATCATGCCCTAAATCCTATCAATTCGACTTTATTAATGCCTTTCAAATCTTTCAAGCTCTCCCTCCTGTCATCAGCAGAAGCCCTCATCATTTCATAACTGGATTATATCAGTCTCTTTACTAATCTCCCCCATTCTAGTCTTGTTATTTTTCAATCCATTCTTTACACTGCTGCAAGAATCACCTTTGGAAAACAAAAACTGGATCATTACAACCCTGCTTAATTATTTTAGTTATTATGTATAGCTTCAGGATAAAGTCCAAATACTTTCAACATCAACTCATATCTACATTTAGATTTGCTTATTTCATAAACTGCATCTCCCAAAACCCCCCTCCAAACAAACAAACCAAAAAAAGCCATCAGTACTGAACTACCTATAGTTTCTCTAAAGCACTGGTTGTCAAAAGGCAGTCTCTAGACCAGCAAGATCCGCATTATCTGGGAATTTGAAATGCAAATTATCATGACTCACCTCAGACCCAGGGAATCAAAGATTTTTCAGAGCAGGGCCCAGTAATCTGTATCTTAATAAGCCCCCAGACAATTCTAAAGCACGCTAAATTTAAAAAAGAAAAGATCAAGCTCTCTGCTCCAGATCTCTGCACAAGCTACTTCTACTTAAAATATTCCATAACTTCCTCCTTACTCCACTCAATCACTTAGCTAACTCCTAATTCATCCTTCAGGAAGCTTTCCCTAATTTCCAAGTCTTAGGTAGCTTGCTATCAACATACGACTGTTTACTTACCTCTACCCCGCTCCTCCAGCAGACTAATTCCTTGACCCCAAGTAATTGACTGGTATTTTATCTATGTATATTCCCAATGCCTAATGACAGAGGCAGGACTATGGTGAAACAAGAGTAGCCTCAGCTGGAAAATTCAAGAAGGTGCTCATTTTTAGGTCTGTGCAAGTACAGAACCCGAACTAATACAATCCTGTGACTGAGTGCCTTAAATTTTTCACCCTAGTGTCTCACTGTCTTACCCTAGTCCTGGTCCTACTTTACCTCATTCCTGTCCCATTTCAAGTACTCCATATACATACATTTCTTCGTATATATGAAAGGACAACAGTGTCACATGTACTACAGGCAGGCTGGGGGCAAGTCAAGTTGTTCTTCTTAACTTCAGACTTCAATTTCTTCTCCCATCAGATGACAGTTTAGACTATATGATATATAAGGATTCCTCCACTTTTTCAACTCCCAGATTGATCAAAAATCCAACATCTATTTCAGGACTGTTAAATAAGTGTTTTTTGATAGTTTCAGAGATCTAGCACATTTATCCAAGTTCTGTAAGAACTTATTTACCCATCTATTTATGTGCTCATCTGACACAGTTGTGATGCACTGGTAATTTCTTTAGCATTTCAGGCATCCTGGGGCAGAAAAGTGAGCTCCTCAAAGCAGTAACAGTATTATTTAACACTTCAGTACTAACATATGCCAAACCTACTATGCTAATAGCATTTAAACCTTATAAAAACTCAATGAGGTAATCATGTTACAGAATGAGAAACTAAACAAAGTAATCTACTCAAAGTGGAAGAGTGATACTTTGAACTCAGATCTGACTCCAAAATCCAAAGGCTGTAACAAAATAAATACTTGCTACTATCAATCAAGAAACTCAATGATTTAATAATTCATAGCAGGGAGTAGATGGATAGCATTAGGAGATATACCTAATGTAAATGACGAGTTAATGGGTGCAGCGCACCAACATGGCACATGTATACACATGTAACAAACCTGCACATTGTGCACATGTACCCTAGAACTTAAAGTATAATAAAAAAATTAAAAAATAATAATTCATAGCAATAAGGCCTCACAGATACAATGCCATAGTTGTACTAATCTTTCACTTATTAATCTAAATGCCCAACAGTCAATAGTATTTGTGTATGAGAATGCCACCTTATGATCCACCAATCTTTTCAGGATCATTTCCTTTAAAAAAGTGACAATTCTTCCAAAACAATAAATGTTTCATATTGTAAAGAAAAAAGTTAGCAAAGCAGCTCTGAGTATACTACCTTTAAAAGGGCCTGCTTTCAAAGTTAGCCCTGTAAACTTAAATTTCAGGAGTGTTCCTGTCATTTCCTATTTGGCAAATGTGGTGTTGTGGGCTTAAACTGCTTATACAAAAAATATGGTTTAGGCAAATATTGCCTTCCTTCAGGGAGCCTGGAATTGTAGTACTTGCTAGGTAGAGAGTACCTATGTGACCACCCCCCATAAAGATCTTGGGCACTAAGTCTCTAGTGAGCTTCCCCGATAGACATTTTGCCTATTTGTCACAACTCATTGCTAGAGGAATTAAGCAACTCCTGTGGGAATCCACTGGGAAAGGACTCTTCAAGCTTCTGCTGATTTCCTCCAGACTTGGCCCATGCACTTTTTTTCCACTGAATTTGCACGGTATCCTTTCACTGTAATGAATCACAGCCACGAATACAACTATATGCCCAATTATCCTAGCAAATTACCAAATCTGAGGGTAGTCTTGGGAACCACCAACACAAGTAATTTACTTTTTTATGTGTAATAAACTATAATCTTTTAGATTATAAACTCCTTGGTGGCAGAACCTCATATGATCAATCTTTGTATCCCTCACAGCCAAGACATTAAAATAGCTGGATTATTTATATTGCCTTTCCCAACTAGAACATAAGCTCCATGAGAGCAGGGATTTTTGGTTTGGGGTTTTGTTTTCCCATAGCTATTATCCCTCTACCTAAAATACTGTATGTATTAAAGCTTTAAGAAATATCTTTACAATTGATTTATTCCTTTTGATGACCCAATTTAACTTGGTCCTCATGATATTCTCTCTATAGAAATAAAAAATCAAACATAATGTCCCTTACAGAATGATTTTATCTATGAACAAACATAATTTAAATAAAAATACTTACTCTCCTCTGATTTTACCACCCACCAATCAGATGGACGTCTGGAAATTCTTCGACTTCTCGTGACAGCTGAAATCACTTCTTCAGGCACAAGTTTGTTCTTGGACTCATTGGAAAAGTGCTTCTTTTTAGCTTCTCCCTTATCTTTTCTAGCGCTACTTTTCTTGCTTCCTAAAATAAAGAAAACCATAAAACCAATTCACAATCTACTAAAAAAGTTTTCAGAAAACCACAAGATTATTAAAAAAAAAAAAAACCCTCAATTATAGGAACTTCTTAAATTTATCCTGTGGCCTTCTTTTCATGTCTATTTTTTAAAGTCACATGTTCTCTTTCTGTCAATTATACGTGCTGCTGAAGTAAGCACTAACTTCCTATTAAAATGCAAATTTTTCCGCACTGCTTGATAACTCTTATACACTCCTCAGCCAAAAAAAAAGTATCTTCTGAAACTGAAAAAAAAATACAGTTCCTTCCTACAACTTCCCAAGTAAAATTAGGCAATTACTGCTTTCCTGTTTAGAAATGACTTTTTTCAACCTAAGAAGAGGAGATTTAAAGTGTGATTAAATTATAAACTCTGAAATAGAGGCATTATTTTGCATCATCCAGGCTGACACAATCTAAGTATGTGTCCTTTAAAAGCTGTGGTCAGAGAGATGAAATGATGGAAGAAGAGGCAAGATAAATTCAAAACATGAGAAGGCTGGTATTCCTAGTTTTGTAGATGGTGGAGGAGGACCATGAGTCAAGGAATATAGGTAGTTTCCAGAGGCTAGAAAAGGCAAAGAAACAGATTTTCTCCCAAAATCACTAGAAAGAAAGAAAGCCCCACCAATACCTTGATTTTATCCCAGTGGGACATCTGACCCACAGAACTGTAAGATAATCAATGTTTGTTGTTTTAAGCCAGTAAGTATATGGTAACTTGTCATATGACAGCAATAGAAAATTAATACAACTGGCATGGTAATTTTTTTTTTTTTTTTTTTTGAGACGGAGTCTCGCTCTGTTGCCCAGGCTGGAATGCAGTGGCCAGATCTCAGCTCACTGCAAGCTCCGCCTCCCGGGTTCATGCCATTCTCCTGCCTCAGCCTCCCGAGTAGCTGGGACTACAGGCATCCGCTACCTCGCCCGGCTAGTTTTTTGTATTTTTTAGTAGAGACGGGGTTTCACCGGGTTAGCCAGGATGGTCTCGATCTCCTGACCTCATGATCCACCCGTCTCGGCCTCCCAAAGTGCTGGGATTACAAGCTTGAGCCACCGCGCCCGGCCTGGCATGGTAATTAATGACAGCATTATATTCACTAACCAATCTAGATACAGAATATATGTAAAAATTAGTGTGTAGAATATAGCAGACACTCAGTAAATATTTAATATTGACAATTATAGAGACCATCCTTCAAGCGTACTTCCTTCATATGTCTTTTCCTAAGAAATTACGGATAAATCAAAATTTTGTACCCTCCCTTTTAATCCTATGCATGTATGTATATTATCTATTGTTCTACAGAACCCACCAGAATGATCTCGTTAACAGTAGAAATAATGGGTTAGTAATTTTTGTGATTACAGTGCCTAATGCAGTGTATGGCATTCAACAACTGTTAGATAAATGAGTGAATGATGGAAGAGAATGGATTTTTATCTCTATAAAAAATAGTCCCACGGTACCCTAGGACTTTTTTTAACATTTTTATTTTCTAAAGAATTTATCATTTGTCTTATTCATGTTCTGATACTAACTTGTTTACTAGCCTTTCCTTTTCACTTTGCCCTCTATGTATACTGCCATCTCACAAGATAACCAAAAACTATGTAAGTTAGAATTAAATTATATATAAAATAAAAAGATTCTAGAAAAGAACTTATAGGCTTTTCGGGCTCTTTGTTCATTTAGGTTTACTTTGCCTACTTGCCAAAGTTAAGTTGGGATATTAAAAAACATAAAATGGGTAGAATAATGATCACAGTTATATTTGATATAAACACTTACCCACAGGTGACATCTGTTTTTTGGAAACACAATCATTTCCTATCTCTTCACGCTCTTCTATATTTCTGTCTGAATTTCTTTGAAATTTGTCTTGGGTAGTATGTGACATACGTATGTTTTCATCTTTAGACTGTCCCACATCAAGCTGTTCTTCAGCTGGTTTAGCCTTAAATTTTCTTCTCTGTTTTTGTTTTATAGTCCTTTTGCTTCCAGATGACTTTTCTGCATCCTTGGAACACATTTCATATTTTGCAGATTTACAATCATTTTCCGTTTCACCTGTCAAAGCATAACTTGTATCCAGTACTGTTTTATCAGAGGACTGAGATGGTTCTACTGGGTGAGGTTCACGAGAATGTTTGCCATTTGCCAAAGTCTTAGGTAATATATTATGATGCTTTTCTCTTGACTTTCTATTTTGAAGCAGTGCAGTGCTCTCAGCCGGAGATACTGGGCGTTGTTTCGGAGGCCCTGCCTTTCTTGGTATTGTAATCCAAGATCTACTGGCAAAACTTTGATCTGACTCATCAATTATAAATTCATCCTCTATCACCTTCTTATCATCGGGAGGACACGAATGAGGTGGAGCAGTTGCCGCATGCCTAACAACGGGACTGAAACAGGGTGATACTTTTAACAGTTCAAAAAAATAAAGCTTTTAGATTTGTTTAGTAAAGAAAATCATCTAAGAAATAAAATCTAAGTATCTTTTAAACAGTTTATGCATCTCCTCAATTTACACTTAATCGTACAAATCTTTCCCTCCTTTTACATTTCTATGCCTGTTCACCCTCATTTATAATAGTAATGACATCACAAAAATTTAGAACTAGAAATCTAGACATCAACTAATTTGATCCCACCCACCCACCCATTATATATACTAAAACTGAAGCCCAAAGAGATATAATTATAACCCAGATACATTGACTCACAGTCCAAAATGAATGCCACTATTATATATAATCTTATATTAAATTACATATTTGTATACATATCTTTTGGGGTCTGAATTTCTTCACATTCAAATGAGCCAACAAGATTATTTCTGACAACACTCCAAGTCTAATATTTGACTTGGATTACTACTAAATTATAAGAGATTGGGGAGGCCAGGCACGGTGGCTCACGTCTGTAATACCAGCACTTTGGGAGGCCAAGGCGGGTGGATCACCTGAGGTCAGGAGTTCAAGACCAGCGTGGCCAACATGGTGAAACCCCATGTCTACTAAAAATACAAAAATTAGCCAGGCATGATGGCGGGTCCCTGTAATACCAGCTACTTGGGAGGCTGAGGCGGAAGAATCGCTTGAACCCAGGAGGCAGATGTTGCAGTGAGCCGAGATCGTGCCACTGCACTCCAGCCTGGGTGACTGAGCAAAACTCTATCTCAGACAAAAAAAAAGGGAGAGAGATTGGGGAAAATTTCTTCCTATCTTTTTTTACATTCCACAGTTCTTCACACATGGCAACACCAAATACACAGATGGTTGAATGAATGTAAAAATTACTAATATTACTATAGGACTATAAATTGTAGACCCACAGAACTATAATAAATGTTGTTTTAAGCCGCTAAGTGTGTAGTGACTTGTTATATGACAGCATATGTGTAAAAATGCATTTCGTTTGGATATTTCATATATATTTCCATATTATAATCATGGTATAGAAATAAATGGAGTGCATCTAGAGAGGTAGCATAAGCACAAAAGAAATCTAGTGCCACAGAAACAGGAAAAAATAAAAGGCAAGTCTTATCACAAAGCATACAATGCCATAGAATGTCATAAATAATGTAGTCAATGTTTCCCAACTCTAGACCTTTCCCCATAGTCCTAGCCCAAACTACGTATTTTACTAAAAGGCAGAAAGCCTATATGATGAATATTATTGTTGTTTCCCACGCCAAATGTTGTAAAAGGATAAAGAGTAACACAGACAATTTCATCTACTATCTTACGGCTTATAATCGAACATCAACATTAATTCTCAAATTTTCATAAAAGCATGTACATGTTAGGTACATACAAAGAGAGTCATGCATTTAATGAGGTGTTGAATAAATTAAGACTAGTGCATTGAAATTACAGAGTACCTCCTCCAATTAGTCAGAAAAATTTTCCAGAGAAGGAAGGAATTATTCCAAGGATGGTAATCTGATAGACTAATTTTACATTTCCCTGATTGTTTTAATAGCTTTGAGCACACCACATACTGCAGTGAGATACACAAAATAAAAAACAAGGTAAACATCCAAACTCCAAAGCTGGCATACGCACTCGTTTCCACTTTTTCACTTGGATAAGGCTCAGTTAGCTGTGTTTAGCCATAACAGAAACAAAGACAGAATGCAAAAATTAGATTATGTTTTTCTCTTTTAATTAGAACACACAAAAGGAATCAGAAATGAAAACGCCTTTATTCCTCTAATCGTAAACTCCTGACAAATCTTATAATGTAAAATAGTAAATACTCTAAGAAATATACTCTCTAACGGTAGCATTTCACAAATTTATATAATTAGAAAACTCTGTAAAAACTAATAAAGAACAAAGTCAATACAAATACTATAATGAATGTATGTTTAACAGAGATGATATCCTTAGGAAACAACCTTGACACTATGAAAGTTTAGAATAGGGAAAGATGGCTTCTAATTTGCTAGAAAAACCATGAAAGGCTTTGTAGCATTTAGGCTGGCTGTTGAACGATTTATAAGATTTGGTCACAAGGAAATGCAAGAAAGACAATCAAAAGGAAGAGCATAAGTGGAAGTAATGAGGCTAGAAAGCACTGGGAATAATGAATAGTTATATTTGACAACAATTAAACATAAAATTAACTTTACTCACTAGAACATCAAAAAGAACATTAAAAATAATTTCTCAGACATAATATAATTAGCCCATAAGTATAACACATTTGTTTCAGACGGTGGTGACAATATCCATATGAGGTTTAAAATATATACATAAAAATTATTAATCAACTACAGGAAGCGGAAGCAGAGACTGAACAAAAAGGGAATTTCATTCATTCATTTAACATGTTTTTATAAAAACTTCCTTTTTATTTTTGAGACAGAGTCTCACTCTGTCACCCAGGCTAGAGTGCAGTGGCGCAGTCTCAACTCACTGCAACCTCCACCTCGCAGGTTCAATTGACTCTCTTACCTCAGCCTCCCGAACAGCTGGGATTACAGGCATGTGCCACCAAGCCCGACTAATTTTTGTATTTTTAGTAGAGATAGGGTTTCACCATGTTGGTCAGGCTGGTCCTGAATCCCTGATCTCAAGTGATCTGCCCGCCTCGGCCTATCAAAGTGTTAGGATCACAGGCGTGAGCCACCGCATACAGCAATAAAAACTTCCTAGTATGTTCACTAGCACTCTGATACCTATGATAGTGACATAAGGGCAGCCTAACATAACAATGTCTAAATACAGCATTGCTAGTCAGGTGTGGTGGCTCACGCCTGTAATCCCAGCACTTTGGGAGGCCGAGGCGGGTGGATCACCTGAGGTCAGGAGTTTGAGACCAGCCTTATCAACATAGGGATATTCCATCTCTACTAAAAATACAAAAATTAGACAGGTGTGGTGGCAGGTGCCTGTGATCCCAGCTACTCGGGAGGCTGAGCAAGAGAATCACTTGAACCCGGGAGGCGGAAGTTGCAATGAGCCGAGATTGTGTCACTGCACTTCAGCCTGGATGACAGAGAAAGACCTTGTCTCAAAACAAATACATACATACATACATAAATACTGCATTGACTTCATTCTTTGATATCACACAGACAAACTAGAAGGCAATGAAAACTGAATGAACCTGTTTTCTTTCAAGTCTAATTTAGTATCTATTAAAAAATGGCTTTGGGAGTGACTCACTGACTGGTAAAAAACCATCTCTCCTTAGAAGTCAGACAAAAATTTCAACTAAAATATTTGTTAATTAAATTACTTATTTCTAAGTTAAATAGCATTAGGAATCCTCATATATGGTTCATAGAATATAAAAAAAAATGCCTCAAAGGGAAGTTTCCTAATAACTCACCTGGATTTACTTTTTCGTTTTACTGTTTCTAAAAACAATGTTGAAAAACTTTTTTTAGCTTTTCGTTGAATTTCATATTCTGAATCTCGTGTTATATTCTGAGATGATCCTGATGGTTTTCTTTCTTGTCCTTCTGATGTTTTATACTCTTCATCTGATACTTTATTATCTATTTCTATTTTCTTTAACATAACTTTATCTTCAAAGTTTAACCTAAAAGGTTAAAAGGAGGGTAAGTTGAATGCTCCCAAAACGAGTACGAGTCTTCCTGAACTCCTTTACAGAGACAATACAGACCAATTTAAAACTCTGTACTAGGCATTTATTTAACACATAAATGCTGATTTGTGCATTCCAAATACACAAGATAAACTGCTCAGGAAGATTAACTTTTGTATTTATCAACAGAAAAACATGAAAGAGAAAATAATGGTTAAAGTATACATCAATCAAATGTATAGCTAGGCAATGGTTCTCAGGGCAATCTGAGAGCACTGTGGCAGACCAAACTTTGAATATCAAAGTCTTAGAATATACTTAACTCCTTGGCTCCAGTAATCACACAATACTCTACATAGAAATTACACTCATTACAGAGATCTCCAAATGCAAAAGACCTTGAATAATCTACTTTGCTTCCTAAAGGCCAAAGGTAAGGCCAAGAAAGAGAAACCAGCTGTCCACAAAGCATAGCATCCTCAATAATACTTATGCACTGCTACCCTAGAAGTGACCTGATACATATTTACACTTGCAATTACAAAAAATATTGAGAAAATACAAATTGTTTCTCTTAGGAAGCTATCAAATACTATCAGAGAGAAAACACATTTTTCCAGACTATAGAAAAGTTAACCTCTAAACTTCTCTAAAGTACACTTTAAGGCCTTCCTTAATTAATATAAACTGAATATATGCTAAATGTATACTTTCTCATAATGTGTTAATATTCCTCCTTCCTTACTGTAAAATAATATAACAAGATTGAATTATCATTTTTTCATACAAAAAGTAAAATTTTTAAAGTGCAATTAACATTATTTAAATAAAATGTTACCTTTTTTTGGTTTTAAGTGAAACCTCTGTACTTGAAGGCAGCGTATTTACTGAATTTTCAAAAGTGTAAGTCTCTCTCTTTTGAGCACTAGATGGAATAACATTTTGCGATACAGATGTTTTTGCATCCAAAAGAACAGAAGGTGAGCCAACAGATAAGTAAAATTCTTCACCAGCATCACTGTGATAATCATTTATGTTTCTACTTGACATTTTTTTCGAGTCAGATGTAGTTTTGGAGCTAACATCAGTTGCCAGAATTTTCTGACGAACTTCATGGGCCTGAACTAGAAGAAAATTACATAAAGATACTTGTCAATTAAAAGAATAATAAGAGAATCAAGCAGGCTTTTTAAAATTCCGCAATAATTTAATCAGAAATAGTTTTCAGAAAACTCAAAGTCATTAAGATAAGAATCAAAGGTCTATGATTTAAAAAAGTACTTAAGATTTTTCTATCTTTGGGCTAACGGTGACCTAGGGCAGTAAGATGATCACATATTTACACATACACACATGGAATATAGATATAACAGATATATAGAGATATGACATAATCATGTGTGTATATATGCATGAACAGTATATATGTATATGAACATTTATGTACAATGAGAAAATATAAGGGAATATATACATATTCTCTTAAACCTCACCCTTCAGAATGAGATGGCATTTCCCTGCTTCTCCCTGTAAATACAACTAAATTCCCTGGAAATTATCCATCAATCAACAACAGGACTCTGAAAGCTGGAAGAAAAAAAGGTAGACTAGCTAGGAAACTCAAGACCAGGAACAGATAAGCCTTGGGTTTTCTGTCTATCTCCCATATACCCCTGGACTGGTTACTGGAGAAGCCTATAACCTGGAACCACCAATAGGTGAAAGACAGGGTGGAGGCTGGGTGGAATTGCATTCTCTGAACAAGGTAAACCCAATGAAGACGTAATGAGGAAACTCAAGCCCCATTCAGCATTGTGGGCCATGGAGCACTCCTTACTACCTGCATTGGCAGAGCAACAAAGCCCTGGGCTGTGCTATGGGACTGCAGCAGCAAAGGAGCTCATACCAAGCCAGTCCTGCTTCCACAATCATAGATGGCAGGCGGTATGACCCACATGATGCTGTAGAGTAGTGAAACCTCTGATCTTCGCAGCCCAAGACAACATTTTGATCCACTGATAGTATTGACACCCAGGCCATCCTAGTCCCTACTTTACAACCAGGGCACCAGCAGACAGTCTAATCTGAGGCAAGAACAGTGTAAGAGAGGGCAGCATCCCCCTGTCCTCCACCCAATGATATAAGGAAACCAGGCCCAGCAGCTTCTAACCAGAACCCCACACAGGTGAACAAGGACATCAAAAGGTATCTTCCAACCACCCCAGAAAGCACCAACAGGAACTGAGCTACAATCCTAACAGCATCAGAAAATGAAATAGAACAAAACACCACTGCTATTACTCTGAACACTTAACTATCACTGAAAATAAAACTCATAAAACTAAGAAAGAGGGGCTGGGCGCAGTGGTCCATGCCTGTAATCCCAGCACTTTGGGAGGCCAAAGCAAGTGGATCACTTGAGGCCAGGGGTTCAAGACCAGCCTGGCCAACATGGCGAAACCTCATCTCTACTAAAAATAGAAAAATCAGCCAGGCGTAGTGGCACATGCCTGTAATCCCAGCTACTCAGGAGGCTAAGGCATGAGAATCACTTGAACCCAGGAGGCGGTGGTTGCAGTGAGGTAAGATCATACCACTGCACTCCAGCCTGAGTGATAAAGCAAGACTCTGTCTCAATAAATAAATAAATATACAAATAAATAACGCAAGAACCTACACATTAAACCAAAATAGGGCAACTATGTGCTGTAACAAAAGATTTAAGTAGTCTAAGAATCCCCTAACATAAGTAACCAAATCTCAGGAATACAATCAAAACAACTCATCATACCAAAACCAAAACAAACCAAAAAAAAAAAAGTAAGAAATAATCAATAGACATAAATAAATGAGATGAATCAGATTTTAAAATTATTTAACAAGAAATTTTAAAGCAAACATCATAAAATGCTTTAATAATTACAAATCCTCTTGTAACAAATGAAAAAGAAACTCTCAAAGAAGTAGCATTAAAAAAAAAAAAAGACAGTTTTTTGGATGTTAGCCATTATCAGTAAGTAGTGGTTTTTAAATGTTATTTTTAATTTTCCTAATAACAGTGATGTAAAACAAATCAAAACCACAATGAGATACTACATCACACCCATTAGGATGGCTATTATTTATAAAAACAAAAGATAACGACTGTTGAATTAGAAAAAATGGAACCTTTGTGCATGCACTGCTGGTGTGCATGTAGAATGACAGTCACTATGAGAAGTGTACACTGAATCCTTAAACTTAAAATTGAAAGCAGGAACTCAAACAGATACTTTCACACCAATATTCATAGCAGCATTACTCACAATAGCCAAAAACTGAAAACAGCCCAAGTGCCCATCAACAGATTAATAGATAAAAAGCGGTATACACATACAATGAAATATTACCCAGTCTTAGAATGAAATTCAGACACATGATACAAAATGGATGAACCTTGAAGACATTATGCTAAGTGAAATAAGCCAATCACAGACAAATTTTCTGTCTGAAATTCATAGACAGATAAAGTAGAATGGTGGTTGCCAGGGCTGATGGAAAAAGAGATACTGTTTAATGGGTACAGTGTTTCAGTTTTGAAAAATGAAAGAAGTTCTATGGATTCATGGAGGTGATAGCCTCACAACAATGTGAAAGTACTTAATGCTACTGAACTGTATACTCAGAAATAAAGTGGAAAATTTTATGTTTATATTATATAATATTTGAAAATACATTTCTTTAAAAAAGAGCAAAGGAAGTGATGTGTATATATAAACAAACTATTTAAAACAAAAAGTCTTGTAAAGTTAAAAAATATTAAAATACACGATAACAGAAATAAGTAACAGTAGTATTTAAGTTGGGAATTCATTGTTTCAGTTACTATTTCTGCATAATACAACTTCTTAACTTGGTTGCATAAAACAACCATTTGTTATGTTCATGGATTCAGTAAGCCAGGAATTCAGCGGAGCACAGAAGGGATGGCTTCTTCCATGAAGTCTGAGCCCTGGAATCATCTGACAGCTTGTTTACACATATTTGACACCTGGTCTGGGCTGCAGGATGGGAGTCTTTCTCTCCATAATGGCTAGTTTGGGCTTCTTCACAGCATATTGTCTGGGTTCCAAGGGCAACTGGAGAGAATGAGAAAGAGAGGAAGAGAGACAGATCCAGCATGCCAGGCAGAGCCACATAACCTTTTATGACCTAATCATGGAAATCACACGTATTATATATGCCACATTTGATGTATGATATGTAGAAACAACTTCACTGAAGTGGATGGGGGGAAAAGGTGATGACCTAAGAAAGATCAGAAATGAATCGAAGGCCAAGTGTGGTGGCTCATGCCTGTAATCCCAGCACTTTGGGAGGCCGAGGTGGGTGGATCACTTGGGGTCAGGTTCAAGAAGAGCCTGGCCAACATGGTGAAACCCCATCTCTACTAAATAAACAAAAAGTATCTGGGCACAGTGGTGCGTGCCTGTAATCCCAGCTACTTGGGAGGCTGAGACAGGAGAATCGCTTAAACTCAGGAGGCGGAGGTTTCAGGGCAACCAAGATTGTGCCATTGCACTCCAGCCTGGGTGATAATGGCAAAATTCCATCTCAAAAAAAAAAAGGAATGAATCTGCTAGGCATGGTGGCTCACACTTATAATCCCAGCCCTTTGGAATGCTGAGGCAGGCGGATAACTTGAGGTCAGGACTTTAGGACCAGCATGGCTAACATGATGAAACCCCATCTCTACTAAAAATACAAAAAATTAGATGAGCGTGGCGGCTGTTGCCAGTAATCCCAGCTACTCAGGAGATTGAGGCAGAAGATTCGCTTGAACCCTGGAGTCAGAAGTTGCAGTGAGCCGAGATCATGCCACTGCATTTCAACCAGGGTGGCAGAGGGAGACTCTCTCTCAAAACAAACAAACAAACAAAAATGAATGGAGTCTGTAAGACTGAAGGCAAAAGAAACTGTACATAAGCACTATTCTCTAGTTGATAAAACTGTTTTCCACAGGATATGAGTCAACAATTCTGACACTCTTTTACATGTACACAGAAATGTAAAAGATAAGTAAATGGATGCTGAACGGTGAATGCCCAGTTTCTCATTCATGTAATGGGAGTTTACAGATAAGCAAGAGGAGGAGGCTAGAATAATCCACATGGTAATGGATTAGAGTCAGAGATATCAATATGAACTTATGATTAGTTCAACATAGATACAGATAGCTACATTTAAAGATATTTATAGATATGTGCTGATACACAAGTTAGCATACACACACATACATTTACCCAGCTTTATCAGTTGAGAGGGTCTAGAAGAAACAACTCTACAGGAGTGACAGCACACCTAGCACTCAGATCTGGTTTCTAATACCATTACCCAGTAAAAGAAATCATGATTTCATGAAGAAACGGTTGATTCTAGGATGGCGCAGGAGAGCATCTTGTGGCTCCAAAAGGTATGAAGGTGCTCAGAAACAACAACAAAAATGGGCTACGTCAAAGGGACACTGGAACCAAAGTAAGAGCTTCTATTAGCCAAATCTGGAACAATTTGAATAACAAACTAAACAGTAATGAATTATAAAGCAGAAAATAAAATTTCTCCATCAAGAAAAGAGCAAAATAAACCCAATCAAGCAGAAAGATGGGAAAAAATAAAGAGCAGAAATCAATAAAACTGAAAATAGAAAAATACAGAAAATTATTGGGGGGGAAAAACCTACAAAATGATAACAAAAGTGACAATCATTAGAAGATATGCGGAATAAAATAGGCGATGATATCACAATAGATTTTGCAGCCATCAAAAATAGGGTAATGCTTCACTTTGAAAACTGGCACAGACAAGGATGCCCTCTCTCACCACTCCTATTCAACACAGTACTGGAAGTTCTGGTCAGGGCAATCAGGCAAGAGAAAGAAAGAAAGGTTATTCAAACAGGAAGAGAGGAAGTCAAACTGTCTCTGTTTGCAGATGACGTGACTGTATACTTAGAAAACCCCATTGTTTCAGTACCAAAATTCCTTAAGCTGGTAAGAAACTTCAGCAGTTGGGAGGGTCTCAGGATACAAAATCAATGCGCAAAAATCACAAGCAGCAGCACACCAACACGGCACAAGTATACATATGTAACACACCTGCACGTTGTGCACATGTACCCTAGAACTTAAAGTATAATTAAACAAACAAGCAAACAAAGAAACAAAAAAAACACAAGCATTCCTATACACCAATAATAGACAAGCGGAGAGCCAAATCATGAGTGAACTCCCATTCACAATTGCTACGGAGAAAATAAAATACCCAGGAATACAACTTACAAGGGACGTGAGGGACCTCTTCAAGGAGAACTACAAACCACTGCTCAAGGAAATGAGAGGACACAAAGAGAAAAAAATTCCATGCTCATGGATACAAAGAATCAATATAGTGAAAATGGCCATACTGCTCAAAGTAATTTATAAATTCAATATTACTGCCATCATGCTACTACTGACTTTCTTCACAGAACTAGAAAACACTACTTTAAATTTCATATAGAACCAAAGAGCCCATATAGCCAAGACAATCATAAGCAAAAAGAACAAAGTGGAAGGTATTACGCTACCTGGCTTCAAACTATACTACAAGGCTACAGTAACCAAAATAGCTTGGTACTGGTACTAAAACAGATATACAGACCAATGGAACAGAAGAGAGGCCTCAGAAATAACACCACACGGCCGGACGCGGTGGCTCACACCTATAATCCCAGCACTTTGGGAGGACAAGACGGGCAGATCACGAGGTCAGGAGATCCAGACCACGGTGAAACCCCATCTCTACTAAAAAATACAAAAAATTAGCTGAACTCGTTGGCGGGCGCCTGTAGTCCCAGCAACTGTGGAGGCCGAGGCAGGAGAATGGCGTGAACCCGGGAGGCGGAGCTTGCAGTGAGCCGAGATCGCAACACTGCACTCCAGACTGGGCGACAGAGCGAGACTCCGTCTCAAAAAATAATAATAATAATGACATCACATATCTACAACCATTTGATCTTCGACAAATCGGACAAAAACAAGCAATGGGGAAAGAATTCCCTATTTAACAAATGGTGCTGGGAAAACTGGCTAGACATATTCAGAAAACTGAAACTGGACCCCTTTCTTACACCTTATACAAAAATTAACTCAAGATGGATTAAAGACTTACATGTAAGGCCTAACATCATAAAAACCCTAGAAGAAAACGTAGGCAATACCATTCAGGACATAGGCACGGGCAAAGACTTCATTACTAAAACACCAAAAGCAATTGCAACAAAAGCCAAAATTGACAAACGGGATCTAATCACACTAAAGAGCTTCTGCTCAGCAAGACTGAACAGGCATCCTACAGAATGGGAGAATATTTTTGCAACCTCTCCATCTGACAGAGGTCTAATATCCAGAATCTACAATAAACTTAAACAAATTTACGAGAAAAACAAAAACAAACAATCCCGTCAAAAACTGGGCAAAGGATATGAACAGACACTTCTCAGAAGAAGATGTTTACGTGGTCAACAAACATAATAAAAAAAAGCTCATCATCACTGGTCATTAGAGAAATGCAAATCAAAACCACAATGTGATACCATCTCACACCAGTTTGAATAGTGATCATTAAAAAGAAAAGAAACAGATGCTGGCAAGGATGTGGAGAAATAGGAACACTTTTACACTGTTGGTGGGAGTGTAAATTAGTTCAACCATTGTGGAAGACAGTGTGGCAATTCCTCAAGGATCTAGAACCAGAAATACCATTCGACCCAGCAATCCCATCACTGGGTATATACCCAAAGGATTATAAATCATTCTACTATAAAGAGACATGCACATGTATGTTTACTGCAGCACTATTTACAATAGCAAAGACTTGGAACCAACCCAAATGCCCATCAATGATAGACTGGATAAAGGAAATGTGACACATATACACCATGGAATACTAAGCAGCCATAAAAAAGAATGTTCATGTCCTTTGCAAGGATATGGATGAAGCTGGAAACCATCATCCTCAGCAAACTAACACAGAAACAGAAAACCAGACACCGCATTTTCTCACTCATAGGCAGGAGTAGAACAATGAGAACATACGGACACAGGGAGGGGAACATCACACACCGGGGCCTGTCGGGGGAGGGGGGAAAAGGGAAGCGAAAGCATTAGGACAAATACCTAGGCTTAAAACCTAGATGACGGGTTAACAGGTGCAACAAACCACCATGGCACATGTATATCTATGTAACAAACCTGCATGTTTAGCACATGTATCCCAGAACTTAAAGTAAAAAAATACGTATTAAAAAAAACTCAAAAAAAAAAAAAAAGGATAATGCTATGAACAACTTCATGCTTACAAACTTGACAGATGATTAGAAAAAATGGACCGATACCTCAGAAAACACAAACTACCAAAATTCGGTCACAACAAAAATGATAATCTAAATAGTCTTATAACTATTCAAGAATTAATTTTGTTATTTAAAGTTCTTGAAAAAAAAAATCTCCTGGACCAGAGAATTTCACCGGAGACTGTTACACCAAATAGTTAAAGAATTAACACCAATTTTATACAGTCCCTTCCAGAAATTAGAAAAGGGAATAATTTCCAACTCATTTAATAAGGCAAATATTACCTTGATACCAAAACCATACAAACACAGCATTAAAAAAATATAAACCAATCTCTCCTTACTTAAATACAAAAATCCTCGAAATTTTAGCAAGTCACATTCAACAATGTATAAAAAATAGTAATAATGCACAATAACTGACATTTATAGATAACTACATCCAACAACAGAAAACATTTTCTTTAAATGCCCATGAATCATTCATAAAGACAGGCAATATCTTGGGTCACAAAACAAATCTTCATAAATGTAAAAGAACTGAAATTACATAGTGCATACTTTTCATAAAGGAATCAAGATCAGAAATTAATATGTAAAAGATAAGAAATTAGCAAACACTGAAAAATTAACACACTTCTAAATAACCAATAGGCGAAAGTCTGAAAAGATATTTAAAAATACACCAAAATAAGTGAAATGAACAGAAAATACAAGACACAAAACCTGTGGAATGCAGCTACAACAGTGCTGAGGGGGAAATTTATGCCAAATGAATACATTTGAAAAGGGAAAAAGAGCTCAAATCAATAATACATCATGACCACATGGAAATTTTATGCAAGGCTAGTTAAACATTCAAAAAATCAATCTGTATAAGCCACCATATTAACAGATTAAAGAAGAAAAATCATATGATCATATGGATTTATGCAAAAGATGCATTTGACAAAATCTACATTACCCATGATTAAAATTCTCAGCATACTGGCAGGACAAAATTTCCCAACCCTATGAAAAACATCTACTAAAAACTTACAGCTAACATCATATACTTAATGTGAAAGATCAAATGCTTTCTAAGAGCAGGAACAAGGCTAGAATTTTCACCCTGTCGTTTTTTTTGTGTTTGTTTGTTTTTTGTTGTTGTTTTTTGAGACAAGGTCTGACTCTGAACCCAGGCTGGAGTGTGGTGGCACTAGCACAGCTCACTGCAGTCTCAACCTTTTGGGCTCAAGTGATTCTCCCACCTCAGTCTCCCAAGTAGGCAGGGTTACAGGTACCTGCCACTGCACAGGCTATATTTTTGTGTTTTTTTGTAGAGACAAGTTCTCACCACGTTGCCTAGGCTGGTATCAAACATCTGGCCTCAAGCGATTCTCCCACCTCAGACTCCCAAAGTGCTGGAACTATAGGTTTACGCCACGGTGCTTGGACCCATCACTGATACTTAACACAACACTGAAGTGCTAGCTAATAACGGTAAGAAAAAGAAATTAAAGACATAAACTAAATTTACCCCAAACTACCCACAATTATTATTTTAAGTGGCACCGTACTAATTTCAGTTAAAATCATAGAATAGACATGGGTATCTAATATCATCATTATTAAACAACATTGACTCAGAGATTCTATCAAAGGCAAGCAGACTGAAATAATCAGATTAAATATAATAAATAAAACCTCTCTTTAGCTGATGACATGGTTATATAGCTTAAAGAAAACTAGAAGATTCAAATTTTTAAAGGTCTAGAATTAATTTTTTAAAAAACCTTGGTAAGTGCTGAATTAAAATTTTCTTGATATAAAAATTAGCCTCATAATTTAACAAAATGTTCAGAATAGTACAAAAATTATAGTATAGTTAGGATTAACCTTAACAAGAAAGTCAAAGACCCAATACTATGAGGGAGGGGAGAATGGGAAGCCAGAAGACAGACTTTATTAAAACATTTTTTATGATAAAACATGAAATTTACCATATTAACCATTTATGAGTATACAATTTAATGGCATTAAGTACATTCATAAGACTGTGCAACCAAGACCATTTCTAGAACTTTTTCATCATCTCAAATTCTGTACACATCAAACATCAAAATACCATTACCCACTACCCTAATCCCCTGCAACCTCTATTCTGCTTCCTATCTCTAAATTTACCTATTATAAATGCCTCATGTAAGTGGAACTACAAAATTTTTGCCCTTTTTTGTCTAGTTTATTTCAGCTTGCATGTTTTAATGTGTTCAAGATTTTTCCATGCTATGTTACATAGCAGAACTTTGTTTTTAATGACTAATATTCTATTCTATGTATACATCACATGCTGTTTATCCATTCATCTGTTGACGGACACTTGGCTTGTTTACACCTTTTGAGTATTGTGAATAATGCTGCTAGGAATATTAGTATACAAATAATTATCTGTTTCCATCCCTGCTTTCAATTCTTTGGGGTATATATCTAGGAGGGAAGTACTGGGTCATATGGTAGCTCTATGTTTAACTTTTGAGAAACTATCAAACTGTTTTCCATGGTGGCTGCACCATTTTACATTCCCACCAGTGATGCATGAGGGTTCTGATTTATCCATATCTTCAACACTTATTTTCCTTTTTTTGTTTTAAATAATAGCTAACCTAGTGAGTGTAAAGTGGTATCTTCCTAGGGTCTTGATTTGCATTCTCTAATGACTAAAGATTTCAAGGATCCTTTCATATATTCATTGGCCAATTGCATAACTTCTCTGGAGAAATGTCTATTCAAGTCCTTTGTTCATCTTTTATTTGGGTTGTTTGGTTTTTCTGTTGTTGAGCTGTAGAAGTTCTTTATATTCTCTGATTTTAAATCTCTATCATCCTTATCAGGTAAATTATCTGCAAATATCTTCTCCTAGTCTGGTTGCCCTTTCACACTCTTGACAGTGTCCTTCAGATTATTATTATTATTATTTTTTTTTTTGGAGACAGGGTCTCACTCTGTCGCCAGGCTGGAGTGCAGTGGCGCGATCTTGGACTCACTGCAACCTCCACCTCCTAGGCTCAAGTGATTCTCCTGACTCAGTCTACGGAGTAGCTGAGATAACAGGCACCTGCCACCACGCCCGGCAAATTTTGGTAATTTTAGCAGAGATGGAGTTTTACCACATTGGCCACAGTGGTCTCAAACTTTTGACCTCAATTGATCCACCTGTCTCAGTCTCCCAAAGTGCTGGGATTACAGGCATGAGCAACCACTCCTGGCCCCAAATTAACATTTTTATAAGAAAGAAACAAAATTTATTTTGTAAAAAACCTAAATAACATAAAAAATATGAATTCTCACAAAATTACTACATATATTACATGCAATTCTAGTTAGAATTCCAAAAGTTTATTAGAAATTGGATAAAACTAAAAGCTCATAGAAAGAAAAAAGGCTGCAGAATGGCAGCGGAATAGTGAAGGTATTTATCTTTATATCAGGACATACTATAAAGCTACTATTAGTAACAAGAGTATGTGTTGGCAGAGGAAAAAAATACATCAAAATTCAAAAGTACGTTGAATGTTACGTGAGATTTAATATAGAATAAAAGTAGTACATTTAGAAGAGAACAGATTTTTTTTAATTTAATAAATAGATCTGACACAACTGACCACCCAGAAGAAAACAAACTTAGAAGATTGTCATGTTATATACCGAAACACATTCCAAATGGTTAAAGACCTAATTTTCTTTTTTTTTTTTTTTAAAAAAAAAAAGGTTTTCAGATGAAAAATCTAAGTTGGGATAAGACAGAACTTTTAACTACAACAAACTTAAAGCTATAAAAGTCACACATTTAATAATTAAAATCCAACAGCCAATAAACATAAGGTGCTCAAACTCTGGCAATCATGGAAACAGACACTAAAGTCAAAATGAGATTGCTTAATATCAATGAATGGGCAAAAATGTGGAATAGTAAATAGATTATCAGGTTAAAGGTACTTTACACTATTAGTGTAAAAGGAAATTATAATAGCCTTTTCTGAAAGCAGGTACAGGCACAGACACATACAAACACATATGCTTTTTTTTTTTTCATTTATGGGCACCAATTAAGGTATAGAATGATTCAAAGGCTACCTCAGCAGAACGATAGGAGTAATGACTAAATTCTTATTTTAAACCTTTATTAACTCAATGGAGTAATATAACACTCTTTTAATCTGAAAAATGAATATAAATAAAACTTTAATAAGTAGTAGCACATATCACTGACTAAAGGAAATGGAGAAGAGAGAAAAAGAGCACTGACCATGGAGTTGTAAGGAAATCAAAAACGAATTCATCCATTTCACAATTCACAATTCTGTCTAGGCTGACCCTGACCTTCATACTCAAAGCAACACAGGCACCATTAGCATTTCTCACTTTTTAAATATATCCAAGCAAATAATGCCCATGGAATGCCACCAACCTGATCTGTTGGTGGCTTCACTTGGTTCTACAACAAACTGCAAAGAGGCTTCTTTCTTCCTTGAAGAAACTGGAACTGACTTTGGATGTGATTTCTGGCACTGAGCACAGAAGAAATACAACATTAGAACTATTTTATTAACTTACCAATTCTGATGAAATATATTTGTTTTTTAAATGGGGGGAAAAACAAGTATTCTAAAACAACAAACCAGCTGTTAAGAGTTTTACACTACTTTTTATTTTATTTCTAAAGTAATAGTTACTTTGGAAAACAATATGGCATTATTCAGTAAAGCTGAAATTTCATACAACCTATCACAGAAACAGTATGGCTCTAAACAGCAAACAACTATGTGGATAGAAGACTGAATAAACTTATTGAATAAATATAGTATAGATATATCATATTACATATATAACAGTGGACCAAATAAACTACAATAATATAAATTATTATTTTAACCAGAAAAAAAAGCAAGCTGCAGAAGTACATAACAATCCTATCTATGTAAAGTTCAAAACAGCCACATAAAACACTACAGTATTTAGAGATTCATTCTGCAGGTAAGAGTTAACGTAGCAGGCCTGATATATTTAAAGGGCCAGCTTACAGGGCTACCCCTTGGTTGGCATCCGAAAACTTGACTTTTAGAATGTTCCCTCCATTACCAGCAGACAAGGTTGCACCTGCTATGCCAGCCTGCCTAGACTGTTTGCATAAACACTGTGATTTGTGGTGAACATCTGCTTTCTTTCCTTCTGGGAGTGTGTAAAATTTTGGTAGGCATAGGGTGCTTAGACCAATCCCCAGTGAAAACAGGCTGAGTTTCAAAAGGCTTCTCTGAGGAGAAAGAATATATACACGTTACTGCATTTCACTGCTGGAAGGAATGAGTACACTCTATATGGCCCGCTGGGGAGCACAGGAAGCCTATACATGGATTCCTCCAGACTCTGCTAATGTACATTTTTCCCTTACTGACCCAGCTGTGTATCCTGGCTGAATGACTATAATAAGTATCGGTCATGAGTTCAACTATATGTCAAGTCTGCCGAGTCCTTTTAGTGAAGCACCCAAATGTGGATGGTAGTGGGACCTCTGTCACAAGTGGTAGCAGAAGTGTGGACACAGTATTGGCACAGTACAGAAATGAATAAATGACAGGCTGATATGGTTTGGCTGTGTCCCCACCCAAATCTCAACTTGAATTGTATCTCCCAGAATTTCCCTGTGTTGTGGAAGGGGCCCAGTGGGAGATAACTGAATCATCAGGGCCAGTCTTTCCCGTGCTATTCTCGTGATAGTGAATAAGTCTCACGAGATCTCATGGATTTATCAGGGGTTTCCACTTTTGCTTCTTCCTCATTTTTCTCTTGCCACCACCATGTAAGAAGTACCTTTTGCCCTCTGCCATGATTATGAGGCCTCCGAGCCATGTGTAAGGCAAATTAAATCTCCTTTTCTTCCCAGTCTTAGGAATCTCTTCATCAGAAGTGTGAAAATGGACTAATACACAGATCCACTACACTGTTGTTGAGTGACCACAGTATGGAATTCAATTCCATAAAAAGACAGAGGCAGGCTTTCACTTCATCTCTGCTCCCTCTTAATATCTCATTAAAGATTTTTAAAAACAAACTCAGAAGGATGAAGAGAAAGACAAAGGAGTAGATGAGACATGTCAGCAAACATTTTTAGGTTGAAAAGCAAATTACTGGTAATTAAGCAACCCAGAGAGAATGGAAACATGCTAGCAATGGAGAAAACCCAGAAGCAGACAGATCAGTTTATGGATAAACCTATAAAGATTAGTAAAATTGCAAGACACCACTAAAAAAAGGGGGCAGGTCAGATGCAGTGGCTCACACCTGTAATCCTAGCACTTTGGGAGGCCAAGGCAGGAGGATCACTAGAGGTCAAGAATTCAAGATCAGCGTGGGAAACTAAGCAAGACCACATCTCTATGTAAAAATAAAAAATTAGCCAAGAGTGGTGGTGCATGCTTGTGGTCCTACCTACTCAGGAGGCTGAGGCAGGAGGATCACTTGAGCCCAGAGGTTTGAGGTTGCAGTGGGCTATGTGCACGCAACTGCACTCCAGCAACAGTGCAAGACCCTGTCTCAAAAAACAGAAGGGGCACGTAAACAGAGGGTGTTAAAAGTGCGTATAGTTGAATATGTCTTTTGTCAGAGAAAAAAAAGGTGTGTATAGAAAGTAGTAAAACTGGCTGGGTGCAGTGGCTCACACCTGTAATCCCCATACTTTGGGAGGACGAGGCGGGTGGATCACCTGAGGTCAGGAGTTCGAGACCAGCCTGACCAATATGGTGAAACCCTGTCTCTACTAAAAATACAAAAATTAGCCAGGCATGGTGGCAGACACCTGTAGTCCCAGCTACTCGAGAGGCTGAGACAGGAAAATTGCTTGAACCCGGAGGCAGAGGTTGCAGTGAACTGAAATCGTGCCACTGCACTCCAGCCCAGGAGACACAGCGAGACTCCGTCTCAAAAAAAGAAGGTAGTAAAACCGAGAAGCCCCTCCCAAACCTATCAGAAGATTAGATATTTACTCTCTTGAGTTTCTAAATCAGAGAGACTGTGACATTAGTGGCATAAGATACAGCTGAAGTTAAGGGCAATACACGAAAACCAGAGATATTAAGTAGGAGCATTCAAACTGCACTTTCCCCTCTGCCACATCTGATTGAAATGGAAAACAATCACAGTTAGACTCCAACAGCCAAGTGGGAGAGATTTCTTTGTCAGAAATACTTACCAGCCAAGAGAAAAGAAAACTACAGATATTAACACCTGGACATCAACAATGAAATGGACCAAACTACACCACGGTGACATCCACCAGTTTACAAATTTTACTAGGCATATAGAGCTTCCAATGCATTTTAGTTTCCCACTTTCAAACAAGAAGAGATAGCTAAGGATCACCGGACATATGAAAAAAGGCCAGGTAAAGAGCAAAGTCAGTAAAAAAGGTACTTGCAGAAAACAGAAACTGAAGAAATATGTATGAAAATGGTTAGAAGAACCTAAAGTCAAGGAATATAATAAAAATTTAGATCACTAAAGACAGAGGACATGATCCTAAAAGCCTGCAAAGAGGACAAAAATAGTCACAAAGGATCATGAAATCAAAACAGTATTCTCAACAGGGAAGCTAAAATAAAAGAAAGCAACATTTTTAAAAGTCTAAGGGAAAATATACCTGACTAAAAGGGAGGCTTGACATGAAAAAAATATATTTTTTAATTAAAGGAAAATAATTTCTAATCTAGAATTCTGTACTCACCCAAATTACACATCATGAAGGTAAAACCATGGTATTTTTAAACAATTAAGGTCTTAAAGTCTCAGAAAGCTGCTAAAGGATAAGTCCTACCAAAAAAGGAGAGGCCAAGAAAAAAGGAAGATTTAAGATCCAAGAAATAAGAGTTGCAATTCAGGAGAAAAGCAAAGGGACTCCCTGTGATACAGGGAGAGTACATGACAAAACCTATGTAACAGGTCTAAGGACAGATTGCAGGAAAAAAAAAAAAAAGAAAAGAGCAGAGAGAGAAAAGCTGAAAACGATAAATTAATGTGTCTACATATACTAAGACATTTATACTTAGACTTTTGTCATAGAAAACTGGTGACGAATTAGTCATAGGTGCACAGAAAGTCAAAAATGGAAAAACCAAAATTAAATCAAGAGAAAACTAAGAGTTGTACATAAAGAAAATTTAACCATTAGTACTCTACATAGCTGTGACTACTGAAACAGTCGTAATAATACCGTAAACACTAAATACTAATCCTACTAAAAATTATGTCGTACTAAAGAATGGAAGTTTATGTGTTGTGGTGGGAAGTAGAAATTATATGACAAATAGTCTAAATTTCCATAGTAGAAAGCCAATAAATAATAGCAAAGACTGAAAAAAAAAATCAAGAAACAGCAATATAAACATTATTTAGAAATATGGAGTCAAAATACCTGGAAGAAATAGCTAAGAATAAGAAGTTGGACTTGGAGGAGGAAAAGAGGGCTCTACTGTTTTTTTGTGGAATTTATGGAACTATTTTAACTACCATGTACATAATGCCTTTGAGTTTTAAAATCATTCTTCCAACAAATTAAGAAGAAAATTATGTAAAAAGATAGGGAACAGAATAAAATAGTGAACCAGAATAGACTGCTGATTCTTTGAAAATGCTAATGACAGAAAAATACCTCTAACAACACAGAATATTTAAAAAGGTGAAAATCAGCAATAAAAGGAGAGTACTAACTATGAGAAAGATCATAAAGTTAACTATACACAAACTGAGAACAGAGGAAATATTTCAAGAAAATTATAAAATGTCAAAACTGGCAAAAGAAATACAAAAAATGTAACAGATCATTAAATAAAGTGGTAATCACAAACACCCCACCAAAACAGCCCCAACCATGTTTTACAAATGATCTAAATTTGAAGAAACAGATCATTTTTGCTTAATCAAGTTATCCCAGAAAACAGAAGAGAAAAACTAATTTCTTTTATGAAGTTCAGCTGTGTTTCAGAAAAAACCTAAGGAGTAGTATCTTATTTTACTTAAAAACAAACAAATATGAAGTAATAACCAGACCTAGGAATCTCAAGTTCTCAAACAGAAAAGCTTGTAAGATAGGTAAGTCTTAAGTCTGATTTTATTTTCAAATCAAGTAAACAAATTCCATTTCTTACGTGGAAGGCCTGGGCCAAGCTTGCTGCATGGAAAGGATCTATCTGAAAAAAAACCTCGAACACCTACAAAGTCTCTGCTGTTTGGAAGCATCCATCTCAAGGATTAGAAAAAAATTAATAATATAAAAATAAAAATAAAGAATATATGAAAAATAAAATTAAGAAAAAAATAATGAAACTAAAAACAATCAAATGAGAGGACCAACAAAGCCAAACTTGGTTTTCTGAAAGACCAAAATTGATAAACCCTGACAAAACTAATCAATGAAAAAGACAAGGCATAGCAGGTACAGTGGCATGTGCCTCACAAGCAGTAGTCCCAGCTACTCCGTAGGTTAGGGAGGATCACTTAAGCCCAGGAGTTCTAATCCAGCTTGGGCAACATACCAAAATCCCTACATCTAAACAAACAAACAAAAAAAGATAAGGCATACATAACCAAAGTCAGGAATAAAAAAGGGGATATAACTGTAGATCCCACAGACATTAACAAGACTGTAAAAAGACAAAGAGAGACATAAGACATATAAGACACATTCTAAGTCATTTAGAAGTCACTGTAGTGGACCTTGGCTTTAGAGCATAGAGTCTTGCTCTCTGTCTTACATGACTTAAATGTATAAATTTTCAAAATGTCTTAAAAGGGACCAGATTTACCCTTCTGCCTGAATCAATTTTAAAAAAAGAAAAAGTATACAAGATTCTCAAGAAATATGAAACTGAAAAACCAAAAAGAATGATTACTGAGATGGTAAACAAATGAGGTAAACCCTCTCATCACCCATTTCCAGAATGTGACAAAGGAGAAATCCTCAGTTGAGGAGCCAAAGCTGAGGATTCAGGAAGACGAAAGTGGTTAGAATTTGCAGGGTAAAGTACTGGACAGGAGACAGTTACATAGAGAAAACTGCAGAATGTGCAGATCTCTCTCAAGCATTCAATCAAACATTGATCAGAGAAAGTGTCGTAGGAAAACCAGAGAAAGAACCACCCAAAGCCTTCAGGGGGAATATCCTCCCAGTTACAAAGGACCTAGAATAATGCCTGTACCTACCAGCCAGAGTCGAAAACCTCCATAAATAACGGGACACAGTAAAGAAGAATTTTGCCTCAGAAGGAGAGCAAATTAGCTACAGACTATATTTTGCTAGCCTTTATTGTGTCCATGGCTTCTCATATCTCTAAAATTTGTTTCCATTTTTTTAAAATAGCTGCCTTAGCAGGAGTATTAGCCTTCTGTGACTTATTGCATTCTACCTAGAAGAGGAACCTCTAGCATAACCTTGATACCAAAGCCCTGTAAGAACATTAAAAAAAAAAAAAAAAAAGACAGTATTATTCATAAACATAGATGCAAACATCTTCAGTATTAGGCAAACCGAATCAAAAAAAGTTAATACTTTATGACCAAGTCAAGTTTATCCCAGAAAACTTCAAGTTGCTTTAACTTTCAAAAACCATTGTAATTTATGTTTCAGGTCTCTCAATTCTGAAAGAAATGGTTTTGTCTTCATTCCTTGGAACCAAAAGGCTACATATGTTTAATATGTTGATTGTCTTTTACAGTTTGTATATGATTTTTCTAATTAGTACTGTGCTTCTGAATAATTTGCCTTAGATTAGCTTCAAATACTTTATTTGAAAGTCTGCTATTTAGTATAGTTAAGTCAACCAATACTTTATTTCTGATCAAACTAACAGCAAGCAATTAAAACCTATAATCAATAGAAGATTGATTTCCCCATATAGCAATGAAGTGCCTTCATTTATTAGAATATAACCAACCCTGTCAACCTGATTAGCAACTTCGATTGCTGCCCATTTTCCTAAAAATCTAATTTGAGTATTATTTTAGGGAAGTGAAAAATGTTTGTTATAATTTGATAATTCTAATTCCCATAACCCCAATTCCAACACAGAAAATATCAAATAAAACTTTTCACAAAATACCTCCTAATTTTACAGAAAGTCAACGGGAATATAGAATTCCCTTTCAAGAATAAGACTTACAAACAACTAAAATATACTTAAGTATATTGTGTATATATCTTCATTCATTAAAATATTAAACCTATACCAGCTCTTCTTCATCACTTACCTCTTTGCTTCGTGACTGAATACAAGTGTCTTTTATTTTGTGTGTGGAATAAAGCACTGATTTTGTAGAATTTGTACTAAAATCATTGGCAAGACCTAAAACAAAAGTATGAAATTTTCAAAAACAAGATATAGTGTAATATCTATTAGTTACAATTAAAAGTAGCTGTATATGACATGTGACTCACTGACCACAATTAGCTTCAATCAAGTAGAGACCTCAGTTCAAGATTCAAATGTTCCTGAGAAGCATCAGGAAATGAGAAAAGCAAACAAAACACCTGAAGTATCAATATATGCCGGTTCTTCTTTCATATATTGTACAGAAAGAGCTTGTACAGAAAGCATTCTTTTCTGTCAAGTGCCCCTATTTCTTTGGGTGGCTTATTCTCTTATTCCAATACCTGCTGATGTTAATCAGCAACTGGAAAAGTTTTTGCAGTAATTTATGACTTCCTTAAACAGATATGTAAATCATCAAAGATTATCTCAAATTCTCCAATGATCCCAACAATTCTACACATCTGTTTTCATTATCTATTTTTTGTGGCTGGATGCAGTGGATCATGCCTGTAATCCCAACACTTTGGGAGGCTGAAGAGGGCAGATCACTGAAGGGCAGAGGTCCAAGACCAGCCTGGCCAACATGGTGAAACGTGGTCTCTACTAAAAAATACAAAACTTAGCCAGGCGTGGTGGCACACACCTGTAATCCCAGCTACTTGGACGGCTGAGGAACAAGAATCACTTGAACCTGGGAGACAAAGGTTGCAGTGAGTTGAGATAGCGCCACTGTACTACAGCTTGGGTGACAGAGTGAGACTATGTCTCAATAAATAAATAAATAATAAAATACTTTTTCTTATGTATAATTATGTATGGACTTCTAGATTACAGTAATCTAATGTGAACTAAAGGGGATGACAAATTATTGTCAAATTATTATTTTTGTCAGTATTATCCTAAGTATACCAGAAGGTACACAAAGGATTGCATATGAATTCAAAATACCAGGGAAAACATTTTACATATATTTAAACCCTATAGGGTTTAAATTTTTTATTTTTTATTTGCTGCATTTGGTATTAATTACCATGACAAATTCATATTTTCATCCATCTAACCCTCAAATTCCATCTTGAAATGAAGACTTACTTTGTTCTTCAAAACAGTCTTGTAAGATTTCCAGAACATTCTGGCCTTGCTGTGTGTTAATGTCACGTGCCCTAATAAAGAAAGGAAAAATACAGCCTATCATTTTCAGAAGATATTTCTTTATCTTACCATCTATTTGAAAATTCCACATCTCATTGTAAAATATTAATTTACTTAATATGTAAAATATCTTTACTATCTGAAGACAAAACAAGTACTTGAGGGTCTATACATTCCCTGAACTGAACTCTTTCCTTCCTAATAAGAATTAGTATATCATAATCTACATTAATAATTAATATTTCTTAGTTGAACAGCCATGTCTAAAGCTGTTTTAGATTACTGCTGTATCTCAAAAACACAAATTTTTTTGAATGAATCCAATCAGTCCTGAAACGCTTCTTTAACAGACTTTACAGTCACATCTCCAAATAACAGATTCCTCCCTATAAATTCTCAAATGCATTTTTGATTCAGTATCATTGATTAATCTTAACAGTTTATGAATCAGTATAAATTTTAATTAAAAATTATATTGAGCTTGTAGATTCACACACAGCTATACAACATAATAGAGATCCCTTGTTCACTTTACCTAGTTCTCCTCAGTGCTAATATTTTGCAAAACTATAGCATATCATCACAATCAGGATACTGATACTGATTAAAATCTACCAATGCTATTCTGATTTCTTCAGTTCTACATGTACTCATTTCTGAATATACTCATGTTTGTATTTATTTCTACACAATGTATCACATCTCTAAGTTCAGACAAAACAACCAGAGTCAAGATACTGAATAGTTCCATCATCACAAAGATCCTCTATTGTCCTTTTGTAACCATAACCACCTTTCTCTCATCTCCTTCCTGCCTCTTCTCATTCCTACCTCTGGCAACTACTAATCTGTCCTCCATTTCTAAAATTCTGTCATTTGGAAAAAATTATATGTAACTAGAATCATACAGTACATATCCTTTGGCCTTGGCTTTTTTCACTCAACACAATTCTATGGAAATCAATCCAAGTTGAATGTATCAATATTTCATTGCTATTTAGAGTCAAATAGTGTTCCATGCTATATGTGCACCACAGTGTTTAACCATTTACCTGTTGAAGAACATCTGGATTTCAATCAGTAAAAAACTGACATGCATCTCTAACAGGGTGGACAAACTTTTGCTTAAAGGGCCAGATGGTAAATATTTTAGGCTTGTAAACCATAGTTTCTGTCACAACCAGTCGACTCTCCCATTCTAGCCCGAAAGCAATCACAGACAGTATGTAAACAAAGAGGCATGGCTGTGTTCCAATAAAAAAATTGAAACAAAACCTGTGACAAAACATTTGGCTGGCCTATCAGCCAGAATTTACTGATCCCTGATCTACAACATTCCTATTATTCTTGAGAGCTCGAAAAGTACTATATATGCAGTAAAGATTGTGAGCCACAGTGCATTATCAGGTCATCCGTCATAAAGTTTCATAACTGAAAGATCTCAGATATCATCCAGTCCAATAATTATCCAAATAGATGCATAAGTTACTTTTGGAGCTTTGCAGAAATACACATAATTGGTCACTTCCTAGAGACCAATTTAATCAGATTTCCTAGGGTGACGGAGATAATTCTGAGGTGCAAATCTAGTTAAAAACTACTAGGCTGAATCCTATGCCCTCATTTTGCAGACAGGCTAACTGAAATCCAAAATGGTCAAATGGCCTACCTCAGTTTGTAAACCTAATTAGTATTAGTGGCCGGTTTTCTACCAGAATATATATATAGGTGACTGTTACAAATTCTGGCCTTGACACCACCCCAAAATACCACCTACAGCTATAAATACACTCCTACTATTACCTATTTCAAGGAGGAGATCCAGAAACATCAGATTTTCTAAGGTGATAATGCAGAGTCACTATTAGAACACAGGTCACATTAGTCTAGGCAACAGCTTTTTCAAAATTTATCAAATTCATCTTTTCTTCCCCCTTGTCATTATTACCTTAGCATAAAAGCACCTCCATCAAGTCTAGATTACTATAACCCCTTCCTTAAGCTACTCTGTAAACATCAAACATCTTTGCTTTTTTAAATGTGTGTGTGTGTTTACATCAGATAGCCCTTATTCCACAGAAGATTTAGGACAGCTTATTCAAACCTATAATAGATACCTAAGCCTAACATATCCATTTTATGGCTCAATCCAACTCATATAGTCTTGTTTTCCACTTCTACCCAACATATTCAACCTTCTTAAATCAGGTTTCTGCTACCGACAAATGTATGTATTCCTACTTTGGTTCCTTTGCTAAGTTACTTTCTATGTCTGGAATGAACTTTATCTTAGTCTTTAAATACCTAACCTATTCAAAGTCCACCAAAGTTACACTACAACTTTAAAGCTTTTCTTAATATCAACAACACAGAAATCCCTAATTTCTCACATGGCTGTCTATACTGCAAGTTAATGACTAATTATATATAGGCGTACTCTCTATGATACACAAGTCATTACTTCAGTATTATAAGTACTAATTTTTGTCTATTAAAGTATTTCACAAATGTACATATACATCTTCCCAATAGAAATGAAAGCTTCTTGGAAGCAAAATAACATACTTCTGTGCCTTATCGGACCTACTAAAATCACAGCTTAATAAACAAGATGTTATTCACAATAACACCTTCACTTTTAAAAACATGCTTTTCATCCTATTACTAGTAAATATTTAACTAGAAAATTTACTTTTTACAGGTTTCACAACTAAAAGAAGGACCAAAACAACCCAAATAAACATCCAACAAATAAATGCATGGTAGCATGTATTATTTTTCTTTTTGCCCCACTGAATAAGCTACATCCTTCTAATTTTACCATTTGATTCATTCTACAAAATGCTTTTCCCATGGCAGTCACTTAGTCAGAACTGAGACTCCCTCTTCCTGGTTCCACTGTTTTATCAGGTGAATTTCTTTTTTCACAGCCACAAAGTCATTGCACTGCTTGCATTAACATTCCGTTAGTATAAGATGACTACCCTTAATCAATGGGCATAGAAATCATTATTTTAGTCAGAGGTGATAGTTTTTCCTTTCTTCATTTAAAAATCTATTAACGATGAGAATAAAAATAATATTAAAAGCTTAAGTATATAAATCACCTGGAAGGTCGACAAAATCTTCTTCTGTAGCCATTTTTGAGATGATCCTGAAAGAAAAGTAAATCATCAATTTGGTTTAAGATATAGCAGAATAAAATTTATTTTCAAAGTAACTTCATCCAGCATGGGCATGCTATACACCAAACATCTCCTAAGGGCTCAAAACAATTCTAAGGTTATGATAGGATTTAAAAATTGAACGGCCGGCATCTGGTAAGCTTTATTCCGCTTCTCTCCCCAGTGAGAATGGCTTTATTGCTTTTTTCTGATTATATATAATGTAAACAATATATGTGCTCATAGTAAAAAGTATAGATTATATTATTCTTTCATACAACTCTTTATGTTTATATGTATAACGTCACACAATGGAAGATCATCGAAGCTGAAGATTTTCTTAGGAGATAAATTAGAAAAGAAATGATACGGGTTTCATATAGCAACCATAACCAAAGTATGAAATATAGAATAGTGAACACCAAAGAAGTCCAGAAATATGTAAACAAAATATGAGTTGCCGCCCCCATTAGTCATTCACAGCTTGTACCTTTTAACTAATAGCTGTCTTTAAGAACACTGTCGATAACTGATGCTCCATAAATCAGCCTCAAGAACTCCATATAACGCCACCATTTTGACAGAAGAACTGAAAACGTCAAACTATTTCGGGACATACTTATTACATAATCTGTTTCTCCCAACTAGCAAGTGTGACGCAAAGGCACATTTTTAAGGCGTTTCAATACTTCTACCATGGGGAGAAAAGTATTTGGAGGACTAGGAACTGGAGCTAGACTAAAAAGCAGACGCCAAGATCGCGCCACTGCACTCCAGCCTGGGGGATACAGCAAGACTCCGTCTCGAAAAAAAACCCCAACAGAAATTACAAGCACCTCTCAAGAGTAAGACGCAGGCACAGACGAAGACACGAAAACTTAAGAAATAATAAAAGTACAGTAAATTAACTCCGATTATCGACACACGATCACACTTGATTTCAAAAATTCCTGCGGCTTTCCCACTGAAATCCCTCATGGACCACAGCCCCAGCCAGCCCCTCAACCGCTTGCCTGGAGCCCTTCTCCCCCTCCTCGGGCGCCCGTGTCCCCAGCCAGCCGCTCAACCGCTTGCCTGGAGCGCGAGGGCCCGCACTTACCAGACCCGACGCAGCCATGTTCCGGCCCCGCTGAACCAGCGCAGGGGTCTGAGGTGGAAGCCCACACGGACCACAACTCCAGGAGGCCGAGCAAGAAATGAACCGCCAGACTACCAGGCGGCGGCCAAGCAACACCCCTAAGTCGAAGGCGACGGGCGCTAGCGCTGCGATCCGGAAGGCGCGCGCTAACAACACTTCCCCGCCATTAGCTCCGCCCTCAACAAACAAGAACGCTCGGCGCCTGCATGGGTTTGAACCCAGCGGCACATGCGCAAAACGGGCTGCGCCGTCCAATAGGAAGCAAGCGGTTAGTGAGCTCGCCCCTTCTTGCTCTCTAAGCCAATGGCCCTCCCGCCCGCAGCTCCGCCCGCCCTATCTCTAGCTGCTCTGCTCTTCCCACCTCCCTTCCACAGCGCCGCGTCGGGGACAGGCGCGAGAGTGGGCTTTTATTTGGAAGGCGCGGTCCTGGGAACCGCTCCTTGTGCCCAATGTAAAACGTCTCAACAGTTCTATTAAAGAATAATAAGTAATACTTGGAAGGATGAGAGGTAGAAATTGAAGACTTTTTTTTTAATAGAATCTTTTTGAAGAGATTTTTCTAATGCAAATTCGTCAGCCACGCCCAACCCATCTAACCATCATCTCTGAAAATAATTGAATAATTATGTGTAATAATGGTGATGATGGCTTGTATTCTTTTTCAAGTATGTGGGTGATGTTTTTATGATGCATTGCCAACAAATGACCCACGTAAATAGCTATCATTTAACTATGATGCACTGAAAAGAATTCTATACAGAATCCTGAAACCTGCCAGCCAATGACTAGCTGTGTTATGGGGAGAAAAATTTCGGCACCATTCTGGGTGTTTCCATAGTGATAGAATGGAAGTCTAACTTAGACGCTCTGAAGACTTCTCACCTGACCAGTGTATGATTCTATGAAGCTGTGTCTTATTTTATTATTTAATTTAAAATTACAAGAAAATTCTAATCAGAAAGTAGTTTACTCATTGAATAAATACATTAATCAGGAGTTGAGCTAATAGATTTTTAAAACATGTAGTGCTTTAATAAATGCTGTCACCTATGAAAGCCAATTTTTTATTTTATTTATTTTTTTGATAGGAAAGAAAGAGGAACTATGAACTCTGACAGAAATTAGGCCTAGATTGCACTCCATTCCATTAATTCTGCCATTATGGGCAACTAAGTTATCTGTTCCTTAATTCTCTTGTCTGCAAAATGAGAATAATATTAAGTGGTTGAGATGTTGTAATTGAATAATTCCTGTTAAGATCTACGCACAATGTTTGGAACAGAGTAAGAATTCAATAATAAAGCTATTGGGATCATTATGGAGACACTTTTACTATGTTTGGCAGTTTTGCCAATCAGTCCACATTATATATATTTTGGTAGTATCACATTTGGAATAGATAGTAATAAACACTAACATTTATTGAGTGCATACTCTATGCCCAGTTCTGTAAATGCTTCGCATGCATTGAAGAGAACAATTAATATTCCTGTTTTATAAACAAGGGCACTGAAACACAGAGAGAGAAGTGTCTTGCCCAAGATCACATCACCACTAAATGGTAGGATGGGATATTATCCCAAGAATTCTGACTCCACAACTGAGCTCTTAATCACTACACTCTTTGCCTCTGGGTAAGAAATTTTAGCAAGCACACTTATAGATGTAAAGTCCCATATGTAAAATTATATCCTCCTGCTTCCACTGGAAACTAAGTCCCACAGAGGGTTTTAAGAAATTTGAAATGCAATGGCTTGTGCTGCTGTAGAATGCAGGCCACACAGGGTGCTGAGGATGAACTGTTCTAAAGAAAATGGAGCAGCACTCTTATAAAAACAGTTATGGAGACGCCACAGTTTCCAGACAGACGTTTTACTTCCATATTGTTGTAGTGCTTAGTAGCCCCACCATGGTTTTAGTATCCTAAAATAGGATTGCTAATTAATGGGGGGAGTAATATTTATTTAAAAACCCAGGTTTGTCTTTATAAATCTCCCCCCAAAATACATCAAGATTACTTCTTATGAGCTGCTAATGCAATCTTGAAGTTTTCTTTCACAACTACTTACCTAGTTAAGGGTGTGTGTGTGTGTGTGTGTGTACTTACATATCAGTATATGGAAGTATTAACATATACATAATTAGATGTGTATATGGGAACATAAAGTATCCAGAAATTTGTCTTGAAAGAGAAGCAAAAAAACTTTTCATTACTTATGGTTTTAGGTAGATAATTTAAAATTTGTAAATATTAAAATTATTTCAAAGAATATTTTGTTTTAGATCTTTGATTTCCATCAAACAATTATGGTATGAGTATTTACTATCAACGTGTCTTCCGTTAAGTGTTAGCACAAAAATATTCACAACTGAACTAACCACTTAAAAATTAGTCTGTATTCATTCCCATCCCACAGCTTAACATGCGCATCTGTCCATTGAGGTACAAATGTACCTCAATGCAGTGCAATACTCTTCAGCAATAAAAGCAAACTACTGATGTACAATATGGATGAATCTTGAAAGCATTGTACTAAGTGAAAGAAGCTGGATATCAATGACTGTATGAAAAGAAGTCAAATCAATGGTTACCAGGGGTTGAGGAGGGTGGGGGAAAAAGGCTATAAAGGAATATGAGGGAACTTTTTGTAGTGCTGAAAATATTCTATGTCTTGATTATGATGGTAGTTACATGGCTATATCTACTTGTCAAAATTCCTAGTTAGAACTGTGCCCCTGAAAAAAGGTGACTTTTTTTTTTTTTTTTTTTTTTTTTTAATGAGAAAGATCTTGCTCAGTCGCCCAGGCTGGAGTGCAGTGGCACAATCAAGGCCCACTGCAGCCTCGACCTCCTGGGCTAAAATAATTCTCCTACCTCAGCCTCCTGAATACCTGGGACCACAGGCATGCACCACCACACCCTGCTAATTTTTTTTTTTTTTAATTTTTTGTAGAGATGGGATCTTCCTATGTTGCTCAAGCTGGTCTTGAACTCTTGGGCTCAAGTGATCCTCTGGCTTCTGCCTCCCAATTGCTGGGATTACAGGAATGAGCCACCACACCTGGCCAAAATAGTGACTTTTGCAATAAATTATACCTCAGTAAATCTGTGAGAGAGATAACGAAAGAGAGAAAGAGAAAATGAGAGAGACTCAAAGGCACTATATGAAAACCAAATGCAATGTGTAAACTTTGATTAGAGTCTAGTTCAAAACAAAGTAACTGTAAAGAGCATTAAGCAATAAGTGAAAATGAAAAAATTCATTTTCAGATGATATTAGAGAATTGTAGTTTTCTTAGGTATTATAATGTGATTATATTTATGTAATTTGTCATTACTCTTAGGATATGCATATCAAAGTATTTAGGGGTAAAATGTCTTGTGATATTTGTAAGCACTTTGAAATTGTTAATCATAAAGAGATTTAGTTAAATAAATATGGAAAAATGTCAATTATTGAACTTAGTTCGTTGGTATGTTTATTAACATTACTCTTTCAGTTTCTCTGTATATTTGAAATATTTCATAGAAAAATGATGAGGAAACTTGACCTTAATAAAATTGCTTAAGTTCTAAAAACTTTCGTGAAAACATTTATTATTTATTCTGCAAAAGTCAAAAGTGAAAATATTAGCAAACGATTATCATATAATTTTGTCAGAAAAATTATACATGAAAAATGAATTTTTTCTAAAAAGTATAGCATAGTTGCAATTATAACAATATTTGCTAAGATAAAAGAGACTTATTTTTATGATTTTGGTTTTTTTTATAATGTAATTTTTTTTTCTTTTACTCCTTACTGCCAAATGTTGGTCCCTCTGTTAAGGAGATTCATTTAAGTATCCTTTTCTGATAAAAAATTATCCTCCAATAGAAATGCTATCTATGCTATGTAGCTCATAATGGAAAAGTTAATAAAGTGTGCTTGCAATGTACAGGTAGGTGGCAGCAATGTTTACAAAAACAGTTTTACAATGCTATGAGTTGTTAAGGTCTGCAATGAGTCCTTAATTGTAAAATGCTGTATAAATTAACTGATCTTTACATTTCCTAAATTATCTCTGTGTCAACCATTGCTTATTAGTTATAGTTATATTCTATTATGTACACATTGTTTCTCAACTCAAGATCACAACAAATAACACTATTCTGTAGATCTCCATTCTGCATCCTAGGATAGTTTACTTCTAGTCAACTTATTTTCTACTCACACAAAGGAAATTTTGTCATTGAAAACATATTAAGATTTTCAAAAGCTTAATAAAATGGTTCTGCATTATAATTTTACTCTTGAGAAGATTTAAATTACCTTGAGTGAAAATTGGCAAGTAATGTAGGATACAGTTTTTAAATTTCAGACAGTCATTGCTTTGCAAACTAGTGCAGGACCCTAAAAAAGACTATGTAAGCTGAAACCATGCAAACCAATCTTTGCTTGGGAAAAATTCTGATTGTTTCATGATCTTTAAAAAACTGTATCAGTTAGACGCGGTGGCTAATGCCTGTAATCCCAGCACTTTGGGAGACTGAGGCGGGCGGATCACCTGAGGTCAGGAGTTCAAGATCAGCCTGGCCAACGTGGCGAAACCCCGTCTCTACTAAAAATACAAAAATTAGCTGGGCGTAGTAATCCCAGCAATAAGCTGGGCACGCCTGTAATCTCAGCACTTTGGGAGGCTGAGGCAGGTGTATCACAAGGTCAGGAGATCAAGACCATCGTGGTTAACACGGTGAAACCCTGTCTCTACTGAAAAACAAAAAAATTAGCCGGACATGGTGGCGGGCGCCTGTAGTCCCAGCTACTCAGGGGGCTGAGGCAGGAGAATGATGAGAACCCAAGAGGCGGAGCTTGCAGTGAGCCGAGATCGTGCCACTGCACTCCAGCCTGGGCAACACAGCGAGACTCTGTCTCAAAAAAAATAAAAATAAAGATACAAAAATAGTCAGGAGTGGTGGTGAGCGCCAGTAATACCAGCTACTCAGGAGGCTGAGGCAAGAGAATTGCTTGAACCTGGGAGGCAGAGGCTACAGTGAGCCGAGATCATGCCACTGTACTCCAGCCTGGGCGACAGAGTGAGATGCAGGTGTATCACGAGGTCAGGAGATCGAGACCATCGTGGTTAACACGGTGAAACCCCATCTCTACTAAAAAATACAAAAACTAGCTGGGCGAGGTGGCGGGCGCCTGTAGTCCCAGCTACTCGGGAGGCTGAGGCAGGAGAATGGCGTAAACCCGGGAGGCGGAGTTTGCAGTGAGCTGAGATCCGGCCACTGCACTCCAGCCTGGGCGACAGAGCGAGACTCCCCATCTCAAAAAAAAAAAAAAAAAAAAAAAAAATTATCAAAATATTGCCATGTCTCTTACTGTCAGTTATAAATTTATGGGAAAATGAAAAAATAGTAAAACTAATACTTATTTAGCACATTGTAACTCAAAGCATTAGAAACATTGATCATTAAAATGCTTTAGTTCTCAGTTTTCTTTTCTCTTTTTTTATTTTTGGCTCCTGACAGGAAACATGCTTAAGTTCTTTGTAAAAAAAAGAAAGCTATCAAGAATAGTTTGAATAGTGCCTGCCTTCTTCTCAGCTGCAACTTATGATACAGAGTGAGCATCTTTTGGTGAATTGTTATACTACTTTCTAAGCTTGGGTCATTTTAAATTAAGTATATGTGGCATAGGATATATAACATATTTGTAAATTCAAGTGTCTATAGAAACTCATAAACATAAAATACCAAAATGGTAACTTGCAGACAGTACCTAAAGTAAGAGTTGTTTGGTTTTGTTTTTCCGAAGGCTCCATCATTCACCTAAAAGTAAGAGACAAGAGGAAGATAAACTAGAAGCAAAGACACAGGGCAGAAATGATGTGCTGTTGACACAGAGAAACCTGACTAATACTGAAAAGTGTGGCCAGGCACAGTGGCTCATATCTGTAATCCCAACATTTTGGGAAGCCAAGGCAGCAGGATCACTTGAGGCCAGGAGTTCACAACCAGCCTGGGCAACACAGTGAGACCCATTCTCAACAAAAAATCAAAAATTTAAAAATTTAGCTAGGTGTGATTGCATGTGACTAGTTTCAGCTACTCAGGAGGCTGAGGTGGGAGGATTGCTTGGGCCCAGGAGTTTGCACCATGGCACTCTGCCTAGGCAATAGAGCAAGACTCCTTCTCTTAAACTAACAATAAAAATTTTAAAAGTGTTCATGTTGACACAATGGAACTAGATTATGTGGCAACTTCAATGTCAGGGTAACTTTTCACTTATCCTATAGACTATGGGGAACTGTGGTCATCAGGGTTCAATTACATAGAAGAAAATTTGTAGCCAGGTGCGGTGGCTCACTCCTGTAATTCCAGCACTTTGGGAGGCCGAGACGGGCAGATCACCTGAGGTCGGGAGTTTGAGACCAGCCTGACCAACGTGGAGAAACCCCGTCTCTACTAAAAACACAAAAACAATTAGCCAGGCATAGTGGCACATGCCTGTAATTCCAGTTATTCGGGAGGCTGAGGCGGAAGAATCACCTGAACCTGGGAGACGGAGGCTGCAGTGAACCGAGATTGCACCACTGCACTCTAGACAAGGCAACAGAGTGAGATTCCATCTCAAAAAAGAAAAAAAAAAAGACAATTTGTGATGGCTAGTTTTGGCAAAAAGGGATCTGCTACCTGCATTTAACAGCTCATAAAATTCTTGAGAGGATGAAGAAACCATGTATTTTGGATTTTCAGGAATAATTCCCAAATGCACATTAAAGAACTAAGCCATTAAGAGGCAGCTGATGTTTCTACAGTCATAAAACAAATAGAAAAATTGAGAAGCTGACATTATTGCTTATGTCTCCAAGATCATACTGACATCATGCAATCAGGAAGCCACCACAATTACAAAGCTGCCATGTCATGGAAATCACTGTAAGAATTAAAGAAAGAGGAAAGAAACACAAAAAGTGACTTGACAGTCAAAGTCAGGTTTATTTTAGAGAAAACCCAAGAGGGCTTCTGGCCAAGTTAGGTCAGAGGCACACTCTCTTACAGACTAAGGGTTTTGAAGGATTCAGGGTGGGAGAGTTTATCAGAGGCTTGTACTGCTTCTGTCTCTTTGCTGTGATTATCTGGGAGGAAGATTTGTGTGTCTGTTCCCATACATCTTTCTGTACTGCAGGTATACTCCCCGGAGTCTGCTTTTAGCTTCCCTATCTTAGTGCACCTGAAGGGAAAGGAATGTGCTTATTAAGGCCCACTGTTTTACTGGGCCTATTGTATGAGGGTGAAGTCTGGCAGTTACCCAAGAGACTTTCCCCCCACCTCCCTCTGTGCCCAAGCTGTCTTATCTGTTTTACTGTCTGCTCTTCCTGGCTGCTTGTAGTTAGAAGAGAAGTGATTTCCTTGAAATGCATGAGGCTAGAAAGGGAGCTGGAACTTAAAGTGGCAGTGTTTGAGATGATGGTATTCCTGCTCTATCAGTCACCACAAATAAGAATTTTCCAATGAGTCCGGGTATGGCGGCTCATGTTTAATTCCAGCACTTTGGGAGGCTGAGATAGGCAAATTTCTTGAGGCCAGGAGTTGGAGACCAGCCTGGCCAATATGGTGAAACCTCATCTCTACTAAAAATACAAAAATTAGCAAGGCAATCATTGTTACAGAAGTGATATTAGTAGCTCTGTCAGAACAGTTTAATTTGCTAACCCTTATAATTTTCAATACAAAGAGTTGCATCTGGGATGATAAGAGCCTTTCCTAGTTATGTATCTTCAAACTATTTCTGTAGTGGAAAATATCACTTCTGTTACTGAGAAGTAGTTTTTGGATGCCAGGTAAACACAGGACACTGGTTTTCATACTAGGTAACTCACAGAATAATGGTAGCTTGTTCTATACTTATACAGGAGTGGTGGCACACTATAATCCCAGCCACTCAGGTGGCTGAGGCATGAGACTCGAACTCAGGAGGCGGAGGTTACAGTGAGCCAAGATGGTGCCACTGCACTCCAGCCTGCAGGACACAGCTAGACTTTGTCTCAAAAAAAGAAAAAAAAAAAAGAATCCTCTCATGAGCAGAAAGCCTCCTTACTGCTTCTGGCTCCAGAGTCACACCTTACCTAAAATGATATGATGACATGCACCAGCCAACTGATGTCTGTGACTTGACTATCAATGACTTGACCCATGAAGTTAGTGATCAGACATTGGGACTTCTGATAACATTGCCACAGGAAAGTTAGATGCCTACAGGCCACACATGCCTTTTTATTGGTTAGAAAACCAAAGGTTGCCTGGTGCACTAGCTCACATCTGTTAATTCCAGCTACTCAGAAGGCTGAGGTGGGACAATCACTTAAGCCCGGGAGTTTGAGACCAGCCTGGGCAACATAGCCAGACTCCCTCTCAATGGAGTTTAAAAAACAAACAAACAAACAAAAACAAAGGCAGCATAACGATGAACACTGCCTCCCTTCTGCCTTGTCAATCATGTTGAATGTTTTTCAATCTTAGCTGCAAAGAAGTCTGAGAAATGTAGATTTTATCTTTTTAGCCTCTGCAATAAAGAAAAGCACACTAGAAGGGTTTGGAATGATGGTAAGCACCAATCCACCTTATTCCCTAAGGAAGCCATGAAGGATGAGAAATAAAAGAGAAAACATAGACTTAACCTTTGTATACATTGAGTTTGAAATGGTTAAAACTGAATTCATTATCCCTCTACCCCCCAAACTATCTCCCCACTCTGAATTTCTAGTTTCCATTAAAGTTACCATTATTCTGTGAGTTACCTAGTACGAAAACCAGTGTCCTGTATTTACCTGGCATCCAAAAACTACTTCTCAGTAATAAAAGTGATATTTTCCACTACAAAAGTAGTTTGAAAATACATAACTAGGAAAGGCTCTTATCATCCCAGTTGCAACTCTTTGCACTGAAAATTATAAGGGTTAGCAAATTAAACTTTTCTGACAGAGCTACTAATATCACTTCTGTAACAATGATTGCCCACCTTTTTTTTCTGTTTCAAAAGACTTAAGGGAAACATTTTCTGAGTAACAATGGCTCACTATGTCTCAAGCAAAGGAGTAAGAAACTCCATATTGTATGTCTGATAATCTCTGGAGTTGTGGTATTACAATGTGCATTTTCTCCACTGAAAATGCTGCTTGTCTGGGTGTGGTGGCTAATGCCTATAAATCCCAGCGCTTTGGGAGGCCAAGGTGGATGGATCATTTAAGGTCAGGAGTTCGAGACTAGCCTGCCTGACCAACATGGTGAAACCTCGTATCTACTAAAAATACAAAAAATTAGCCAGGTGTGGTGGTGAGCACCTGTAGTCCCAGCTACTCAGGAGCTGAGGCAGGAGAATGGTGTGAATCCGGGGGGCAGAGGTGGCAATGAGCTGAGATCGTGCCATTGCACTCCAGCCTGGGCGACAGAGCAAGACTCAGTCTCAAAAAAAGAAAAGAAAAGAAAAAGAAAATGTGGCTTAATTCTATCAATAGTAATAAAAAATTTACTCATAATAAAGATGGTATTGGATTCATACCAGCCATTGATAAGCTATAAGCATTTCATGCAGTGGTTAAAATTAAAGCTGTATTCTTCAGGTATGAGTTATAAACATAAATGCATTGAATTAAAATATCTTCGAAATATACTAACGCAAATTATAATGCATATGGCAATAAATCATCAATAAATATTAAGTAAAACAAAGGTCAGAAATGTGGAAATACTAGAGCAGAGTTGGAGCCTCCTATTCAGACTTGATTGATTCAGTACTAATAAATGGATAGAAAAGTATTTTAGAGATCCTCAATTATTGTAAAAAATGTGGATTTTTACTCAAATGACATTATAACATAGAGGACTCAATAGATCACTGACATTTTGGTTTATATGAGTTAACTGTTATACTTTACCCAAAGTAGTTAAGTTATATTTGCCATAAAACCTGATTTATAACAATCTTCTGTGACACAGATGCTACCGATGGCTGTAATATTGGACTCCAATAGTTTAATAGTAACATGATTATTCTACAAGGCAACACAAGAATCATATGTCAACCAATAGTCACATATATCAGAAAAAAGGAAACTCCTGTCACAATGGAAGCTAATAATTCTCCAAATTAGAATCATATTTTTTATCTGGAAGCTATTCAGTAAATAAATGATATTGCAATCTACTTATAACCAACCCCTACTTCAACACAATCTTTCCCTTGGAAAAACTGTTTCTTGTTGATACTGAATGTATACAAATAACTACAACAGGACAAATGCTATAAAAAAGAAATCATACAAAGTGCATTGGGAAAGCAGAAATGAGAGTAATAACCTTTTTTTGTGTGTGGGGGGAGGGTGAAGAAAGATTCAGGAAATTAGGAAATCTTCAGAATTAAGGATAGATTCAGCCTGGGTCTTGAAGGATGAGTAGGACATTACCATATAAACAAAGGGAAGGAGGGGCATCTAAGCAGAGTACAGTGACTGAAAAGGTATGAGGAGATAGGGAAGATCATAGGGTATTCAGGCAACTGAGAATAAATGAAATTACCAGAGCAAAGGGTATTTTGAGGAGTTATTATTTAAAAGGGCCCTGCTATGAAGGACCAATGTGCCATGCTTGAGCCCATTGTTTGTATTCAATAAATATTCAATGTTCAATGAAAAAAATTTAAAAAGAAATCTCAAAAGCAATGAAAATCCATTAAAGTCTTTTCAGTAGGGGAGTATCTTGATTAGGCTGAATTTTAAATGAATTGGAGAAGAAAAAGAGTGGAAACTAGGAGACCACTTAAAAGCCTTTTGCAGCTCTTCAGACAATAAGTCATGTAGTCCATCGTCTCATTGTATAGGTGAGGAAGCTATGATACCAGAGAAGTCAAGTGGTTTGTTCAAGGTCTCAAGAGCCAGTTAGTAGCAAAATTAGCTTCAGCCCTATGTCCAAACATATTTTCTACTGTATTTCCTTACCTACAAATTTATTATTCACTGCCTAAGACTTGAGATATCTGTAAGAGGATTTCCATTGTAATGGTGCAGTGGTACAATGATACTAGTAATTGCAGACAAGACTAACTGGTTAATATTGTTTAAGAAAGATTTTTGCATTTTGTAGTCTTTTTTAGGGAGATTCTTGGTATATTAAAAATGAATTTGATGTATAAATCAGTAGACCAAAGTAACTTACCGCGTCTGATTAGCTGTTTTTAAATTGTTGCTTATTTTTTTAAAGGCAAAAAGAACATAACCAAGTGCTTATTTGACAACAAGAAAAAAAAACTCCTCTTTACATTTTTCTAGAGATATTATTTTCTCTTGCCTATGAAACTTTCTGGCCATAAAGTCAGTATCTAATCACTGATGATCCCCAGCATTCTATCTTTCTCTGTCCTTGCTGCTTCTTTTCATTTTTCAATTCTTAATCCTTCCTTTCACTTCCCCCCTGTATTACAACAACTAACAGCTGCCAAGAAAGTGGATTAGATCATATATTCAATCAGGAGGTTTTCCCGTTACTCAAGTCACTTTCTTAGTATACTGAAACTAAAAAAAGAGTTATGGTTTTTGTCTCAAAAAATTAAGTTGGACTTATATTTTATTATTTGAAGGTTGGGTAGCAAGAAGCAGGTCTAAACTTATAAAAGCAAAGCAGTAATTTTGGATCTTCAACTCCCTATGTCTGTCTCTAGCTGTTTTCATTTTGATAATACATCTGAACACTCTCCTCTAACTTACTGATAATCAGTCTGTATTGTTCTACGTTACTTTGTAGACAATTTGGCATCTCATATCCCACTGCAGGATCAGTGGGACCCACACTGGTGGAGAAAACCATGCAGTCTCTCCATTAGGAAAGGAGAATCAGACTGAAGACTCCTGGCTTGCTCTGATTTCTAATAATAGGCTGGTCTCACTGGGCCCAGGCTGTTCTAAATCTAGAGTAGTTCTGAAATACTGAGTGTGAAATAGGCAATGGTAGAAATTCTTAGGACCCCTGTAAGACAAATCAAAATTCCTTCTAATATTCTTTTCTCCCATCATTTCCTGCACTGTGCTAGGTCAAATCCAATCTCTTAAGGGCCATTTCCTACATGCAACCATTGAGTGCACTTTGGCCCCAGTATAGCTTTATAAATCTCACTAGATAACTGTGGGAACTCCATCCATGAATCATAGTATCAATAGTATTCATGAACTCCATCCATGAATCAATGGTCTGCAGCTCAGAAAGCAAAAAGAACAAAATAAAAGTTTGAAAACTTACAGCTTTCTCTGTCAGATATTTTTTGCCAAATATCTTAGACTCCTTTGTGTTGCTGTAACAGAACACCCACAGACTGGTAACTTATAATGAACAGAAATGTATTTGGCTCATGGTTCTGGAGGCTGGAAGCCAACATCTGATGAGGACCTTCATGCGGCATCATTCCATGGCAGAAGATAGAAGAGCAAGAGAGGGTGATAGCATGCCAGAAAGTGCCAAACTTGATTTTATAAAAAACCCACTTTCAGGCCAGGTGCAATGGCTCACACCTGTAATCCCAGCACTTTGGGAGGCCACAGCAGGAGAATCGCTTGAGCCCAAGAGTTCGAGACCAACCTGGGCAACATAGGGAGATACTGTCTATACAAAAAATGAAAAAGTTAGCTAGGAGTGGTGGCACTTGCCCTGTAGTCCCAGCTACTTGGGAGGCTGATATGTGAGGATTGTTTGAGCCTGAGAGGTCAAGGCTGCAGTGAGCTGTGATTGCATCAGTGTATTCCAGCCTGGGCAACACAGCAAGACCCTGCCTCTGAAAAAAGAGAAAGAAACCCACTCCCACAGCATTAATTCATTAATTCATTCATGAGGGCAGATGCCTCATGACTTAACCCCCTTCTAAAGGTCCTATTTCTAAACACTGTTGCATTGGGGATTAAGTTTCTAACACACAAACTTTGGAGGACACATTCAAAACATAGTACTAAATATTCATTGTGAACTCATGTACTTGGAATACCTACTGGCAAAAATAAAAAAAGAAAAAAATTCCATATTCCATGTTCCCATAACTGTGGTTTATATTTAGTGAAGCATCAAATGGGCATGAGATAGAACTATTTTTTTTATTTACACAAAACTTGGCCCTGAAATATTTAACCAACAGAAATAGTACTAATAAAATTATTCTATGAAGCAATTTTTAATGAAGCAGAGTTTATTCAAGTCATGTCTTCTGCAAATAAAAATGGACAGCAATAAACAAAAACAAAGGTAGAAAGAATGTTCTTGATGTCTCCCCTAAAGTTCACAATCTCTACACCTGTTTCTTTCATCTTCGGTGATGTTAATCTTCTGTTTATTTTGCTGCTTTAAATCTAAGCACATGTAGATTACCCAGAGATTGCTCTCTAAAAGTCAGATTACACCTGTTCTTTCTTACCTCACAAAAAGTAATGGAAAAAAAAGTGTGTGTGTGTGTGTGTGTGTCTGTGTGTGTCCTGTTGGTGGTTAAAAAGCAATTTGGGACTTCCTCTTTGAACAGTTGCCTTTTCCTCTCACACAAGGAGGATTTCATTTTGTTTGAGACGAGAAACCAAACCACACACCAAAGAGAGGGGTATGATGGCTAAGAAGCCCCCAAAACCAGCCCCTCGCAGGATCTTCCAGGAAAGGTTAAAGATTACTGCTCTACCTTTGTACTTTGAAGGTTTTTTGTTAGTCAAGCGGTCAGGATACCGGGTGAGTCTATACATGATAATGTTAAACCTAAGACTTCTCTTTTAATTTAATATTTATTTCATGGTGATGTGATGTGTTGAGACCCCCTTGTTTCTGTTGAAATTAAATCATCTTCTCTTCTTTGAGCTCAGAAATGATTCCAATTTTTCATAATTTAAATACAATGTCTGGCTTAAACCTGTATGTCTATGAATATATAATATGTATAATAACACAGGTTGTAATATTAAGGCACTAATATAAAAAATTCAATAAGCTAAATTTACAAAGAATTCCAAAGAATTTAAATATCACAGAAGACTTTGGCTTGGGAGATAAAATGTTTCCTGTATTTTCTCCACAATTTATTGCTATGCTTCAATGATGAGATGTACCATTAAGATAAAATATCATTATTGAAATTAAACCTACTTCTGTTCTCAGTCATTTGAAGTTTATAATGATCAAATTATTAAAAATGGCTTTTGTAAAAATTGTTAAAATGACAAAGTTCGTACTGTTTAACATTATATAGTGTTATGTGTTCTAAAATACTATTCAAGATAGTGGCTTTTAATTTTTGGGGTACTACTGTGGATATTAAGTACACTAAGCTACACAAATACCTTTGCTCTAAGAAAATCCATGAAGCATTCTGTATTTTTAAATGTAATAATTAAAACTTATAGTTAGTTAAAATCATTACTTTTAAAATAGTAATTGTGGATGACTTGAAATTAATTAGAGAAATGAGCCCAAAATTGCCTGTTATTAAAGAAAAAATCATTAACTTACGTCAAATTTTATGAAATTGTATATTGACTAAAACTAGAAAAACTTTAAGGTTTTCAGAAATTCCATCAGAAATGTTTAATGATGATAAAATATATTTTCTGAGGATTTATGAATACTTATATGGAAAAATTATATATATGAAAAATCTGTAAGAGCATATTCATATTTCTTACATATATAATCAGATCATTTACTATTTGAGAGTAAAGACATGGTAATTTGTATTCTGTTATGGATGTTAAACATGCATAAATAATTATCTTTCAGTTATATTAGAATATTTTCAGGTTGTTCCTACATGCTTTTAATGTAAATTTAATCTTGTCACCACAGGTAAGCCACATAGTCACACTTTGCCAGGAAAGGGAAGTTGAGAAAAAAAAAAAATCTAATTTGTAATTTAAATTTGGTTGTTCACTGAATGTTTTCCAAGGTGTTTGTAATAACTGTTTATGATAGCAGTTTTTTTTTAAATGCTTAAAGAAGGTACGTCATTGGTATGGTTAGCAGAAAGAATAAGAATTTTAGAGTGTCTTTATCTGATGGTTTTGCCACTTACTGCTCGTTATCTTGTGCAAGTTACTCAATCTCCTTGAGACTGTTTCTTCAACTATAAGATAGAGAGTACACTACTTGCTACTTGCCTCCTAAGGCACATTCTGGGACACAGTAGTGTTCAAGCAATTTATTCACTCAGCATTTATTGTGTGCCTTCTATGCACCAAGCATCACTTTTATTTCTGGAGAATATGAAAAAAACACAAAGATTTTATTTTCAAGAGGCTTAATATAGTAGGAATGATGTCTTCCTTACTGAATTTCTACTCTTTACCTTCTCTTAGAAAGCATTATTTGATGCAGAATGAATAACCATAGGCATAAATATTTCCAATGAAATTAACTGGTTTCTATTTGAATTTATAATAAAGTACCTGTGTGTGTGTGTGTGTGTGTGTGTGTGTGTGTGTGTGTGTGTGTGGCAGTGTCTCCTCTGTTGCCCAAGCTGGAGTGCTGTGGTGCAATCACTAGTCATGCAGCCTCAACATCCCCGGCTCTGGTGATTCTCCTGCCTCAGCCTCCTGAGTAGCTGGGACTACAAGTGCGTACCATACCCAGCTAATGTTGGTATTGTTTATAGAGACAGGGTTTCATCACGTTGTTCAGGTTGGTCTCAAACCCCTGGGCTCCAGCAACCTGCCCACCTTGGCCTCCCAACGTGCTAGAATTACAGGTGTGGGCCACTGAGTTAGGCTACAAAGTACCTTTTACTTGTATGTCAGGGAGAAGAGAGCAAGAGGATGACAATAATGCCTACTTATGTTGTGGTTTCAGGGATAGCATATGTAAAACACCTGGCTCACACTAAAGGTTAGATTCATTCTCTTACCCTTTCATCACTTACCATATTCTTACTCATGTGCTAAAATTAGTTTGAGGTCTACAAGTAATATGGCTCAAAGGAGAGTGAGCATGGTGATAATTAGAGTACTTGAAAATAGTAGCTATGAGAAAAATCTAAGGAAAATATGTGGAATTTCCAAGCAATTGGCAGCAAAGTGCCAGGGAATCTTTGAACAGAAGGTGAGCCACAGGTATATAGCCAAGTAATCTTCGGAGCTGATTGGCTGGAGGAAGTTGAGAGGCTCTGCAGAATGTAAAGTTGGGTCTCTGCCAAAGTCATTTAGAACATTTAAACTAGAAAAAATATAACTGATGAGTAACCTGGTCTATAAAGGCATTGAATGTTGAGAGGTGTTTCTTAGCCATTTTTTTTGTGGGGCACTTTTAAGTATTTAAAGAGCTTTTCCCCAGGAAAATGTACCAGTGTATACCATTTTGCATGCAATTCTAGAAGGTTTCTAAATCTGAGGTCAAGAACCCATGAAAAACACATAATCTTTATGGAAAAGATAATGTGAGAAGATTTATTTAAACCACATCACTATGATTCTGGATTAACCAGGAAGATGTATTTGATAATAAAAACTATTAAATGCCACAGTGGAATACCAATGGCCTTGCAGTTCTTACAAATGGGAAAATTGCTCATTTTTTCTGGGACCGTTTGAAAATAAGACAGTTTGGGTGGGCCAGGCGCCATGGCTCATGCCTGTAATCCCAGCACTCTGGGAGGCCCAGGTGGGCAGATCACGAGGTCAGGAGATCGAGACCAACCTGGTCAACATGGTGAAACCCCGTCTCTACTAAAAATACAAAAATTAGCTGGGTGTGGTGGCACATGCCTGTGGTTCCAGCTACTAGGGAGGCTGAGGCAGGAGAATCACTTGAACCCGGGAGGCAGAGGTTGCAGTGAGCTGAGATGGCACCACTGCACTCCAGTCTGGAAACAGAGCAAGACTCTATCTTTAAAAAAAAAAAAGAAAGAAAAGAAAGGAAGAAAAAAGAAAAAGAAAATAAGAGAGAGTTTGGGCAATGTCTCGTAATTCCTTCAATCTGTGATGTGCTAAAATTAAAAAAAAAAACAAAAACAAAAACTGTGTGTGTTGACCGGGCGTGGTGGCTCACGCCTGTAATCCCAGCACTTTGGGAAGCTGAGGCAGGTGGATCACGAGGTCAGGAGACCGAGATCATCCTGGCTAACACGGTGAAACCCCATCTCTACTAAAAATACAAAAAAATTAGCTGGGCGTGGCGGCGGGAGCCTGTAGTCCCAGCTGCTGGGGAGGCTGAGGCAGGAGAATGGCCTGAACCTGGGAGGCTGAGCTTGCAGTGAGCCGAGATCGCGCCACCGCACTCCAGCCTGGACTACAGAGCGAGACTGGTCTCAAAACAACAACAAAAACAGTGTGTTTAATATGTCTTATTAACCTGAACATAAGCATGGGATCATCATAACTATATCAAAATCGTATTCCTCTGACTAATCTACTCACCTCTAATTCATTTAGTGAAACTCCGTCTCTACTAAAAACACAAAAATTAACTGGGCGTGGTGGTACACGCCTGTAATCCCAGCTATTGGGAAGGCTGAGGCAGGAGAATCGCTTGAACCGGGAGGCAGAGGTTGCAGTGAGCCAAGATCGTGCCACTGCACTCCAGCCTGGGTGACAGAGCGAAACTCTGTCTCGAAAAAAAAAAAAAAGTAAATTTTTTGCTGTCTAAGTTGTGCTCACAAACAGTTCTCTACAGCAGTAATCTCCGAATTTTAAAATAACACACTCCTTTCAGGGAAACATTTTGAGCACAGATCCTTAAAATAAGAATATTGATTCATTTAGAAATTATAAACATATATAGTCCCATACTATTACTCCATGTAAATTAAGATATATAAAAAATGAATTAAGAAACATAAAATATAATTAAATATTCTAAAATTTTCTCTCCCAATGGATCATCTTGCACACCTTTGGAATTTATGCATCCCATTTTGGAGACCACTATACAACGTTCTTCCTTAGGTAAATGTACTTTATTTGCTCACAAAAAAAGAAAGAATGAGAGCTTTTTATTGGGGAGAGGGGAAGAGAAACTTAACTAGAGTTTGCATTGTAATTCATTTTTGCTAGTTAATTCATTTTTGCTAGTTAATTCATTTTTGCTAGTTATATTAATGAGAAAAGAGCACTGGGGAGGCAAGAGATAAAAGTGTCAGTCCAATTCTAGAATTTGGGCTATTCCTTCACATTTTTAAATCTATTCCCTCCTTTCTGAAAAGAATAATTACCTCTTGCATAGCTGAATAGGTTGCTCCAATGACTAAGTGGACTATATAATAATGAGTACAACCTTTTGAGGTATAACATACAATGGATACCATTCTAGGCTCTTAGTGTTCTGTCACTCTGATCCTTACAGTAACTCTTCTGGGTAGAAATTATTTTATTCACTTCACAAATGAGTGAGTAGGTGGGGCATGCTGGCTCATGCTTGTAATCCCAGCACTTATGAAGGCCAAGGCAGGAGGATTGCTTGAGGCCAGGAGTTGGAGATCAGCCTAGGCAACATAGCAAAATCCCATTTCTACAAAATCAAAAAATTAGCCAGGTGTGGTGGCACACCCTGTATTCCCAAATACTCGGGAGGCTGAAGTGGTAGGATCACTTGAGCCCTGGAGTTCGAGGCTGCAGTGAGCTATGATTGCACTACTGCACCCCAGCCTGAGCAACAGAGCGAGACCCTGTCTCTCTAAAACAACCCCAAATAAACAAATGAGTGAGTTCTGGACACAGAGTTTATTCAAGGTTCCTCTTCCATTAAGGAGGCTAGCTTGGATTTGATTGTGATGCACTTGACTATGCTGCTTCTGAAACTCAAGTTCTAATTCCATTTGATTGTAGGTTTCCTAGTTAAGCTAGTGATAAATTCAGAAGTCTTATTTTAGTCTCTTTTCTTATGTCAGTAATTTAACACAAAACGATTGTTTAAAAAAAAGAAGTTTGTGCTTCATTCCAAAGACATGTCCTTCCAAATTAATTTTTTAAATTTTTAACTATTTCTCTAGATATGAATAGGTACCTAGATGTTTTTTATTGAGATTGATATTTATAAATGACTCAGCTTATACGTGTATTTATTACATCTTATCAGAAATGAAATCAAGACTGTGACCTGTAAGTCTCTGCATACTGAATACCAGTTTGGTCTGTCCTTAGGTTTGCAGCTGTGTTTGCAGTTCACAGAGTCTAATGCTATTTGTAACCTTACTTTTCCTAAAGGGCTGCCTTTGCTTTCAACTCAGTGCTTTTATACTTGTTTTTCCTCCCATTTAATAAATCCTTAATCCTTTCCACAACTATGTATGTTTGCTTACCCATAAAACTCCCATTTTTCCCTATTTAACTCTACCCAATTCTTATTGTTCTTTTGAGATTGAACACCTCTACAATTTTTTTTCAGTAGTACAATGGAGGTCTGCATGTACATACAGAGGGAATTCAATAAACTTTTACTGGTTATCAGTAACGCTAGTTTTTATACCTTATGGCAGGGTAATACTGTACTTATGAGGCCGATTAGGAAGATGAACAGAGTGGTACGCTTTGACTTCAGGGTTTTCTTTTGTATTTTTTTCCTCCAGGAATCATACAGTCCTGGAGATGGACTAAACCTTAGAAGCCATACTTTAGTAAAGTTACACAAATGACACTTTGGGAGGCTGAGGCGGGCGGATCATGTGAGGTCAGGAGTTCGAGACCAGCCTGGCTAACACGGTGAAATTGTCTCTATTAAAAACACAAAAATTAGCCAGGGATGGTGGTATGTGCCTGTAATCCCAGCTACTTGGGAGGCTGAGGTGGGAGAATGGCTTCAACCTGGGAGGCGGAGGTTTCAGTGAGCAGAGATCGAAATCACACCACTGCATTCCACCCTGGGCGACAGAAGACAGAAGGAGACTCCATCTCAAAACAAACAAACTACACAGATGATAAAGTTCTCAGAACAATATGCATTCTCTACATTCCCATCTCCTCCTGCACTCTTCCTCACCTGCTTCCTAGCTCCAAAAAATAGGATAGCCTTGATTTACTCCTTTCATTGCAGAGGTTTACCATTAACGCAGGGTGGGGAAGCCTTAAAAAGAGTTGGTCTGATAAGCAAAGAAACAAACCAACTTGCAAGACAAATTTTAATTGTTTTGTTATGTAATTATAAGTCAGATCTGAGAAAGTTCAAGTATTTTTTAATAGAGTGAAACAAACTAGTCACTCCCATATGGTTTTTACAGAATGGCTGTCTGATCATAGTGCTAGTATATATTAGCAACTTCTCAAGCCAGATTTCTCAATGGATTCTTAAATCTCTTTATTTGAGAAAACACGAAAGGGTGATTTTACATAGGAATGACAACAGGTTTCATTATTCTGGTTTACAAAATATTTCCTCCTTCTCATACATATTGTCATTGAAAGAGACCTATGTTAGAAATTTTTAGATACTGCTATCACACCCACACATACAAAGCACCACATGGAAGAAGTATTATGTGACTAATAAAAAATGCAAAGTTCTTGCCAATAATGTGAGTGTTGAGGCAATGCTCTTCTTTTTCTTTTCTTTTCTTTTTTTAAAGTGCCTAACATTTATTAAATACTTGCTATGTCCCAGGTCTTAGGTGCTTTACATACATACATTATTAGTCCATTCGATTATTTAACAACCCTATGGAGCAATAGCAGGAGGTGGGGTTGTGTTTATGGGGTACTCCTATTTTTGGTCCCTTAAAGTGAACTCTCATATAGGAGACACAATAATAATTATTATTATTCAGTGTCTTTTGATATATTCACAAACTTATACAACTATCACCAGTATCTAATTTCACAACATTTTCATAATTTTAAAAAGAAGCTCCATAGGCAGTCACACCCACTTTTCTTCCCCCAAACCCAACTGCTTTTTTATTCTTTTTTTTTTTTTTCGAGACAGAGTCTTGCTCTGTCGCCCAGGCTAGAGTGCAGTGGCGCAATCTCTGCTCACTGCAAACTCCACCTCCTGGGTTCAAGAGAGCCTCCTGTCTCAGCCTCCCGAGTAGCTAGGATTACAGGTGTCTACCACTACTCCGGCTAATTTTCACATTTTTATAGATACAGGGTTTCACCATGTTGGCAAGGCTGGCCTCGAACTCCTGACCTCAGGTAATCTGCCCGCCTCAACCTCCTAAAGTGCTGGGATGACAGGCATGAGCCACCGCACCTGGCTCTCTTTCCTCTCTTTCCATTTTTTATATACTCTTTTGTTAGAATTTTTCTTCTCCCAAGTGTGAAGCCAGTCAGACACAGAAATCACACAAATGAAGATCAGTTAGTTACTTTTATTACTGACAATTTATCAATGTGTAGTTTAGAATTAAGGCCAAAGCTGTGCTAATATATTACTCCAGATTTGGGTAACCTTGAGCTACATCAAGTCACTGACTCAGATTAAGAACCACAAGCCTGAACCTCTTGGAGGCCCTTTACCACATGGCAGGGAACACAGCAGTATACTCCCTCTCTCCTGGTAGACTGAGTTGAGAGAGAACAGGAAGGGGCTGAGTTGAGCTTGCTGCCTCCCAAACACACCTATTACATACTCAGTCCTACTCTCTGCAAAGGAGATAATTCACCCTGGCCGCACTGAGCAGAATAGATAAGAAAGTAGGCTGGACATGGTGGCTCATGCCTGTAATCCCAGCACTTTGGGAGTTTGAAGTGGGCAGATCACTTGAGGTCAGGTGTTAGAGACCAGCCTGCCCAACATGGTGAAACTCCATCTCTACTAAAAATATAAAAATTAGCCGGGCATGATGGCACATGCCTGTAGTCCTAGCTACTGGGGAGGCTAAGGTAGGAGAATCGCTTGAACCCAGAGGGGAGCAGGTTGCAGTGAGCCAAGATCATCTCACTGCACTCTAGCCTGGGCAACAGAGTAAGTGAGACTTCCATCAAAAAATAAAATGAAATAAATATAGAGTAGATTAATAGATTAGAAAGTATAAGAAGGTGGTAGAAAGACAGGTAAAGGGATACTGTTATAGCAATAATACTTTACATCCTATATAAAAATAAGGAAAGAAAAGACTTTGGGTGGGGTTGAAATTAAAATGTGTTTTCTTGTCCTATTCAACTTCTTGACTCTGGGATGTGTCAGGTATATATTGGGCATCTCAATTTCAGACAAGAGAGAGAATCCCTTTGCCTAGTTTTATAACTGCTTCTTTGAGGACCATTTATTGGCTGATCCTCCAATCATATGCCCTTTTGAACTGTTCTTTTCAATGGTAATTTGTTCTTGGTTCAAGAGGCATCAGCAGGTTCATTACATGTTATAAGCAGTTCTCAACCTGGGGGAGGACAGAGTGAAAACACAGCAGGGCTTGAACAAAGATACATTGTCCCAAATTCCAATGTGCCCCTGAGGTTGACTGCTGCAGTCACACTACCAATTTGTTCAAGTCTTACCGTATGTACCTCTCTTTGAAATATGACTTTTCTGCTCATCCTACAAAGAGGCTGAATCTATTTCTCTAATCTTTATTCTATTTTTTAAAAATTGAACTTACAGCAAACAATAAATTTCTACCCTTTGAATCTGGATTGGGTTATGTGACATGTGTTGGTAAATGTGACACAAGCAGAGGCTTAGAATAAGCTTGCCCGTTGGGTTTTGCTCTCTCTTTTTCCTGGGAATCCTTTTGCCAGCCTGTGTCAAGTCTAGGCTAGCTGACTGGATAAGAGAGCAGACAGAGTGAGACTCCAGTTGTCCGTCTCTTCCCTGTCATTCCTGCCTTCCCAGCTAAGACCCTAGACAAGTAAGTGAGGCCACCTTAGACCATTCAGCCATAGCCAAGCAAGCCCAGATCAGAAAGGTCATCAGCCAACCATAGAATGGTGAGAAAGAGAAATCATTTGCTTATTTTAGTCCACTAAGTTATAGGGTGACTTGTTACATGGGAGAAGCTAACTGATATACTATCTTACTAGCCATGAAGACAAAGAAAGAAAAGAATTCTACCAAAAACATAAGAAAAAAAAGGTGATTGTAGTTCAAAATGAATTTAATCTTGAGCTTCCTGGTAGCCAGTGAATTAAAAGCAAGATTGAGTTATAGAGTTGTCACTATTTGAGAAAATAAGCATATAAATTCTGAAGAGCTGACAAACATACTGGTTAAAAAACATAAAAGATATGTCAATATGGAAGAGACACAAAATACCATAAAACAAAGTATCTTCACATGCACAATAAAAGAGAACCCTTTATATAACTTTCTTATATTAATCACCAATATATGTCATGATGGTTCACTAAGTTGTAAAACATCAGCTTATCAAACCATAAAGGAAGGAATAATTAACATGTTTATTAAAATAATTGGAATTTTTAAAAACACACTTTTGGAAAAAGTCGCATATGAAGGTAAATCTTTAGATGTGAAAGGATTTTATTTTTAAAACTTACTTGCCATTCTTTTGTAATATAGTCACTCTTTGTATTTACTTAAATAAATTCACTTGAATGAAATGGGAGTTTGACTAGGTTATTTACGTACTTTAAACTTCAAAAGTCATATTTCTGTAGAATTCAGAGTAGTATGAATGTATTAATAATTAAATATTCACCACATGAATAAGATTTGGATTTTAAAGTTCAGCTTTGATGGTGTTAAATTATTAATTTCTCACATTTTCTTGATCTGTCAATAATATGTACTATTTATTGAACCCCAACTATGAGCCATGTACTCTGCTAAGTGCTTTACATGTATTAATTCATTAAATTCTTTCATCTGTCCTAGAAGGTAGATACTATATGCTTTTCCTATCCTGGGCCCTTCATTGGTCCATCTGACATGTGTAAGCTTCCACTGAAATTGCATAAAAAGTCCTAAATCAATGAAGAAAGTTTTAGAAAATGAACTATTTAAACACAAATCAAATTACATTCATGAGTCACTTAACAATGGGGACACATTCTCAGAAATGCATTGTTAGGTGATTTCATCATTGTGTGAACATCACAGAGTAGACTTATGCAACCATAGATGGTATAGCCTATTACACACCCAGGCTATATGATATAGCCTATTGCTTCTTGGCTACAAACCTGTATAGCATGTTATTGTATTAAATACTGTAGGCAGTTGTAAAATAAAGGTAAGTATTTGTTTATCTAAACATAGCAAAAGAGAGTAAAAATGTGGTATAAAAGAAAAAATGGTATACCTGTATAGGGCACTTACAACAAATGGAGCTTGCAGGACTGGTAGTCTCTCTGGGTAAGTCAGTGAGTGAGTGGTGAGTAAATGTGAAGGCCTAGAATATCACCAGGTACTACTGTAGACTTTATGAACACTATACACTCAAGCTACACTAAGTTTATAAAAAACGTTTTTCTTTCTTCATTAACAAATTCATCTTAGCTTACGGTAACTATTTTACTTTATAAACTTTTGTCACTTTTTGACTCTTTTGTAGTAACATTACCTTAAAACAAAAACACATTGTACAGCTCTACAAAAATATTTTCTTTCTTTATATCTGTATTCTATTAGCTTTTTATATTTTTAAAATTCTTTATTTTTTTACTTTTTAAGCTTTTTGTTTAAAACTAAGACACAAACACATACATTAGCCTAGGCCTACACAGGGTCAAGATTATCAATATCATTGTCTTCCACCTTCATATCTTATTTCTTTTCTTTTTTTTTTTTTTTTTTGTGATAGAGTCTCGCTCTGTCATCCAGGCTGGAGTGCAGTTGCATGATCTCGGCTCATTGCAACCTCTGCCTCCTGGGTTCAAGTGATTCTCCTGCCTCAGTCTCCTGAGTAGTTGGGATTACAGGTGCACATCACAATGCCTGGCTAATTTTTGTATTTTTAGATACAGACGGGGTTTTGCCATGTTGTTCAGGCTGGTCTGGAACTCCTGGCGTCAAGGGAGTCGCCCACCTCAGCCTCTCAAAGTGTTGGGATTATGGCGTGAGCCACCATGCCCAGCCCCAGTGGATGGCCTTTGGGGTAATAACATGCATGGAGCTGTCATCTCTATAATAGCAATGTTCTCTTTAGGAATACCTCCTGAAGAATGCGCTTGAGGCTGCTTCATAGTTATGTTTTTTCAAAGTAGAAGTAGTACACTCTAAAACAATGATTAAAAGTATAGTGTAGTAAGTACCTAAACCAGTAATATAGTCATTTATTAATCATTAACAAGTATTATTTACTGTACATAATTATATGTCATATATTTTTGTTTGACTGGAAATGCAGTAGGTTTGTTTGCCATCATCACCACAAACACCTGAGTCATGCATTGCGCTACAACATCATGACAGTTGATAGGAATTTTTCAGTGCCATTGTATCTTATGGGACCACTGTCATATAGGCAATTTGTCATTGACTAAAAGATCTTTTTGTGGCACATGATTGTATATCCTTATCTGAAACTTTATACTAAAATAAATTTGAGAATGATTTAATCAAGTGGTGGCATAGGCCTGTAGTCCTAGCTACTCTGGAGGTTGTAGTGGGAGAATTGCTTGAGCCCAGGAGTTCAAGGCTGCAGTGAGCCATGATTGTACCACTACACTCCAGCCTGGGTGACAGAGCCAGACTCAGAAAAAAGAAAGAAAAGAAAAGAAAAAGAGAGGAAAGAAAGAAAGAAAGAGAGAGAGAGAGAGAGAGAGAAAGAAAGAAAGAAAGAAAGAAAGAAAGAAAGAAAGAAAGAAAGAAAGAAAGAAAGAAAGAAAGAAAGAAGAGGAAAAGAGAAAAAGGAAAGAAAGAAAGAAAGGAAAGGAAAGGAAAGGAAAGGAAAGAAAAGGAAGGAGGGAGGGAGGAAGGAAGGAAATTAAATGTTAAGCCTAAGCCAGGCATGGTGGCATATGCCTGTAGTCCCAGCTACTTGGAGGGGAAGCTGAGGCAGAAGAATTCCTTGAGCCCAGGAGTTGGGGAGTCCACCCTGGGTGACATATTGAGACCACAGAACCTATCTCAAAAAACGAGAAGAATTAAATGTAAAATTAAGCTATAAAAATTAGAATTATCCAGGATAAAGAAGTCTTCTTATATCACACAAGCAATTAAGAAAGTTACAAAGAGTAATATTATTAGAAAAATAGTTGAATATACACTAATGAAATAAGGCTTATGATTTCTTTCCCACAGGAGTATGAGCATTACTGGACAGAGTTGAGAGGAACTACACTTTTCTTTTATACCGACAAAAAGAGTACAATAGTAAGTAAACACGTTCAGCTGATTCCATTGTTTCCCAATACAACCTTGTCACATAGCATATTATTCATTTTGCATTTTCTGTCATCCAAGAATAAAGATGCTCTGGTAAAATTAATTCAAAAAAGAAAGTTTAAATCTGTGAAGGCCATCAATGATGACAGGAACAATGGCAAATTTTCCTGGGCAATTCAGAAGAAGATATTGACTCATGTTTTTTACTTTTCATTCTTTTCTTTCTGATTCTGATAACTAAACTTAGTTACAAAGTAAAAATTTTTAACAAGACATATGCACATATATTGCTTAATACCAAGTGATAGCTTCAATTTCTCCCATTTTTTATCTTGCTATAGCATGCATTTATAATTGGAAAGGAAGAAAACGATCTCCAGAGCATGCAAAGCCACTATTTAAGTTTTCTGAAAAGACAAAAACATATTTCACAAAGCAGGACTTCTAAGGGCTTAAACATGAGAATAACAATAAAGGGATTCTGAGATTTATTTATTCATATTAATTTCAAATTCTGATTGTATGTTTCAGTTCTTCCAGGAATAAGATATAGCATTTTAGTGGCAAATGCTTACCTACCTTGGAACACTATATTTATAAGAGATTTTCTGAGCCAGTAACTTGATTAAATATAAACATTCTGGATCTGGATATAGTAGCCCATACTTCTTAGAACATCATTATAGAAGCCAACATCTAATGAAAGAGACAGAAATATAACCCGTGTAATGTAGAATGTTTTCAAATGCCATAATAAATTTTACAAAATTAATTCCTCTTTTGTGCATTCCAATTTCCCACTGATGTCCGTAAATATAAAAAAGCTTTCATTCTAACCTTTTCTAATGCACAGTAAGTGAGAGAGCTAACAATTGTTGCTCACTTACTACATGGCAAGAGGCAGTAAAGCTTAGTAATCAAGAGCCTGGTCTCTTCCAACAGCCTGCGTGGGTGTTTGTCCTAGCCCTGCCACTGTTAACTGCAGAATCTTGGGTCAGTTACCGACCTCTCTGTGTCTCAGTGTTATCAGACAGGAAACTGGTAGAAAACAGAAGACATCTCAAATTGGGCAATTTGAAGAGAATTTAATAAAGTTTTAATAAATATGCAAAGCAGTGAGCAGGGTGTAGGAAAATTACAAAGATAGTACAAAACCCTGAGGCTAGCAACAGTGTCCATTACCACATCTAGGATTGAGAGCAAAGAGTGGGAAAGTAGTGAGAATTGTATGGAGATGACTGCCTTGAGGAGAGTATGATCTTTGATTGAGGGAGCAACTGCGCAGGGTAATAAATATCCACCCTCACTCTTCTGATCTCCTGCCACTGTTCTCCAGTGGTCCAACCCAATAGGAACTCAAAGGGTACGGAGCTCCTTGATGTTGTCCATACAGGTCTCTCTCCAGATGCAGAGTGTTGGGTGGTGAAGGAATAAAAGTGAATCTAAAAGGGCAAACAAAAGATCTCCAACACAGTCTTCAAATCTCTAAAATTAGAATAAAAATAGTAGTCTATTTTATAAGGTTCTCAAAATAACTAAATGAGATAGCATATGTAAGGATCTAAGACAGTAGCTGGCACATAGTAAGCATTCAGGCATTTTACATGCATTGTCTAATTTAATTCTCACAACTCTGCAGAATGGGTGCTATTTTAATTCTGGCTTTATAGATGAGATTAGTGAAGTTTAAAGATTAAGAAATTGTACAAGGTCAGACAGGAAATATGAAAGGTACAGTCCAGGTCTTCTCCTAAGCCAGCCTTCTTCATCACCATGCCATGAAGAGATTGTTATAATGAAATGACTCAGAATTGCCCATCTACCAATTTTTGTTAAGAGTATACAGACCTTTTGGGAACTTCTTAAAGTGATAGTCTCAGAAGAAAGCACTGGGATAGACAAGGTGAGAAGTGTAGATTTTTATCTTACAAAAGGGAAGAATTTAAAGCTGCCTTTAAATATTTGAAAGGCTGTCAGGAAGTCGTGTGAAAGGGTCACTGAATTTGTTTTATGTTACTCCAGAAAGAAGAGATTAGGAGCAATGGATGAAAATTGGAGGAAAGCTGTGGCTTAATACAAGAAAAAACTGCCTAGTAGGCAGAGGTGCTCAGGAGGCATGAGTTCCATGTTAGAGATGTTTGAACACAGACTGGATGACTAATAAAAGGATACCCTGGCAGAGATGCCATCAGATGTCAGTGAGGTTAGACAGATGACGTTTAAGCCTCTTCACAAGATACAAATAACAACAAAAAGATATGACTTCCTTTCTTCTAATCAATGGATCAGGCTACCGCACTCCATCTAACTGCTTCCTCTTCCTCTGTTGCTTCCTCCTTCGTTGCAGCAAAACTCACTGAGTTTGATCTAGACAATCCCTCAGAAAAAATATTTGTTTAATTTTAGATTCTTTCTTCCCTTGTGCCTCTCCTTCCATATTTTAAAAATTTATTTATTTTTAAAATTGGCATATAAAATTGTTTATTATGTACAACATGATGTTTTAAAGTATATATACATTGTGGAATGGTTAAATTGAAAATAACTAGGCCAACTCAAACTTACTCTCAACCTCATCAATATAGAAATAGCTTTGGAAAAAAATTACATATCTTTTTTTACGTCCTACTTTACTCAAAAAATAAGACTTACAAATATACAGTAAAATAAGTTATACTGGGCACAGTTGAAAGAAATGTAAAAAGATAAAAAGAACTCAAGAATGAGGCTAATTTAGTAAAAATATATACATCATAAAAACCCTACTATACTTACCACAGGTGGTTCTTTCTACTACTAGAAGGCAAGCCTGTTGCATATAGAGAAGGAAATTGACCAGTTTCTCAGAACAAATATTTTTATTATCTTGGATAGGATAGGAATTTCTTAATAGGAATGCCATAATCAGTGGTGTGTAGTAAATGTTGAATAGTTTTCTGGAAAACAGTATGAATATATATGTACATAAACTTGTTATAAATATTACTGATATGAACAATGTATAGTACACAATTAGAAAAATACACAATAGTCTTTATTGTAATGTCCATACAGACAATTCATTCTCACAGAATGCTTTCCTTGATTTTTGCCTACCTTTTGCATTGGTAAGCAACTGTCAATGTAATTCAATCATAATTTGACATATGGAGATTTAAATGGTATTTAAAATCTATTTCCATAATAAATGCATTATGATATTTGACATGAATATTGTCTAATATTTTCATTTACATTAAAGAGTAAAAAGAAAGCAAAACAATAATGTATGTTAAAACATCATGTATTTATTAAAATCAATAAATGTGAGCAATTTCTTTGCTGAATTGGAAGAATATTTTGTCAATTTTTATTCTATTTACAGTGAAACAGATTCAGACACAACAAACCTATCTCATCTGCGTATTAACGTTTTTTCCTTTACTTTTTAAAGCCTACCCCAGGGGCCAATAATCTGGATGATGGGCCAAATCTGGCCTATGGCCTGATTTTGTTCAGTCTTTGAGCTAAGAATGTCTTTATATGTTTAAAGTGCTTCTAAAGAAAAAAACAAAAACAAAGAATGTGCAACAGGCTGTATGTATTCCTGAAGTAGGTACTGTTTGGCCTTTTGCAGAAAAAAAGTGCTGCCCCTGGACATCAACAAAATAATAAATCAAGCTTGATTTGTAAGGTTTACCAATTTCCATGGTGTAAAATACTCCTACCATGGCTGATTTCAACCTATCACTATGACCTCACTGAACATGTAGTTGGGAAGAAAAGCACAGTAGCACAGTATTATATGGTATTTTCACCATACAGAAATGAAGATGTAAATAACCTTAAGAACATACAGAACAGTAAAATATAGAAACACAATTAGAATGTAACAAATTTTGTTTTAATTACTTTTGCTTTGAATGTAATTTATTTACTGGTATGTTTATATAATTCAATTTTTTAAAATAATGGCTGTGTTTAACAACCTGCTTACAAAATTCCTGAAAATTTAACAATTGGCTTTTGCAAACCTATGTGAGCCAGGTTCAGCACACCACCACATAATACATTTCCACATGTCCTCTGGGATTAGGAAAACCAGGGTATCATACAAAGTACTAATCAGTTGAAAGGAAGCTATTACTTATTTTGCTTCCTGCTAGAACTAATATGTATTACCCATGAAATAATGTAATGTGATCTTCCTTTATCTTTGCAGTATATTGACAAATTAGATATAATAGACCTCACATGCCTTACTGAGCAGAATTCAACTGAAAAGAATTGTGCGAAATTCACCCTTGTTTTGCCGAAAGAGGAAGTACAACTGAAGGTGAGTGAGGAGAAACAGTAGTCTGTAAAGGGTTGTGGTTATAAATAACATTCTTCACATCCAGTGGCTAAAGTAAAGAGAAATTGTAAGACAGGCTAAGTCTTATACTTTGTTAATATTTTTTGCTTGCGTCTGGCCAAGAGCTAGTTTTCTGAATTGGAATATAAAAAGATATGGTCACTTGTTTAGCATACAAGCACCACGAAACCAGATACTCCTGCGCTCTGACAAAGTCAGGGATCCCACCTGGTGTTTGTTAAGGTTGTTCTTGAATCAGCATTCAAAATGAGCCAATAAAAGTCAACCAGTAACTACAGTAATAACATAAAGAGAACAACATGTATTAAATAAGATATACTCTGAGACTTTTCCTGGGAGATTACTGATTGACCTTGAAAAGCACTGGTCTAAACTTTCGTGTAATAGGAATCACCTGTACTAAGGAAATAGGACCCCCCATTCCCCAACCCAAAACCTATATTTTAAGCAAGCTCCCAGATGATTTGCAGATATGATGGTGAAGAGCACAGGACTGGTGTCGGATACTTGGGTCTGAATTTGGGCTGTTTTATTCATTCATTGTGATTATAGGCAAGTCACTTACCCTTTTTGTGTCTTTGTTTCTTCACTCAGAAGTAAGTCTTTGCTCAGATGAAACCCCCTCATCAAGGCCTACCTGGACCACTTTATTACAGTGGCAACCTTTTCCCCCTCTCCTACCCTCTAGTTGCACTCCTAATCTCTCTTACCCTTCTGTACCTTTAATTTTTCTCATTTCTTTCTTTTTGACACTATAAAATTTACTATTATGTTTATTAT
>NW_012107831.1:1075822-1139650 GCF_000951045.1 Mandrillus leucophaeus | reverse complement strand
AAAAAGAAAGCAAAACAATAATGTATGTTAAAACATCATGTATTTATTAAAATCAATAAATGTGAGCAATTTCTTTGCTGAATTGGAAGAATATTTTGTCAATTTTTGTTCTATTTACAGTGAAACAGATTCAGACACAACAAACCTATCTCATCTGCGTATTAACGTTTTTTCCTTTACTTTTTAAAGCCTACCCCAGGGGCCAATAATCTGGATGATGGGCCAAATCTGGCCTATGGCCTGATTTTGTTCAGTCTTTGAGCTAAGAATGTCTTTATATGTTTAAAGTGCTTCTAAAGAAAAAAACAAAAACAAAGAATGTGCAACAGGCTGTATGTATTCCTGAAGTAGGTACTGTTTGGCCTTTTGCAGAAAAAAAGTGCTGCCCCTGGACATCAACAAAATAATAAATCAAGCTTGATTTGTAAGGTTTACCAATTTCCATGGTGTAAAATACTCCTACCATGGCTGATTTCAACCTATCACTATGACCTCACTGAACATGTAGTTGGGAAGAAAAGCACAGTAGCACAGTATTATATGGTATTTTCACCATACAGAAATGAAGATGTAAATAACCTTAAGAACATACAGAACAGTAAAATATAGAAACACAATTAGAATGTAACAAATTTTGTTTTAATTACTTTTGCTTTGAATGTAATTTATTTACTGGTATGTTTATATAATTCAATTTTTTAAAATAATGGCTGTGTTTAACAACCTGCTTACAAAATTCCTGAAAATTTAACAATTGGCTTTTGCAAACCTATGTGAGCCAGGTTCAGCACACCACCACATAATACATTTCCACATGTCCTCTGGGATTAGGAAAACCAGGGTATCATACAAAGTACTAATCAGTTGAAAGGAAGCTATTACTTATTTTGCTTCCTGCTAGAACTAATATGTATTACCCATGAAATAATGTAATGTGATCTTCCTTTATCTTTGCAGTATATTGACAAATTAGATATAATAGACCTCACATGCCTTACTGAGCAGAATTCAACTGAAAAGAATTGTGCGAAATTCACCCTTGTTTTGCCGAAAGAGGAAGTACAACTGAAGGTGAGTGAGGAGAAACAGTAGTCTGTAAAGGGTTGTGGTTATAAATAACATTCTTCACATCCAGTGGCTAAAGTAAAGAGAAATTGTAAGACAGGCTAAGTCTTATACTTTGTTAATATTTTTTGCTTGCGTCTGGCCAAGAGCTAGTTTTCTGAATTGGAATATAAAAAGATATGGTCACTTGTTTAGCATACAAGCACCACGAAACCAGATACTCCTGCGCTCTGACAAAGTCAGGGATCCCACCTGGTGTTTGTTAAGGTTGTTCTTGAATCAGCATTCAAAATGAGCCAATAAAAGTCAACCAGTAACTACAGTAATAACATAAAGAGAACAACATGTATTAAATAAGATATACTCTGAGACTTTTCCTGGGAGATTACTGATTGACCTTGAAAAGCACTGGTCTAAACTTTCGTGTAATAGGAATCACCTGTACTAAGGAAATAGGACCCCCCATTCCCCAACCCAAAACCTATATTTTAAGCAAGCTCCCAGATGATTTGCAGATATGATGGTGAAGAGCACAGGACTGGTGTCGGATACTTGGGTCTGAATTTGGGCTGTTTTATTCATTCATTGTGATTATAGGCAAGTCACTTACCCTTTTTGTGTCTTTGTTTCTTCACTCAGAAGTAAGTCTTTGCTCAGATGAAACCCCCTCATCAAGGCCTACCTGGACCACTTTATTACAGTGCCAACCTTTTCCCCCTCTCCTACCCTCTAGTTGCACTCCTAATCTCTCTTACCCTTCTGTACCTTTAATTTTTCTCATTTCTTTCTTTTTGACACTATAAAATTTACTATTATGTTTATTATTTATTGTTCCTTGCTAGACCCTAAACTCCATGAGTACAAGGATTTTTGTTTCGTTCCCTGATATAAACCAGTGCGTAGAATAGTGCTTAGCACTTAAAGGTACTTAGTAAATATATGTTAAATGAATAAATCTGTAAAACCATCAAACAAGCAAAAATAATAGGACCTTTTGCCAAGTTGTCTTGAAGGTTAAATCAAGTAATACCTGTGAAGTGCTTAGAATAGTAGCTACCACTAAAAGTGCTCAAAACATGTTGGCTGTAGTCTTGACCTTCCAGGTTCAAGCAACTTTCCCACCTTAGCCTCTCAAGTACCTGACACCACCACACCAGGCTAATTTTTTGTATTTTTTGTAGAGACGGGGTTTCACCATGTTGCCCAGGCTGGTCTCAAACCCCTGAGCTCAAGTGATCCTCCCACCTCAGCCTCCCAAATCGCTGAGACTACAAACATGAGCTACCAACCCTGGCCTGGTATTGTTACTGGTAATAACAAGTAAGAGTACTTACAGCTAAGAATTGGAAGTTTCTACTTCCAAATTTGGTTGTCCTGAATTTAAAGCCAGTCCATTTTAACTGCTAATGGAGAGAGTCACTGTGAATTGACATACTGCAAAAGTAAGTTTTCTAACATTTAATTTTTTTGAGTAAATTCGTTCATGTTCATTTGTTTTAAGTAAGCAAACAGATTACAGCTATACATCTTCTGACAAAAGAAAATAGTATTGAAATATTTCATAAAAAATACACATTAGTAATTCTAAGCCAAAAAAAGAAAATGAATTATTTATTTTAGGCTCAGCCATAATTATTTATTTTATGCTCAGTCACTCATGTGTTTCCTTCTTTGACTTTATCTGTTTTTGTCTTCAACTTTAGACAGAGAACACAGAAAGTGGGGAAGAATGGAGAGGCTTCATTCTTACAGTAACAGAGGTAGGAAGCTCACTGCTTTTGATTGATTCTTTTTTTTTTTTTCCAACAAATATCTGCCGAACACCCTATGAACCATGCAGAGTGAAAGTGGCTGAAGATATAGCAATTGAAAAAGATAGACCTAAACTCTTGCACTTACTTATGAATGTTATATTTTCATCAGGTGGTGGAGAGGGAGAAAGTAAACAAGTAAACAGATGATCATTTCACATTGTGATAATTGTTATGAAGAAAATAAGGCAATTCGCTAGGGAGTAACAGGTGGTAAAGGAAATCTACTTTTTGGTCTTATCCGTTTGACTCATTGGTCCTTTGTATATTCTGATATTTGTAGCTAATACAGCATGTTTGAAAATATTTTCCAACTTCTTTTTTTGTTCGTTTTTTTTGAGATGGGGTCTCACTATGTCTCCCAGGCTAGAGTGCAGTGGTATAATTTGGCTCACTGCAACCTCCACCTCCAGAGTTCAAGTGATTCTCCTGCTTCAGCCTCTCAAGTAGCTGGGATTACAGGCATGCACCATCATGCCCAGCCAATTTCTGTATTTTTAGTAGAGACGGGGTTTCATCATGTTGGCTGGGTTGGTTTGGAACTCCTGGCCTCAAGTGATCTGCCCGCCTCGGCCTCCCAAAGTACTGGGATTACAGGTGTGAGCCACTGCACCCGGCCTCCGATTTCTTTTTTATTTATTTAATACATATTTATAGAATAGTGGACAAGATGAATTTTATAAATAACATAGACAATGTAACAGGGAGAGACCAGAAAAATGAAAATTCACCTTTAAACTTTTCTTTAGTGAGTCTTAAAGCAACAGGATACTTACCTGTTCAATTCTGTGGTGTTTTATCAGAGGCAAATAGTAAGATCTACTGCTTAGAGTTAACTCTTGCAGTCAGATAATGTCCATTATTTTAAATAAAGCCACTGTAGCAATTGCCTTGGAAATATGAGGTTCTTTGATAACCAGCCTCCCAAGGAGCACCACGTTCTCTAGTAATTTAAAAGGATATAAAAACTGTGTTTGTTAGAGTCAGTTAAACACAGATTCTATCCAAAGCTAGTTTCTAAGTAAGCCATCGCAGTCATCTGAAATAAGCAGTGCACTTTACCAAGTTGATGAATGGAAGTTCTTTACTTCAGCCAGTAAAAGGTAAAAGTTAGAGGTTCAACTACTGTGTAGGGAAGATATATGAGGCTAGAAAAGTGGACCAGTTAAAGATGTGAAGAACATGTTGACTTCTGAGAGGGAGAGGAAGAAATCCTGGGGAATTGCACTCTTTCCCTCTGTTGTTGAAAGTATCACTGTGTGGTATGGTGCTTCCAATACTGGGTATAACTATCCCAAGGGTATATGTGACTAAGTGTCAAGGAGTACACTAAAAACACCGGCAAAAACTTGTTGCATCTTCCTGGTACACTAAGTACGTATAAAGTTTTGGCTAAACATTTTGTTTTTAGTTTCTTTCCTGGAGTAAGAATAAAAAGCATTATTTTTATATTAAAACACACACATAAATAAGTAACTGAATATAAGATAAAATTTATGATATTTTTTTTTTTTTTTGAGATAGAGTCTCACTCTATCACCCAGGCTGGAGTACAGTGGTGAAAGCTTGGCTCACCGTAACCTCCACCTCCTGAGTTCAAGCAATTCTCCTGCCTTAGCCTCCCGGGTAGCTGGGATTACAGGTACCTACCACCATGCCCGGCTAAGTTTTTTAAAAAATGTTTTTAGTAGAGATGGGGTTTCACCATGTTGGCCATGCTGGTCTCAAACTCCTGACCTCAAGTGATGCTCCTGCCTCGGCCTCCCAAAGTGCTGGGATTACAGGTGTGAGCCACCATGCCCAGCCTATGTGAATTTTTAAAAGAAGACAAGTTGCCTCAATTTTGTTCTCTGTAAATGTTGTTTTGTGTTATGATTCCAGATCACGGCATATGAACAATTTACAGTATGTTGTTATTAGGATAACTTTAGTAGAGAAGTGAGAGCAGCTCAGACTGTATGTAGTTGAAAGCATGGAGACATTGCTTTTGAATCAAATAAACCCCATTTTGGGTCCTGGTTCCATAACTTACTAGCTATGTGACTCTGGATTAGTTATTTAATCTTTCTGAGCTTGATTTTATTTTCTATTTGTATTAGGCCATTCTTGCATTGTCATAAGGAAATACCTAAGACTGGGTAATTTATAAAGAAAAGAGGTTTAATTGGCTCATGGTTCTGCAGGCTGTACAGGAAGCATGGTGCCAGCATCTGCTCAGCTTCTGGGAAGGGCCTCAAGGAGCTTTTACTCATGGCACAAGGTGAAGGGGGAGCAGACATGTCACATGGCGAGAGTAGGAAAGACAGAGAGTGGGGAGGAGGTACCACACACTTTTAAATGACTAGATCTCACAAGAATTCACCCACTAACATAAGAAAAGCACCAAGCCATGAGAGACTCATCCCCATGACCTAAACACCTCCCACCAGGCCCCACCTCCAACACTGGGGCTAATTCAACATGAGCTTTGGTGGGAACACATATCCAAACTATATCACCATTTGTAAATTGGGGATAACAATACCATTTTTTTTTTTTTTTTTTGATGGAGTCTTGCTCTGTCGCCCAGGCTGGAGTGCAGTGACTTGATCTCGGCTCACTGCAACCTCCGCCTCCCAGGTTCAAGCAGTCCTCCTGCCTCAGCCTCCCAAGTACCTGGGATTACAGGCACATGTCACCCAAAATTTTTGTATTTTTAGTAGAGACGGGTTTCACAATGTTGGCCAGCTGATCTTGAACTCTTGACTTCAAGTGATCCACCTGCTTTGCCCTCCCAAAGTGTTGGGATTACAGGCATGAGCCACTGCGCCCTCCCGTGTAACAGTACTTTGTAGCATTTCTGTGAGGAATTGCAATACAACATGTACAATGCTTGAGCTATAGTAGCCAATTAATAAAGATATGTGCTTCATTAGGTATTTTTCCCCATTATTTTATTTTTTCTGGTATATATGGAAATTGTTTTACTGGTTATTAGCTTAGTTATCTAAAAATGTCTCTAAACCCTTTTTATTGTATATCCCTATTAGTAAATGTTTATGTAAATTTTATATGTACTTGTACACATATTAAAACATATATAATAATACAAATTCGTGAAATAGTAACTTAATAGAAAGTGAAGTTATAATGTTTTCTTCCCATACTCTAATGAACTTTCTTGTATACCTCCTGGAAAGCATGCACCCTTCTCTGAAGATAAAGGTGATAATCACATAAGGCTGCCTCCAAATACAGACTTGCTAGTGTTACGTACAAAAAATATCCTACCATTCAAACTACACCTTTCAAGAGCACAGAACTGGTCATAATAAGGTCAAAATTGGAGGTATGAATATAAATCAGAAGGACATATATAGGTGAGTCAATATGAAATACATCTTTAGGAAAGGTAACAACCACCACAAAACCAACGAATAAGTAGAAATATCATAATTCTAACACGTGAATGAATGTTTGAAACACACCACAGACACAAAATAGAGACCTCTGACTGCCGCTCTTCAGTCATCTAATGAACAGTTCCATTTGAATCCCATGTTGCCAGATAGCTGGGGGAAATCATTTCAGATTACTTATGAGAGAGTAAGGTACCTTGAAGGTGTTCTGGAACTTCCCTGGCATTGATGAACTAGTGAGCTCAGAATGAAAAATATGAGGTTTGTTGTTACTTGAATTAGCTTTTAGTGCAAGGTGGGGTATTCTTTGCTTTGGGGCCAAACCAAAAGGAAGATTCCTTGGAAGAAGGGTAGGCACTCTGTGCAGACTGTAGTTGGTGCAGAGGCAGTTCTGAGACACCCACCCTAGACTAAAATCCTCTGTTTCTTATTACCTTATTCCCTACTCACTCACCTCTGTCAGGTAACTGCAGTCCTGTAGGATCAGAACAGGTTCATCTTTACTAAAGTTGTAAGTTATTAAGCTGTTTTCTAGCCTGCCTACTTTTTTAATTGGTTTCAGCTGTCAGTTCCCCAAAATGTGTCACTCCTACCTGGGCAAGTAATTAAACTACATGAAGTCCTAGAGAGAGAAAAGAAAAGGAGGATTGAGACAGAGCAGAGTACATCTGTGGAAAAAGAGAAGGAACCAACTGAAGATTATGTGGATGTACTGAACCCTATGCCAGCGTAAGTGCACAATGAACTGCAGTTTGTTCATTCAATTGTTAAAACTAATTTCTAATTATCAAGGAGAGTTAGCCACTTGCTCTTGCTAAGCCAGGGACAATATGCAGTCCTGGGGATAAACTGTATATCTCTGAGTACATGCCACATTTCCTCTTCTGTGTCATGATGAACAAAATGCAGATTTGAACTAACCAACTTACCACACAGGAAATCCCCTCCACCCACATCTTTAGAACAAATAGATACTCTTTCCAGAGCTCACACCTAAATAAAAACTCCTATGAAGAAGGCAGGAAAAGATACTTTTTCACTATGCAAACTCTGTGATTGACTGATTTTCTATGATAAAATTATACCAATAAATTTTCAATATCTAGAATGTTCTATCCAACTGACCAATTAGTGAGTAGTCATCGAGCTTGTACTTTGTCAAAGACCTTGTATAAAATGTTTAAGGTACTGGGAAAATAAAGAGGTGCAGAAAATGCTAAATTCACCAACGTCCTACATTTATTTTTTATATTATTGAAAAGATTCTGAGCTCTTTCCTCCAGGAATCTTGGTGTTGTTGTCAGTAAAACTTGTCCTGGTACCCTGTTTGACATCAGGTTCTGTTGCATACGCTATCTGTGCTACAATCACTGAAACCTGACAACCATCATTTTTACCTGAAACCACTGGCAACTGATAGATTGACTAAAAGTCACACGGACTGCTAATTTTTCTTTTTTCTCAATAAAACAAGTAATATATGTTTATTACATATAAAAGATTAAAATCATTCCTTGTTCCACCACTCGGAGATATTTGCTATTAACATTTTCGGGGTTTTTTTTTTTTTTTTTTTTTTTTTTGAGACAGCGTCTCATTCTGTTATCCAGGCTGGAGTGCAGCAGCGCGATCTCAGCTCACTGCAGTCTCCACCTCTGGGTCTCAAACGATTCCCATGCCTTGGCCTCCTGAGTAGCTGGGACCACAGGCGCCTGCCACTGCACCTGGCTAATTTTTGTATTTTTGCAGAGATAGGGTTTTGCCATGTTGCCCAGGCTGGTCTTGAACTCTTGAGCTCACGTGATCCACCCGCCTTGGCCTACCAAAGTCCTGGGATTACAGGTGTGAGCCACCATGCCCAGCCTTCTACCAGATCTTTTCTATGAGTTTTTTTTTCTATGAATATAACTATATATTTTCTTGACTACGATGTACAGGTGGTCTGTATAAGTTGAACAATGGTTAAATGACTTTTTAACTTTAAGATGATGCAAATGCAATATGCATTCAGTATAAACTCTACTTTTTGAGTACCCATACACCATTCTGTTTTTCACTTTCAGTACAGTATTCAATAAACTGCAGGAGACATTCAACATTTTATTATAAATAAGCTATGCGTTAGATGATTTTGCTCATCGATAGGCTAATGTAAGTGTTCTAAGCATTTTTAAGGTAGGCTAGGCTAAGCTATGATGTTCAGCAGGTTATGTGTATTAAATGCATTTTCAGCTTATGATATTTTCAACTTAGAGTGGGTTTACCGGGATATAATCCTATCATAATTCAAGGAGCATGTGTATATTATAAAAATGAGAAGTGCTTTTTTTATTTTGCACATAAAAATAACAACGCCATAGAAAGACATATTACACCAAAAGAAGTGAGTGCAAACATATTTAAATATCAGTTGTTTAAAACTTAGACCATACAAGAGGAACATTTACAGATGTTTTGTATCCCTGAAAGAAAACTCCCAATAAATATTTATCCAAGAACCTACTTATCAACTGAGACTGGGGATACATTGTTAATTCTTGTTGGTAATGATGATCATATACTGATCAGTAGATAACTTTTCAGGTTCTCTTTGTATAAGAAGGCTTTGGAAGAATTAAGGAAGGAAGACCTTAACGTTAGCATACACACAGTGACACAGGCTTGTAATAATAGATCATTGTAATTACATAATTGGAATAATCAAACCAGAAGTTTTAAGAAAAGTTAACAACTGCAGCTCTCAAAGTTATTTTGGTAGTATTTTTTCAAGTAATTATCTTTGTCAGTTAAAAAAAATTTCTGTTTTTTATCTTACTTCTGTAGATGTTTTTATACAGTGTCCCGGAAAGAGGCAACTGAGATGCTCCAGAAGAACCCTTCTTTGGGAAATATGATCCTGAGGCCTGGTAGTGACAGTAGAAACTACTCCATCACTATCCGGCAGGAGACAGAGTATGTTTAATTTTTTTTTTTAATGTATGGAATTTTTAAAAGCATAGTATCACTTAATACAAGTCCAGATCAGCACCTGCTATGTGTTTCATTGGGGCTAAAAATATGAACATAAGTGGCCAGGCATAGTGGCTCACGCCTGTAATCCCAGCACTTTGGGAGGCTGAGGCAGATGGATCACGAGGTCAGGAGATCGAGACCATCCTGGGTAACACAGTGAAACCCCGTCTCTACTAAAAATACAAAAAAGTAGCCAGGCGTGGTGGCACGTGCCTATAGTCCCAGCTACCCGGGAGGCTGAGGCAGAAGAATTGCTTGAACCCAGGAGGCGGAGGTTGGTGAACTGAGATCACGCCACTGCACTCCAGCCTGGGCGACAGAGCAAGATTCCGTCTCAAACAAACAAACAAACAAACAAAAAAACAAACAAAAAAACCCCACAAGAATAGGAAGGAATGTCATAAAAGCAATGCTAAAGACTGAGCCAATGCTAACATTGGCAGGGAAGAAGAAAGAATAACACATTATTTTGGTCCTGGGTATAGTTGTATTGTTCATTCATTCAAGTCAACAAACATTTATTAAGCACCTGCTATATGCCAAGCAATACTCTAGGCACTGAGAATACAGCAGTGAAAAAAACAAACATCTCTGTTTCGGTTTGAGTTGCCTAGCAATAAAAATATAAAAAGGAAAACATCCCTGGCTTCAATCTTCCATGAGTTTACAATTTTGTAGGGAGACAAAGACTTAAACACATAACTAAAAATATGTAGCAATAAGGTCTATAGAGTAAAATAAAGCAGGATGAGAGAGACGGGAACTCTCAGGGGTGATAAAGGGAGCACATTTTTATGGTTGCGGTTGTTTTAATATAGAGTGGTCAAGGAAGACCTACTTTATTAACTGATTTAAGCAGAGCGCTGAAGGAAGTGAGAGAATAAACCCTACCTATATCTGGGGCAAAAGTGCTCCAGGCAGCAAGTGCATATGCTTTGAGACAGAAGGATGTTTGACTTGTTCAAGAAAAGAAGGCGGCTGCTGTGACTGCAATGCAATGACCACAGAGAAAAGTCTTAGGAGAGGAGATTCCAGAGGTGGGAGTAGGGACACATCACTCAGAGCCCTACAGATCATCGTAGGGACAAGGGTTTTACTTTGAATGACATGAGAGGCCACTGAACTGTTGTCATAATCTGACTTATTTATAAAAAAAGGGCCACTTAGGAGCCTCTTTGTCAAGGTTACTAATTTCTTTCTGGTAAAATGGTCTAACTTTGATAAAGTCAGTAACACTTAAATGCAAGTTATTTTTCTGTGTAGTTAGGGTACTTAGATCTTTTAATAGACTCCAGCTTTCAAAGTCTATGAGAACTTGCACTTCATTGGGGACTCTGGCTTAGTTAATACTTCCACAACTGATAATATAATTTAAATATCGAGGTTTTGTCCTACATAAAAATATTCAATAAGCTGGGCGCAGTGGCTCACGCCTGTAATACCAGCACTTTGGGAGGCCGAGGTGGGCAGCCCACGAGGTCAGGAGATCAAGCCCACCCTGGCTAACACGGTAAAACCCTGTCTCTACTAAAAATACAAAAAATTAGTAGCCGGGCGTGGTGGCAGGTGCTGTCTCTTATACACATCTAGATGTGTATAAGAGACAGGGGTGACAGAGCAAGAGTCCCTCTCAAAAAAAAAAAAAAAAAAAAAAGAAAATATTCAATAAATGACTTTCTTTAATAAACATGCATAAACAGAAATTTGACTTTTGAATTTGCTATTCCTTATGGGGATAATATTATTTTATTAAATTTTATACTATAACATATCTATCAAGGAATCTATCTACTAATCTGCCCCATAAATATCTATAATTCTAAATATGAAGACACGTATGGTGAATAATGGTAGTTAAAAAGAAACAAGTTCCAGAGACAAATTTAAAACATGGCATTATGGCTACATTGCTAGTGTGAGCCACAGCCCAATAAGATTTATTCATTTGCCAGTAAACAGATCCTTGTCTTACACACTAGTCATGGGCACTTTAACAGATGGCAAGAATGTTAGATGGTAAATCAGATCATAGTTCTTTGTGTAAGGAAATGTGTGTGTGTATATCTCTATGTGTATATTTCTACAATGAATGAATGTCAACTTAAACTTGTGGTTTCATTATTTTTTGTTTATTATAAACTAACATTTTAAGTTAATGGATTTTCAACTCTATTGAAATATGGTAAAAAATAATAGATTTTTCAGTTACAACCTGATTTGATTTATAATTTACTTGACTATCTTGATACAAATCCAAAAGAAATCATTTTTCTTATTGTCATGATTGCCATTAAATATCAGTGAACTGAGAATAATTTGTAGGAGAAAAGTGGATTTTTCTCTTTAGTGTATCCTGGTCAAGAAGTTTGTCCTTTTTCAGGATTTAGGAAATTGTGTATCACATAAACTACAGCATATCCTTAACTGTTTACTTCCACTTTTAAAAATGAGAGGATGTAACACTGAATTAAAAATTAAGAGATAGCAGATTTTTAATAGAAACATAATCTAACTGCTTAAAAGTAAAATTAGATCACCAAAGAGAGTGACTTTTTTCTTTTCCTTAATGTCATTCCTTTCTTGGTCAGATTAAGTGGTTGATCCATTAACATGTGACCTCTGTCTTACTATTCTGCACGAAATGAACAAAATCTCAAGACTTGATAGCTCCTTAAAGACTGCATATTTCGGCCAGGCATGGTGGCTCACGCCTGTAATCCCGGCACTTTGGGAGGCCGAGGCAGGCGGATCAAGAGGTCAGGAGTTTGAGACCAGCCTGACCAACATGGTGAAACCCTGTCTCTACTAAAAATACAGAAATTAGCTGGGCGTGGTGGCACGTGCCTGTAATCCCAGCTACTCAGGAGGCTGAGGCAGGAGAATCGCTTGAACCTGGGAGGTGGAGGTTGCAGTGAGCTGAGATCTTGCCACTGCACTCCAGCCTGGGTAAGAGAGCAAGACTGTCTCAAAAACAAACAAAAAAACTGCATATTTCTTGCACACTAGCAGCCTGATCCCTTTTAAGGTGGTCTAGATTAGTACAACACTTTCATTACATTTTCTATACAATTAACTATGAGAAATAACTGTTTTCTGCTACAGACGTGGTGTGTGACTAAACACAGTGATTATCTGTACTTAGCATTTGAATATAGTGTCACAGTTTTTACTCACAATTGCATTGTATTTAAGTTATATGTTAAGCTCATAAGAGAGTACGGAAAAGGAGTTCATATCAAAGTTGCATAATTCTAAATGTAATAAGCTCACTTTCAGTTTGAATTCATACAGAAATTCATGCTTTTGTTAGCTGATGGTCATCAAAACTTACAACATTTTATAAAACTAATCACTCTCCCCCTACAAAAGTTCATATTTGGAAAGCAAGAAGTATGGTTAAACTAAAGCATTCTAACACTAGAGTCAGTATGCACTTATTTAGGCTTTGAGAAATAGTTTATACCTGGAAGTGGATAAGAAAAAATCAACTGTATTGCACAAATTTTCTTTACATGCCAAATCCATCTATGATGTCAAAGTTTGTTAAATGTATTCTCTAATGCCTCAAAACAGGTGTTTCAGAGTACCTGAATTTAACATCTTCCATGTAACAGGTCACTTAATTTTAAAGGATAACAGTTGTAGAGAGTATTAGAATTTTAGCTTGTTATATGGTACAACTTAATGTAAAGAATTTGGTAGAAACCTCGGCTACTGGGAAACACTTGTATTACTCACAAAACCAATTCATTCTCTTACAGGTTATGGGAGAAAGTTCAGTCATGCAAGTTAGATGACTGTGTCTGGTAAAACATTCGCTGAAAAGTACAAGTTGGTTTACAAAGCAGTACATGAAAATAAAATTATCTCCATCTGTTAACAGAGCAGCTGTGGGAGGGAAGACTTGTTCTCAGGAATAAACAAAAGCCATTCAATGCCAAATTACCACATGACTCTTGTCTCAGTGTAGACTATCATCCACCTTTACCCAGCCCAGTGGTGCGTGAATTCATAAGACATAAAACTGTTCTTATAACAGAACTTCATGGCTTGGTTTGGTTTTCTTGAAAATGTTATGACTAGGTACCAAGCTAGTAGTATGGAAACTTTGGAAAGCCATTAGCTAACGAAGCAGTAGGAAACATTTACCCAAAATGTATTTATTTGCAAAAATTGAGGTCAGAAGCTAAGAACATTTAAGGGAACACCTTTTGTTAAAAAAAAAAAAAAAAAAAAAAAAGACTTGCTACTTCTGTTTTGAGGTCAGCATAAGGAAACCTTAATATAGCAAATTCTATCAATCTTGTTTTTTTCATCTCTTTTTATTTCTTTGGAAAAGCAGAACAAAACAGAATAAGAAAGGAAAGCACAATGTCTAAAAAGAGAGTCAAAACCTAAGCAAGTTCAATGGAGTTTTTTTCCCACCTCTTTCTGTTCCAGAATTTCAATGTATTAGTCAAAAGTTCCAAGATGCCTTGTTGACCTTTGCCACTTTTCCTTCCACGGCTTTGCCATGGATGATGATGATGATGATGATAAGACGGCGGTTTTTTTTTTTTTTGAGACGGGGCCTCAGTCTGTCTCATAGGCTGGAAGTGCAGTGGCGCCATCTCGGCTCACTGCAAGCTCAGCCTCCCGGGTTCACTCCATTCTCCTGCCTCCGCCTCCTGAGTAACTGGGACTACAGGTGCCTGCCATTACGCCCTGCTAATTTTTTGTATTTTTAGTAGAGACAGGGTTTCACCGTGTTAGCCAGGGTGGTCGCGATCTCCTGACCTCATGATCCACCCGCCTTGGTCTCCCAAAGTGCTGGAATTGCAGGCGTGAACCACTGCGCCCGGCTGATATGATGGCTTTTAATAACAGCAATTGTTGTTCTCCTTATAGGTTACCATTTGTGGGTCCTATGCTGCGTACTGGCGAACATTTCCTTCAGGCAAAATAAAAACTTTGAGACAGACAGTATTTTCCATGTTTTACAAATGAAGAGGATGAGACTCACAGAAACTACAACATTAAAACAATATATTTAAGAAGTAGTAAAAATGATTATAATTTACCGAGTGGTTAAATGTGCCAGACACTGTACTAAGGGCTTTGCAAACATTAACTCACAGCAGCCCCGTGAGGCAAGGCACCATCTCCATTTTACAGACGAAGAAAATGGAGGATCAGAGAATCCACATGACAGAATCGGAATTTGAACCAAGTTTTCTATCAGTCTTCCAACGAACAGTAATCCCTTATTTAATGGGAATACAGGAATTCTAATTGAAATTGTAGAGTTTTCAAAAGTAACTGATTACGGAGATCTTATTATGATGTGATAAAGATAAAGCCAGATACAACCACTCTGAAAGGGTACTATATAATAACCTTCTGTGTCCAAAAATACTTCCTTTACCAACTTGCAACTGATTCCTGAAATTTCAGCATTAAGGAACGCTGAATGCCTTTTAGGAAAGGAAAGGGTTGGTTGGGTTTTATCCCATGTTTTGAAAGTAGGTTATTGGAATTTATGAGCTGTTTTCCATTGTGATATCCAATTGAGAGGTGATTTGGATACAATAGTGGATGAGAAGAGTTCCCTTAATAGAAGACTTCAGTTTCAGTCCTAACTGAAAATGAAAGGAGAAGCGATTTTAAAAAAGGTAGAAAGACCCTGTGCCTAGCTTAACCTGATGAACACTTTTGTTTTAGACAGCTTCTATTGTACATAGGACAAATGCTTAATTAGCGTGTCATTCAATCAAATGACAAAGTAATAAATGCTGTTAACCTGTCAACACTAGAAAAAGGTTTCATCCTAACATGCTTGTCATACAAATCAAGGGAATTCAAGACAAATATACGCTAGTTCAAAACTAACTGACAAGGATACTGACTTTTGATCTCAGTATAAATTTGCTTAGTTCTAGCAGATAACATTACCAGATGGGGGATCCTATTTTTTTTTTTTTTTTTTTTTTTTGAGACAGGGTCTCACTCTGTTGCCCAGGCTACAGTGCAGTGGCGCAATCATAGCTCACTGCAGCCTCAACCTCCTGGGCGCAAGGGTTTTGCTCACCTAACACCTGAGTAGCTGGGACCACATATACATGCCACCATGCCTGGCTAATTTTTGTATTTTATTTTTTAGAGATGGGGTCTCACTATGGTGCCCAGTCTTTTTCTAACTCCTGGGCTCAAGTGATCCTCCTGCCCTGGCCTTTCAAAAGTGCTGGGATTACGGGCATGAGCCATCCCACTCATCCAGCTCCTAATATTTTAAAAACTCAATTTTATAAATACCTATTCTGTGCCTAATGCTAGAATACAGAGATGCATAGGATATGCCTCTTGTTCATAAACATTTCATGATCAATAAAATACCCTGTATTTGAGTGGTAATAATTTTGAGTGCTATGTGACTATAGAAGAGGAAGACATTACAATTCATGTAATGTACTTACGTTATCATCTATATGTTCATATAGTGCCTAAGACCCAGTGTTTTCCATATCTCTAAGTCAGCCCCAAAGTTAGTGGATATCCAGGGTGGTATATGAGCTAACATGAATAACAGCTATTGAGGGCTTTCTGGTTTGGACTGGTGATAATGTAGAGTAGAAAGCAATGTACTTTTAATAATTCTTTCTACTTCTCTCTTAATATGGAGAATATATATTTGATTTTATATATCTACATAGAATTTTATTATGTTTTTTACTTTCTAGGTTACTGACATTAAAAAAATATTTCTGCCTGAAAGATTTTTAATTCTTGATTTCTTTTTTCCCTGTTTATTCTTTCTAATTTACTTACTCAGTGACTCAGATTACCTATATCCCTAGTGAGTAGCCCCCATAAAAAGACACTCTGCAAACCAGGTAAACAGAAAAACAAAAACCACCAAGGCTTTTTTTTTTTTTTTTTGCCAAACTATAGTCATGACAACATAGGTTGATTATACAGGTGATATTTTATATTTACTTTAGTTTGCATTTACCCAATGGTATAATAAAATGGAGACTAACCATTTGTTTCATTGTAGCATGCCAAGAATCAAGCACTACAAAGTGATGAGTGTAGGACAAAACTACACTATTGAACTGGAAAAACCTGTAAGTAGCTAATTTTGTTGTTGTTGATGAACTTCCTCCCGATTCCTTATAGCCTCCTAGTGCTGGCAAAAAGCAGGCAAGTTAAGGGCCCCTGAATGTGGCAGATATACAAGGTGAAAGTGAGATTCAGGAACAGGTGGGTGAGGCAGAGTAAAAGGTAATTTGCTTCTAAAAATTCTTTCCACTTTTCTTTCTCTGCAAGTCTCTCAAGGTTTGCAGGGAAAGAAAAGTGGAAAGAATTCAGGGAAAGAAAGATATTTTTGTTAAACATTCACCAATTATACATCTTCAAATATGTTTATTTCTAATGGGAAGAAATCTATAAATGCCTAATCCTTTTAATACCTCTAATGCTGAAGTTCAGAAATCCTCTCTTAATAGCAACATAGTAGTGAAGAAAGGATTTCTATTTGTCTTCAACTTTTCTCCCACCCTAGCTGACGTATCTTGGGGCTAATGATATAGCTAAGCACTTGACATATATCATCCAATGTAACTGTTATCATTACCCTGAGGTAGATATTGTTATGCCTTTTATACAGGTGAGATAATTGGTATTTACACTGTTCTGAAACAATGAGAATGTGGTGATGTGGCCTACATTCCAGGATGCTGAAAAAGAGAATACAGCTCTGTGATTTTAGGCTGCAGTAGTGGGAAGATTGAGTCAGGAAAGATGTCTCCAGATATCACTTAAATAGAACTGGTGGGTCTTGAAGATATTTATATTTACCTAGTTCCTCTGCTTCTCCAGGCCCATTGTGTTGATCAAATAGAAAAAGGAACAGTGTGGTTGAATTTCTTATATTTGGTCATAATTCTTAGAGAGTAAGGTAGCTGCTGATTCATAGAGCACACTTCCATCGTTGCCATAAGTGCCTCCCAAAGCTTCTCAGTTATCAGATCCATTCCCAACTAGACTTTTAAAATGAAATTCAATAAAGAAGGCAGATAACTAGATTGCTAAAGGATAATCCAAATAACTAAGTGACTACAAGCAATGGACAAGGAAGAATAATGTGACATCTTTGTAACTGGGTGAACTGGGGCTCATTTCTGTCATTAGCTCATACAGTCTACAGTGTAAGGAAAACTAATAACCTGGATTATTCTTTCATTTTTCACCATCCCCAACCCCTCAACCCCTCAATGAGGATGTATTTTTGTGAATTTTTTTTTTTTTTTTAGAGACAGGAGTCTTGTTATGTTGCCCAGGCTTGAGCACAGTGGCTGTTCACAGGAGCAATCATAGTGCCAGCCTGAAACTCCTGGGCTCAAGTGATCCTCCTACTTCAGCCTCCCGAGTAGCGGGAACTACAGGTGCATGCTACTGCGCCTGGCTCAGGAATTCTTTTTCCTCTTCAAGGTTATCTGGCATATTCTGGTATATTTATTCTGACTTCACTTGTATAAAAATATTAGTTTAGGGGTAGAGACATATTTTATCTACTCCTAGACCAGCAAATTATCCTGTTACAATAAAATACTAAAATGCTTAAATTCTCTGGTTTTAAAGGTTATTTGCTTTAAAGCAGAAGAAACCAACTACAGCTAACTTAAGAAAAAATAAATTTATTATAAGAACATAGAATGACTGGAAGGGTAGCAAACCTTCAGAGACTAGGAAGCAGTTACTTGTGCTAAGAACTATCTGATAAGGAAACTGGGTATCCTTCTTTGTTCTTCAAGTTCGAATTTCAGAAAGAAAGCATTTTCTGACCTAACTTCAGTCACATTCTTTTGCTCCCCCCATTTTTTAAGGGACAGGGTCTTACCCTGTCACTCAGGCTGGGGTACAGTAGGACTATCATAACTCATGCAGCCTCGAACTTCTGGACTCAAGGAATCCTCCTGCCTCAGCCTCCTGAGCAGCTGGCGCTACAGGTGTGAGCTACCACACCTAGCTAATTTTTTCAATTTTTGTAGAGACAGGATCTCACTACGTTGCTCAGGCTGGTCTGAAACTCCTGGTCTCAAGTGATCCTCCCACCTGAACTTCTCAAAGTGCTGGGATTACAGGTGTAAGCCACCACACTTGGCTTACATTCTCATGCTTTAATTGAGGGAGAGCAAGCCACCTAACTATTGTCTACCAGATTGTGTTCAATGGGAAAGGTGGTAATTCCTCAACAGGGAATGGACACATGGTCAATTAAAAAGGAGAAATAAGACACAGGGATAGGTAAAACTATGGTCATACAGTATGCCATTGAAGTGAAGTAATGACAGTAATCTCCATTAGATTCCAATTGAGCATTCTCTTACTCTACCTTTATCCATGTGACGCTGAGTTTTCTCTCACTCTCTATTAATATAGGTAACACTCCCAAACCTTTTCAGCGTCATTGATTATTTTGTGAAGGAGACTCGAGGAAATTTAAGACCATTTATATGTTCAACTGATGAAAACACTGGTATGTTTTTCACTTCATTGCTCTGTTAAGGGAAACAAAACAAAACAAAACTCCCAAAACTCTGCATATGATTTATAGTACCAGCCAGGCAGGAACTGTAGTTCAGTCTTTAAATTTATCCATTTGGAAATCATTTTGTCACTCAGTCTGTGAAAACAGGAAAGTACCAATATGTATTATCAACAGAGTATGGGTGCATTCTAGGGAATGGAAAACCCTGAGGAAAGTATTATTACTATTAATTTCATTCTATCATTCTACTCGGCTTTATCTAACAAATTCAGAGGTAAGAGAAAACCATAATCATACAAGTTAATAGAAACAATATGGTATTTAAAGGGAGAGTCTGTCAACAATGTTAGATGCGTAATACGGGATAAAATGAATGAAGATTAAGAAGAGACGATGGGAACTGGTGATTAGCCAATACATGACTTGAGAGAGAGAAGTTTTATTCCAGTGTGAAGACAGAAGTCAGATTGCAAAATAACAAGGAATGAGTGGGTGGTGAGGAATTACAGATAAAGATTGTAGCTAGCAACAGCTACATAATTTGCCAGCCCCTTGTTCATAAATTAAGAATTTCAAAAACAGTTATAGCAAACAGTTTACACACCCCTGAAACTGGCTCTCTTTGCAGTCCAATTTCTGGCAGAGCAAGCCAGGCTGAATGTAATAGTAGTTTTTCTCTATCTCATGGAACAGTTCCTGGTACACATGGTCACTGGCAAACTGTAAGCAGGAGAGAGAAAGTACCTCCAGCTTGTTTGGATTTTAGTTATCAAAACAAGTCTCTTTTTTGACAGATTATGGGGGAAAGCAACCTTACTTGGCTACCAGCATCAAGGGCATATCTGGATAGTCTTATTAATTAAAAGGATAGCAAGTTTAAAAGTCCAAGTTCTTAAAACATGATTATGAATCTCGTGATGCCAAATAATAACAGTAACCAAAACCACAGAATCTCAGGATTTGAAGGAACTTTAGAAAATTATAGTATCTTATATGTTTAGAACTCACCTGCACATTCAGTACAGGAAATATCTCTAAGATATGATCCCTTCAGCTTGTCTGTAAATTGTGAATGTAAGGGGGCTTAAATTTGATTTTTGAAGCAGCACAGTTCATTTCTGGACAGTTCTCATATTAGAGAATTCTTCCTTGATATTGAATCTGAAGCATTCCCTCAACTTCTACATATTAATCCAATGTCTGTCTTTGAAACATTACGACTTAAAAGCCCGTCAAATTTTTAAAAATGTCTACAATGTTTCCCCTCAGTTTTTTACTCTGTCATCTAAATTATTGGTTCCTGAATTTCTCTCTCATCTTTGATGTTCTTTTTACATTGTCTAAGTTTTAAACTTGTCACTTAAAATATAACCCTACTGAATAATAATGTTGAGCATCTTTTTATGTGTTATTTGCCATTATATATTTGGGAAAGTATGTGTTTGAATCTTTTGCCCATATTTTTATTGGGTTGTTTTTCTTTCATACTTGTTTTGAGAGCTCTTAACCGATACAAGTTTTTTTTTTTCTTTTTTTGTATGATTGGGAAGTATTTTCTCAGTCTGTGATTTGTCTTTTCATTCTTTTAACAGTGTCTTTGGGAGAGCAGAAGTTTTAAATTTGGCTTCTGTAGATTATACTTTGGTGTTATACCTGAGAACTCTGCCTAACCTAAAATCACAAAGACTATTTTCCTGTTTTCTTTTAGAAGTGTTGTAAATTTATGTTTCACATTTAGATCTATGATACATTTTGGATTTTTAAACTGGGAGGGATGGGTCAAGATTCATTTAGTTGCATTTAGATGTGTAATTGTTCCAGCCCCATTTGTTTAAAAAGATTATCCCACTGAACAGGGCAGCCCACACCTATAATCCCAGCACTTTGAGAGGACAAGGCAGGAAGATCACTTTGAGAGCATTGTGGGCAACAGAGGGAGACTTCATCTCTACAAAAAAAAAAAAAAAAAAAAAATGCTGGGTATGGTAGCCCATGCCTGTAGTCCTAGCTACTTTGGAGGGTGAGGCAGCCAGAAGTTCAAGGTTGCAGTGCACTGACTGTGCCAATGCACAATTTGAAAGGGCAAGAGTGAGACCCCTTCTCTAAAAAGTAAAAATAAAAATAAATACTTCTCCATTGAATTGTCTTTGCAACATCTGTAAAAATCTATTGACCATTTTTGCATGGATTAATTTCCAATGATATATGTTCCTACCATTTTGCCACATTTACTATAACTTCATAGTAATTCTTGAAATCAGGAGGAATATTTTGTTCTTTGCTCTTTTCTTTTTCAAAATTGTTTAGACTAGTCTAGTTTCTTTGCCTTTCATTATAAATTTTAGAATCAGCTTGTTGCTATGCAGAGAACAATTCTCCTGAGACTTTGACTGGATTGTGTCGAATCTGTTGATCAGTTCAGGAAGAACTGACATCATAATACTGAGTCTTCCAGTCGAGGAATGCAATATATTGGTACATTTTGGCTGTCCTTGATTTCTTTCATAGAGCTTTGTTTCAGCATACAGCATCGGCACATATTTTGTTTGATTTATAGGTATTTAAATTTTTGTTGCTGGTAAATGATATTCTGTAAAATTTGAATTCCATTGTTCATTGGTAGTGATATGGTTTGGCTATTTTCCCACCTGAATCTCATCTCAAATTATAATCCCCAAATGTTGAGGTAGGGACCTGGTATGAGGTGATTGGATCATGGAGTTGGTTTGCCCCCATGCTGTTCTCCTGATAGTGAGGGAGTTCTCACGAGATCTGATGGTTTGAAAGTGGCCATTTCCCCTGTGCTCTCTCTTTCCTGCCACCTTGTGAAGACGTGTCTTGCTTCCCCTTTGCCTTCTGTCATGATTGTAAGTTTCCTGAGGCTTCTGTAGCCATGCACAACTGTGATTCAGTTAAACCTCTTTCTTTGATAAATTACCTAGTCTCAGGTAGTATCTTTATAGCAGTGTGAAAATAGACTAATACGAGAATTGGTATTGGTGGAGTTGGGTCCTACTATAAAGTGACTTTGGAACTGGGTAACAGGCAGAGGATGGAACAGGTTGTAGGGCTCAGAAGAAGACAGAAATATGTGAGTATAAGTTTGGAAGTTTCTAGAGACTTACTGAATAGTTTTGACCAAAATGCTGATAGTGATAAGGACAATGAAGTCCAGGCTGAGGTGGTCTCAGAGATGAGGAACTTGTTGAGAACTGCAGTAAGAGTCATTCATGCTATGCTTTAGCAAAGAGACTTGTGGCATTTTGCCCCTACCCTAGAGATCTATGGAACTTTGAACTTGAGAGAGATAATTTAGGGTATCTGGCAGAAGAAATTTCTAAGCAGCAAAGTGTTCAAGATGTGTCCTGGCTTTTTCTAAAAGCATACAGTCATATGCATTCACAATGAGATGGTCTGAAATTGGAACTTATGTGTAAAAAGGAAGCAGACCATAGAGGTTTGGAAAATTTGCAGCCTGACCATGTGGTAGAAAAGAAAACCCATTTTCTGGGACAAATTCAAGCTGGCTGCAGAAATTTGCATAAGAGACGAGAAGCCAAATGTTAGTCACCAAGACAATGGGGAAAATGTCTCCAAGGCATGTCAGAGATTTTCAAGGCAGCCCCTCTTATCACAGGTCTGGAGGTCTAAAAGCAAAAAATGGTTTCACGGGCTGGACCCAGGGCCCCACTGCTCTGTGCAGCCTCAAGACATGGCGCATGTCCCAGCTGTGCCAGCTCCGGCGGTGGCTAAAAGGGGTTGAGGTACAGTTCAGGTTGGTGCTTCAGAACATGCAAGCCCCAAGCCTTGGTGGCTTCCATGAGGTGTTGGGCCTGCAGGTGTGCAGAAGACAAGAATTGAGGTTTGCTCTGCCTAGATTTTGAAGGATGTATGAAAATGCCTGGATGTCCAGCCAGAAGTCTGCTGTAGGGGTGGAGCCCTAATGGAGAACCTCAACTAGGGCAGTGCAGAGGGGAAATGTAGGGTTAGAGCCCCCACACAGAGTTCCCACTGGCACTGCCTAGTGAAGCTGTGAGAAGAGAACCACTGTCCTCCAGAACCCAGAATGGTAGATCCACCCACAGCTTGCACCATGTGTCTGGAAATGCCATAGGCACTTAATGCCAGCCCATGAAAGCAGCCGCGGGGGCTGTACCCTGCAGAGCCACAGGGATGGGGCTGTCCATGGCCCTGGGAGCCCACCCCTTGCATCTGCGTGCCCTGGATGTGAGACATGGAGTCAAAAAAGAATATTTTGGAGCTTTAAGATTTAATAACTGCCCTGTTGGCTTTCAAACTTGCATGGATCCTGTAGCCCCTTCGTTTTGGCCAATTTCTCCCATTTTGAATGGCTGTATTTACCCAATGCCTGTACCCCCATTGTATCTTGGAAGTAACTAACTTGTCTTTGATTTTACAGGCTCACAGGCAGAAGGGACTTGCCTTGTCTCATATGAGACTTTGCACTTGGAGTTTTGGGTTAATGCTGAAATGAGTTAAGACTTTGAGGGACTGTTGGCAAGATGTGATAGGTTTTGAAATGTGTAATGGACGTGAGATTTGGGAGGGACCAGGAATGGAATGATATGGTTTTGCTCTGTGTCCCCACCCAAATCTCAGCTCAAACTGTAATTCCCAGGTGTTGAGGGAGGGATCTAGTGAGAGGTGATTGGATCATGCGGACAGTTTCTCCCATGCTGTTCTCATGATAATGAGTTCTCACAAGATCTGATGGTTTTAAAGTGGCAGTTTCCCTTGCATTCTCTTTTTCTCTTGGCTATTGTGAATAGTGTTGTTATGAACACAGGCGTGCAAACATCTCTTCAGTACACCGATTTCCTTTCTTTGGGGTATATACCTAGCAATGGGATTGCTGGGTCATATGGTAGTTCTATTTTTCTTTCTTTGAGGAGCCTTCATACTGTTCTCTGTAGTTGCTCTACTAATTTACATTCCCACTAACAGTGTATGAAGCTTCCCTTTTCTCTACATCCTTGCCAGCTTGGTTATTGCCTGTCTTTTGAATATAAGCCATTTTAAATGGGGTGAGATATCACATTGTCATTTTGATTTGCATTTCTCTGATGATCAATGATGTTGAGCACATTTTCATATACCTGTTTGCCATTTGTATGTCTTCTTTTGAGCAATGTCTAGTTGTATGTCTTCTTTTGAGCATTGCTTTTTGAGCAATGTCAGATATTTTGCCCATTTTTAGTTGTTTTATTAGATATACTTCCTATTGAGTTATTTAACTCCTTATAAATTCTGTCTATGAATTCCTTGTCAGATGTGTAGTTTGCAAATATTTTCTCCCAATACTTTCTCCCAAGACAACAAGTGGGTTGTCTCTTCACTTTAATGATTGTTTCCTTTGTTGTGCAGAAGCTTTTTAACTTAATGTGATCCCATTTGTTTATTTTTGCTTTAGTTGCCTGTGCTTGTCGTGTCTTATACTCAAAACATTTCTGTCTAGACCAACATCCTGGAGAGTTTTCCCAATGTTTTCTTGGAGTAGTTCCATAGTTTCATAGTTTCAGGTAATAAAGGGATGTTGAATTTTATCAAATGCTTTTTCAGAATCAATTGAAATGATCATATACTTTTTGTTCTTCATTCTGTTGATACAATGTATTACACTGATTGATTTACATATGTTGAGTCATCCTTGTATCCCAGGGATGATAAATTCCACCTGATCATGTTGGATAATCTTTTTAATGTGTTGTTGAATTTAGTTTACTAGTATTTTGTTGAGGAGTTTTACGTCAATGTTCATCAGAGATATTGGCCTGTAGTTTTTTAAAATGTGTCTTTGTCTAGTTTTATCATCAAGGTAATGCTAGCACTGCAGAATGACTTCGGAAGTATTCCCTCCTCCTCTATTTTTTGAATCATCTTAGTAGGACTAGTATTAGTCCTTCTTTAAACATTTGATGGAATTCAGCAGTGAAGCCATTGGGTCCCAGGCTCTTCTTTGCTGGGAGACTTTATTATGGCTTTAAACTCATTATTTATTATTGACCTATTCAGGTTTTGGATTTTTTCATGGTTTCATCTTGGTAGGTTGTATGTGTCTAGAAATTTATCTATTTCTTCTCAATTTTCGAATTTATTGGCATATAGTTGCTCATAGTAGTCTCTAATTATCCTAATTTAATTTTAATTTCTGTGGTATCAGTTGTAATGTCTCCTTTTTCATCTCTGATAGTATATATTTGGGTCTTCTTTTTTTCTTAGTCTGAGTAAAGGTTTGTTGATTTTCTTTTTTTTTTTTTAATTTTAATTTTAATTTTTTTTTTTTTTGAGACAGAGTCTCACTTTGTCACCCAGACTGGAGTGCAGTGGTACAATCTCAGCTCACTGCAACCTCCACCCCCTGGGTTCAAGTGATTCTGCCTCAGCCTCCCAAGTACCTAGGATTACAGGTGTGTGCCACCACAGCTGGCTCATTTTTGTATTTTTAGTAGAGATGGGGTTTCGCCATGTTGGCCAGGTTGGTCTCAAACTCCTGACCTCAAGTGATCCACTTGCCTTGGCCTCCCAAAATATTGAGATTACAGGTGTGAGCCACCATGCCCAGCTTATTTTTTCAAAAAATGTTTTGTTTCAATAATCTTTTGTATTTTTTTAAATTTAAATTTCATTTATTTCTGCTGTGACTTTTATTGTTTCTTTTTTCTACTAATTTTGGGTTTGGTTTGTTCTTGCTTTTGTGGTTCTTTATGATGCATCATTAGGTTGTTTATTTAAAACTTTTCTACTTTTCTGATGTAGATGCTTATTGGTATAAACTTTCCTGTTAGTACTGCTTTTGCTGTATCTCATAGATTTTGGTCTGTTGAATTGCCATTTTGACTTGTTTCAAGAAAATTTTAAATTTCCTTTTAAATTTATTCACTGACCCACTGGTCATTCAGGAGCATTTTGTTTAATTTCCATGTGCTCATATAGTTTCTAAAGTTCCTCTTGTTACTGATTTCTAGTTTTATTCCATTGTGGTTGGAGACAATGCTTGATATTACTTCAATTTTTCTTTGAATGTTTTAAAGAGTTGTTTTGTGGCCTTACATATGGTCTATCCTTGAAAATAATCCATGTTCTGAAGACAAAAATGTGTATTCTGTAGATGCTGAATGAAATGTTCTGTAAATTTCTATTAGGTTCATTAGGTCTATAGTGCAGATTATGTCTGATGTTTGTTGATTTTTCTGTCTGGCTGAAAATGGGGTGTTGATGTTTCTAGCTATTATGGTACTGGGGTCTATTTCTCTCTTTAGCTGTAATAATATTTGCTTTACATATATGGGTGCCCCAGCATTGGGTGCATATATATGATACATATTTACAATTACATCTTCTTGCTGAATTGACCCTTTCATTATATAATGACGTTTCTTTTTATAATATTTGACTTGAAATCTATTTTGTCTGATATAACTACTCCTGATTTTAGATTTCTATTTGTGGAATATCTGTTTCCATCTCTTTAGTTTCAGTCTATGTGTGTCTTTATACATGAAGTATGTTTCTTGTAGGCAACAGATCGGTGAGTCTTGTTTTTTATCTTTTCAGCCACTCTGTATGTTTTGATTGATGAGTTTAGTCCATTTATATTCAATGTATTATTCAAAAGGACTTACTACTGCCATTTTGTTACTTGTTTTCTCATTGTTTTGTGGTCTTCTCTTCCTTCCTATCTTATTTCTTGTCTTTTTTGTGAAGGTGATTTTCTCTGGTGGTATCTTTAATTTCCTGCTTTTTATTTGTTGTGTATGTTGTAGGTTTTTAAAATTTGAAATGAAGTTTTCAAATAACGTCTTATAATCCATTATCTTAAACTGATGACAACTTAACATTGACTGCAAAAACAAGCAAACAGAAACTAGTAATAGTGCTATACTTTAACTTTGTACCCACACTTTTAAATTTGTTATTTCTATCTTCTTATACTGTCTACGTCCTGAAAAGTTGTAGCTATTTTTGATTGGTTCATCTTTTAGTCTATTTAAGATATAAGTAGTTTACACACCACAATTATGGTGTTATAATATTTTGTTTTGTCTGTGTATTATTACCAGTGAGTTTTGTCCCAAAGAAATAAGATGATTTCTTATAGCTCATTAATGTCCTTTTCTATCAGATTGAAGAACTCTCTTTAGCATTTCTTGTAGGACAGGTCTGGTATTGATGAAATCCCCCAGCTTTTGTTTGTCTAGGAAAAGAATGTCTCCTTCATGTTTGAAGGATATTTTCACAGGATATACTATTCTAGGAGGCAAGTTTTTTGCCTTCTGCACATCAAATATGTCATGCTCTCCTGGCCTATAAGGTTTCCACTGAGAAGTCTGCTGGCAAATGTATTGGAGCTCCTTTGTATTTTATTTGTCACTTTTCTCTTGCTGCTTTTAGGATGATTTCTTTATCCCATCCTTGGGAGTTAGAATATTAAGTGCCTTGAAGTAGTCTTCTTTGAGTTAAATCTGCGTGGTGTTCTATAACCTTTTGTACTTGAATATTTATATCTTTCTCCAGATTTGGAAAGTTCTCTGTTGTTTCTTTGAATAAACTTTCTACCTTGATATGTCTCTCTACCTTCTCTTTAAGATCAGTCACTCTTAGGTTTGCTCTTTGGAGGCTTCTTCTCAATATATTGTAGGTGTGCTTCATTCCTTTTTATTCCTTTTTTTTTGTCTCCTCTGACTGTGTATCTTCAAATAGCCTGTCTTCAAGCTCACCAATCCTTTCTTCTGCTTGATCAATTCTGCTATTGAGAGATTCTGATATATCCTTCAGAATGTCAATTTTTCAGGTCCAGAATTTCTGCTTGACTTTAAAAAAATGATTTCAATCTTTGTTAAATTATGTGATAGGATTCTGAATTCCTTCTCTGTTTTCTTGATTTTCATTGAGCTTCCTAGAAATGGCTATTTGGAATTCACTGTCTGAAAGTTTACACACTTTTGTCACTCCAGAATTGGTCACTGGTGCTTTATTTAGTTCATTTGGTAAGGTCACATTTGCCTGTATGGTCCTGATGCTTGTGTTTGTTGATGTCTGGGCATTAAAGAGTTAGGTACTTAATCTAGTCTTCACAGTATGTGCTTGTTTGTACCCATCCTTCTTGGAAAGGTTTTTCCAGTCTTCAAAAAGAATTGACTATTCTGATCTAAGTCTTTGGTCACTGCAGCCATATGTACATTGCGGGCATGTGGGCCCAGGAACATTGTGTCTCTTGCAGACTTGTAGAGTAGTGCCCTGATGGTCTTGGGTAAGATCCAAAAGAATGTCTTGGATTACCAGGTGGATACTCTTGTTCTCTTCCCTTACTTTCCCCCCAACAAATGGAGTCTCTCTCTGTCTCTCTCTCCCCCTCTCTCTCTCTCTCTCTGTGCTGAGCTTCCTGGAGCTGGGGGAGGGGTGGACATAAGCACTCCTGTGCCACCACTACTATGACTGTGCTGGGTCATACCTGGAGCCAGCACAGCACTGAGTCTTGGCCAATGCCAGTGGTGACCATTGTCTGGGTACCGCTGATGTTCACTCAAGGCTCAAGGGCTCATGATTTGGCAAGTGGCTAATCCAGCTAAGCTTGTATCCTTCCCTTCAGATTGAAGAGCTCCAAGCCAGACCAGAGGGACTCAAGAAATGCAATCCAGGAGCCAGGGCCTGGAGTTAGGAACCTTAGCAATCTATTTGGTGCTCTATCCTACTGCAGCTGAGCCAGCGCCCAAGGTGTGAGACAAAGTCTTTCCCATTCATTCCTCAAGCAGGAGTCTCTCCCCGTGACTACCACCACTCTAGGCCTGTGGCGAGTACTGCCTGACTACCACTGATGTTCACTCAAGGCCCAAGGGCTCGTCAATCAGTTCGTAGTGAATACTGCCAGGCCTGGGTCTCTCCATTTAGGGTAAGGGGCTCCCCTCTGACCCAAGGTGGGTCCAGAAATGCCATCCAGGAACCAAGGTCTAGAATTGGGAACCACAAGGCCCTGCTTGGTGTTCTACCCCACTGTGGCGTAACTGGTTCTCAAGCTGGAAGGCAAAGTCTCCTTTACTCTTCCCTTTCCTTTCCTTAAGCAAAAGTCTCTCCCTATGGCCACCACAACTAGGAATGTGCTGGGTCATACCTGAAGCCAGCATAGCTCTGGGTCTCACCCAAGGCCCACAGCAAGTACTGCTTGGCTACTGTTGATGTTTATTCAAGGCTCAAGGGTGCTTTAGGCAGTAGGCGATGAATACTGCCAGGACCGAGTCCTTCCCTTCAAAGCAGTAGATTCCCTTCTGGCCCAGGGCATGTCTAGAAATGCCCAGAAGCTAGGGCCTGAAATGGAGTTCTCACAACTCTGCCTGATGCCCTGTTTACTGTGGGTGAGCTATTTTCCAATTGAGTTGCTTTCCAAGTTTACGTTCCCCTCTTCTCTACACAAGCAGAAAGGAAGAGTCTCTCCTGGAGCTATGCTGCCTGAGATTGGGGGAGGGCTGACACAAGCACTCCCCTGGTCACCCTAGCTGGTGTCTCACTAGGTCATATGCACTCCATGTCCACTGGCTCCAAGCCCAGCACAGAACAGGACTTGCCCAGGACCCTGTGTCTGTGGCCTAAACTGCCTTTCAAATTTATTTAGAACCCCAGATCACTTTAGCCTGTGATGTTGAGACTAGTCAGAGCTCAGATTCTGACCACTGGAATGGATGATTCCTCTCTGGCAAGAGCTGGTCTAAATGCTCCCCTCTGTGGTCCTGGCTGAATTCTGCCCTGTGATGCTTTCTACTGTGACAAGTAGCACTGAGTTCCAATGCAAACTGCCACAGTCACTGTCCACTTTTTTTCCTAAGCACACAGATTCTCTCTCTGCACCAGCAGCCACTGCTGGGAGATGGGGGAAGAGACCAGGTTGGCAATTCAAGACTATTTTTCCTACCCTCTTCAGTGTCTCTTTCCTTGCTATGATGTTAAAACCAAGTACTGTAATTGCTCACATGATTTTTGGTTCTTATTAAGGTGCTTTCTAGTGTAGATAGTTGTTTAATTTGGTGTTTCTGTGGGGTGCGGGGTGATAGCTGGAGGGTTCTATTTGGCCATCTTGCTCCACCTCCTCTCTCCATTGGTTTTTATAGCTTTACTTTGTTGAGAACATCTATCTTTATATTCATTTCAAGAGTGTTTATGACCACCTCATGAAGCATAGCTGCTTTAAAGTCTTCATCTGATAATTTCAACATCTTGGTTATCTTAGTGTTGGCATCAATTGTCTTTTCCCTTGAAAACTGGGGAATTGGTCACATTCCTCTTTTTGTATATTAAGTAATTCCTGGGTTTTCATATATCAAGTAATTCTGTATTGTGTCTTGGACATTTTGAATATTATGTTACGAGCCTCTGGGTCCTGTTAAAATTCTCTGGAGCATTTTTTAAAAGCAGGCAACCATCTTGATTAGATTGAACCAGTTCTCTCTCATTTTCTGTGGGAAGCCATTCCAATATTGGTTCAGTTTTCAAAGCTTCTGTTATGCTGTTTTGGGTCTGTATCTCAGGAATCAACAGCCTGGGCCTTGGTCATGGTTTATACCTTAGTTTAGTAGTCAAAGACTTTGCCATCTGTTTTGTATCTGGTTCTGTGCATGCACAATTCAGAGGTGAGCCTGGAATTTGTGTCACTTCACACACAGAACTAGGAGATAACTCTTTTCCAGCTGTCACCTCTCTGGGATTTCTCCATACTCTTGAGCCGCCAAGGGTCCTTTTTTTTTTTTTTTTTTTTTTTTTTTTTTTTTTTTTTTTTTAATTTTTGTGAGACAGAGTCTCGCTCTGTCGCCCAGGCTGGAGTGCAGTGGTGCGATCTCAGCTCACTGCAAGCTCCACCTCCCGGGTTTACGCCATTCTCCTGCCTCAGCTTCCCGAGTAGCTGGGATTACAGGCGCCCGCCACTTCGCCCCGCTAGTTTTTTGTATTTTTTAGTAGAGACGGGGTTTCACCGTGTTAGCCAGGATGGTCTCGATCTCCTGACCTTGTGATCCGCCTGTCTCGGCCTCCCAAAGTGCTGGGATTACAGGCTTGAGCCACCGCACACAGCCCCAAAGGTCCTTTTTTTTTTTGGTGTTCTAACTAGAATGATGGAGCTTATTAATGACACCTGTGCTGTAATTGCAGTTCTGTGAGACTGCAGTTGACCAATCTCTCCGAGACAGAGACAAGAAAGAGAAAAATGTAATTCCAATTCTCCTCTCTGCCCATTTTTCCTGATTTCTCTGGCTGGAAGGATAAATTTTCTCTTGGGGTTTTAGGTGCCCACGCTGTAACTGCCAAAATGCTGCTGCACCTTGACTAGGGGCCCCACCCTCAGGGCAGGGCCAGGGAAGCAAAAATAGACAACAGAAATACTGAAACAAAAACAACAACAACAACAAAAAATAAAAATTTTTTTAAAAAAAAAGCACTATTGATGTAAAATGTTAGACAACCAGATTGCTTTTGGTAACTTGTTCAGTTTGCCTGAACTTGTTCAGTTTGCTTTGTGATCAGGAACAAACTACTCAGCCTCCTCCTGCATTTCAGATGCCTTTGTTATAGGGACTGGGGAATGACATAAGAATAGATGGAATTAGAGGGGCCTGTGAAGAAAGACTTTAAATAATTAGAATATTATCTGTAGAGTAACGTATTTTCTTTCAAAAGCAGAAAAATGATGGAAAAATACATGACAATGAAAATAGGACTTCCTAAGAAAAGCTACACAAAGATCAAAACTTATCTTGACAAATAATGCTGATGTTTTAAGAAAACTTTGTGGAACCCTAACATTGCTTCAGGAATTTGAACTCATAGCTGGCTGTGGCACAGTGAGACTGCTAGTACATCAAACTTCAATTTACCTTGAGTTGGGAAATGGGAGTTGTAGAGCAGGTAAGGGTTCCAATCTGGAGATTTGGAAAAAGTTAATATGTAATAAAACATTATCTAAAAGAAAATAAGATTTTCTTTGATCCCTGTTAACCCATGTCAGCATTTGGCTCTCTCTTACACCAGAAGGCAAGAGCAATAATGGAACAAGAATGGTCAAAGATATTTCCCAACTCTAGAAATTAGCAGTTTAAACTAAAAGCCGCTTCAAAATATAAGGCAGGTAACTCATATTAAGCTAAAGAGGAAGAAAAAAATTATTAGGAACAAAATTACAGGTCCAGGATAAAATAAAATTTAAAAAAGCATCTGAATATTCAGTATTTATTTTCCTAACATTTACTAAACACACCAGCAATGTTCCACACAAGAGCAGGAAAATCAAGTCACTGAAAATAAAGAACCATCGTTTTCTACAATATTGGTTCGCTAATTAAGTTTTTTCTACCCACAATTTCTAGGTCAGGAACCCAATATGGAAGGGAGAAGTGAAAAGTTGAAGAAAAATCCACACATTGCATGAAATACAATGTGAAAGCTCCTCTGTGTATCTTGGTAATTTATATTTTCAAAATGAAGTTCTTACTTTTAAAGAGAATTATCTATATTCTACTGATCCTGTTTACCAAGTCATTCACCTGAACACCAGAATTAGAATTAAACATTGTACCATACAATTTCATTATCTTATCAGAATGAAACAAATTCACAGGGAAACTAGAGACTATGGCTGTGGTGGTAACCTGCAGATATACACATTCCCATGCACTGACATAAGCCGAAAACACATACTACATTCTAGATGGAATTTTTTTCTTTAGGCCTCAATGAAATACATTTCCCCTATATAATTCCCACAGCAGTTTCTCTAGTTCTAAATCCTACCAATTCCCAGAAAACCTAAGTTTTGTTGAAATCTGATTTGACCAATTTATCAAATATGTCATTTTAATTACCTAGCTGGAAGTCAGAGACATGAAATGTACTAGAGAAGCCCTTTTCCAATGGAAGTATTATATACCACATTTTTTGTTAATGGAAATAAATGTATCCATTCCCATGTTTCTTGTTGGTGTCATCTTTTTGCCACTCAAAATCAGCCCATTATTTCCTTACAAAGATGGTGAAAGGCTGTATCATCATCTTGTGTCATAAGTACTATGAGCCTGATTATAAGTACCCAGAGTTCTTAAAAATATGGAACCATCAGCCCCAGACTACATCTACTGAATCAAAATAACACGGATATTTTTTCATAATTTTTTTCTTCAAAAGCAAATTTCTAAATTGATTTTGATGATTTAGTCAATTTGGGAATTACACAATCAACTAACAATGAAAAGATATGGTCTATATTCTACAGAGGAAAGACTATGTGAGACAGAGGGAGAAAACAGCCATTGACAACTCAAGGAGAGAGGCCTCAGGGGGGAAAAAAATCAACCTGGCCAAAACCTTGAACATCTAGCTTCTTGAATGGTGAGAAAATAAATTTATGTTCTTTAATCCACATGGTCTGTGGTATTTGTTACAACAATCCTAGCAAACTAATTCAATGAGCTCCCTGGGATGCCTGAAAATATGCAGAGTTCTCTCAGACTTACTGAATTATAATTTCGGGGGTCAGGGGGGCGGCGCTAAGGCAGGTCCAGAAATCTGCCTTTTAAGCACACACCACAGGTAATTGCTATACATGACAAATTTGAGAACCAATTCTTTAAGATATAACAAATTTGAGAACCAGTTCTTTAAGATCTATTATAATATGAAGATAAATAATCTGTGTAGCAATATATGCAAAATCAAGTAAGGCTTTCTTTTAAATGGAGAGGCAGTGACAATAAGGAATCATAAATATAAGAGTTGGGACATAAAGCCTGAGCATTAATATAAGTATTTATTGAAATGTATTATTTATATAAATCACTGTTAATTGATGTAAAAATTACAAAAGAAGCACATATGTATTATTCTCAAGGGTTTTACAATTGAGTTGGTCAAAATATAGGTAGATGAGACTAAAGAGCTCTAATTTCTTACCATTTCAAAATGTTGAGTGAATTCTTGCATTCTATAAGAAATTAGGGTGCTTAATATGAAAAACTTTTAAAAAGTAGATTCCTAAAGTTGGTGACACATTGTAGTTGAACGCAATAAATGGAAAAGTAACTGACAAGGGAAACAGAAATCAAAGGCCAGGGGCTGACCAATGTGGAGAGTCTCACAGGAGACCAGCAATGCATTTAGCTAGAAGAAACAACAGAAACAGGGTCACAGACATTTCAGAAACTGAAACCCGCAGACAAAGACCATACAACAGCCCTCATAGTTTAAAGAACAGACATATTAGAAAATATCTGTAGGGAATAAAAAACTATAAAAGTGATCTAGCAGGTTTAAAAAAGAGAACCAAACAGAACTTTTAGGACTGAAAAATAAAACCACCACCACCACAACAAAATAGATGGCTGTAAGTAGGTAAGAAACACAAGAGGTAAGTAAACTGGAATATGGGTTAAAAGAAATTATACAGAATAAAGCATGATAAGAAAGAACAATTGGAAAATACAGAAGAGAGGGTGTTAAAAAGTGAAGACAGAACACTGAAGGTCTATCATGTTTAATGAGAATCTCCACAGAAAAAAAAAAGAATGAGGAAGAGGTTATATGTGAAGGAGTAGTATCTGAGAACTTCTCCAGAACTAATAATCAAAGACACAAATCCAGATTTAAAGATCTCAACAAATCTTAAGCAGGATTAGTAAAAATAAATCCATACTCAGAAACATATTAATTAAATTTCATAAAACCAAAGCAGATAAAAAAAGAGATTTTCTTTTTTTTTAAGACGGAGTTTCGCTCTTGTTGCCCAGGCTGAAGTGCAATGGCACGATCTCGGCTCACTGTAACTCTGCCCCCTGGGTTCAAGCGATTCTCCTGCCTTAGCCTTCCAAATAGCTGGGATTACAGGCGCCCACCAAAATGCCCAGCTAATTTTGTATTTTTAGTAGATACGGGGTTTCTCATGTTGGTCAGGCTGGTCACGAACTCCCGACCTCAAGTGATCCGCCCACCTCGGCCTCCCAAAGTGTTGGGATTACAGGCTTGAGCCACTGCTCCTGGCCAAAAATTAAATTTCTTTAAAGGTGTAAGTATTAGCCTGACAGCTGACTCAAGAGCAACAGAGGAAGTCATGAGAAAATGAAAAAATATCTCCAATGCCAATGTGCTGAACGACAATAGAGGCCAAATTAGGCATCTATATTCAGCAAAAATATCTTCGCAGAATGAGGAAAAAATACAGATATATTCAGAAAACAAATCATGAGCAAGTATGCCATCAGCAGACTCTCACAAAATGAAATTTTAAAGCAAGTATTTCAGATAAAAATTTATCCCAGATGGTGTTTTAGTCCATTCAAGCTACAGTAACAAAACATGATAAACTGGCTTATAGGTGACAAAAATTTATTTCTAGGGATTGGGAAGTCTAAGATCAAGGCACTGGTTCATGAAGAGTCTCGTGAGGGTCCACATGCTGGCTCAAAGATGGCACCTTCTTGCTGTGTCCTCATATGGTAGGGGTGAGAGATCTCAGGCCTCTTTTATAAGGGCTCTGCCCCCATGACCTAATCACCCCTCAAAGGCCCCATCTCCAAATTACATCACCTTGAAGATTAGAATTTCAACATACAAATTTGGGGAAGACATAAACGTTCAGCCCATAGCAGTAAGCCTTAGAAACGAAAAATACTGAAGAGCAAAGAAAGTTTTATATATGTGTGTATGTATAAACACAAACACTGACTATGTAAGTCTTAGAATTAAAGAACATTAAAGTACATGACAACAGAATTAACACACACAATACAGATAAAATATATGACAATAGTACATAACTTGGAAATTAAAGAGTTGTTCTAGTTATTATATCTGCACAATAAATAACTCTAAAACTTAGTTGCATAAACAATCCATGTTCATAGATTCGGTGGGTTTAGGGGTTTGGTATGGCACAGCACAGCACAGTAGGAATGGCTTGTTTCTGCTGTGTGAAGTCTAGGATCTAGAATCATTTGAAAGTCTGCCTACTCACATGTCTGACCACCTGATGCTGCCTGCAGGCTGGTAGCATGAGATTTTCTCCATGTGTGATAGTTTCAGCTTCCTCACAACATGGTGTCTAGGTTCCAAAGATTAGCTTTCCAAGAGAGAGCAAGTAAAAGAATGAGAGAGAGCCAAGAGGAAGCCAGCTATATATCCTTTTATGACTTGACCTCAGAGGTCTTAATGGGGACTAGAGTATAGTAAGCTTCTAGAAGAGTATGTGGGATTGAAAATATTGCTGTAGCCATTTTTGAAAAAATATAATCTGCCAAAGGTAAAGGTAATGATTAACTTTAGTCTTATTTAATCTGAATATATATGATGGAATATAGAGTAATTATTAAAAGACAAACTAGTAAAGAGAAAAAAATATGTGTTGCTCAAGGAGAACAAACAACATCATTTATTTTAAGAAAGAATTTAACAAGGAATTGGTAAACAGGTTTTGAGAAAACTGAAAATGTCTACTAGGGACACAATTATTAAAGGCAAAAAGATGGGATTAATAGAACCTAGAAGTCTTTAAGAGATACCCTCCAGAATGCCGGAGAAAAGTTGGAGTATAGAAACCAACCACAGTTGCTAAAACAAGAACCATTGCTGAGATGATGCTGACACTATTGGGAGGCTAATGGGAAGGGGAAAAGTCTCTTCTCCGTATCTTCAGCATTCTAGTCTCTTAGTACTCTTTCTTTGTGGGACCTAAAAACAAGCCAGATGGCAAAGGAGAAGCACAGTTTGCAAAAATTTCTAGGTACAAAGTCCCAGAATACAGATAAGTGAGTCTGCAGTTGAGAGATAATCAATTAATAACTGGAAAAAACAGAATAACATAGTAAGTCAATACTAATTTTAAAAGGCAAGAAAACAGAAAAAGAATCACAAAATAGATTAGACCAAAAAACCCAAAAACAAAAACCCTAAACTCTCCCAGAACAAACTAAAATGGCAGAAACAAATCTAAATATATTGGTAATTATATGTAAATGGCATATGTGTTCCAGTTTAAGACAAAGATTGTTCTATTAGATTAAAAAAAATAATAATAAAAGCCAGGTGTGGTGGTGCACGTCTGCAGTCTCAGCTACTTAGGGAGCTGATGCAGGAGGACCACTTGAGCCACTGCACTTTGACCTGGGCAACATGAGAGGGACTCTGGATCTAAAAATAAACAAAACAAAAAACTTCACTAAAATCCTAAATCTATTTTGTTTACTAGATACACATTTAAAACATAAGGATACAGAGATATTAAAATTAAATAGATGAAAAAAGTTACTCTGTGAAAATACTGACTAAAGGAAAGCTAGTATAGCTACAGAGAAAACAGGCTTTAAGGCAAAACATATTACAGATACACTGCATAGTGATAAGTATAATTCATCAGAAAAATATAACATGTTAAACTTCATGCAGTTAATAATTATCCTCAAAATATATAAACCAGAAACATATACAAGGAGAAAGAGACAAATCAAGATCATAGTGGGCGATTTTTAAACATATTTCTTTCAGTAATTGACATAATAGGTATATTAAAAATCAGTAAAGATACAGTAGATTTAAATAACATAATTAACAACCCTAAAAGACACAATAGATGGCTTGTTTTTAGGCCCCACAAATAACGAGTACTAGGAGACTAGAATGCTGAAGATACGGAGAAGAGACTTCTCCCCTTCCCACTGTCCCTAACTACTACAGAATATACTGTTTTCAAATGCATAAAAATGATTAAAAATTTAACGTATTCTTGGCCATAAAGCAAGTCTCAAGTAATTTCAAATAATTAAAATCAGAAAGATTATTTTTTATGACAAAAATTCAATTAAACTGCAAATCAAAAAACATAATTAGAAAAGCCCATGTTTGGAAAAAAAAGAAACTCTCCTAAAAAAGGGTTGAAGAGAAAATTCTAATGAAAATTAGGAAAATATTTTAACTAAATATGAGCATTATGTATCAAAATTTGTGGAATATGACAATAGTTGAGTATGATATAACTATATTACAATAGTATAGAGATAACTTTTAAATGTATATGTTGAAAAGGAAGACACGTTAAAAATGAAAGTAACCCATCTCAACAAGTTAGAAACAGAATAGTAAAAAAATCCCTAATAAAATAGAAATAATATTGATAAAGGCAGAAATTAATGGAATAGGAAACAAACATACTATAGAAAGGATCAACAAAACCAAAATTTGGATCTTAGAAAACATTAAACTATTTTTGTTTGGAGCTAAGGTTATGTAGAAAATTTTTAAAAATGGGCCGGATGTGGTGGCTCACGCCTGTAATCCCAGTACTTTGGGAGGCTGAGGTGGGCGGATCATGAGGTCAGGAGTTCAAAACCAGCCTGGCCAACATAGTGAAACCCCATCTCTACTAAAACTACAAAAATTAGCTGAGTGTTGTGGTGGGCGCCTGTAGTGCCAGCTACTTGGGAGGCTGAGGCAGGAGAATTGCTTGAACCCAGGAGGTGGAGGTTGCAGTGAGCCGAGATCATGCCACTGCACCAGCCTGGGTGACACAGTGAGACTCTGTCTCAAAAAAAAAAAAAAAAAAAAAAAGAAAATTAAAAAAAATGTGCAAATAATTTAGAGAATCACTAGAGAGTTTATTGTTTCCAGGTACAAAAATAATACAAATAAACCAACTGTATTTTACACATAATCAACAGGAAATAATGTGGGCTAAGTAATCTGGATTAACATTCTCAATTGAAAACATTTAGAAAAGCTGGATAAAATACACTTTTCAAACATGTGGGAAGGCAGCAGAGAGCTGATAAGTTGGTGAGTAATTACCATGTCAATAATATCTGGAAAAAGACAGAAATTCAGAAAAATGAACCCTTCATTTGGGACTTATGTTAGGAGCATTCATAGATTGCAAAAGGCCACTGGGAAGTTGAGTAGATAGAGCTAAGGGGATAAAGATTCAAAAATAGAGTCCAGGGTCAGTGAAGAGGTGAGGGCCTGGTAACTCCAAACCACACTTCAAAACCCTGAATGGTTGAACCCTAGAAATAAGGATGAACAGAAGAGCGCTACCAAAGTCTGTAGCTCAGCTTTCAGTCACCTAGGTGACCTGGAAAATCTCAGTCTCTGAAATTGGATCAAAATAATCCTAAATTACTAATGCCCAAGTACCTGTCAGAAGCAAATGAAAAAACCCTGTGGAAGATAAAAATATCATTCTGAGCATCAAGTTATTTCTAGTTTTTTCAAATACAATATTGGTAAATAATTAAAGATAACCAGGCACACAAGGAGACAAGTTAGTAAGAATGAAGACTAAAAGAAACAAAATAAAAACAGACCCACAGGCGGGTTTTGATTCTGGAATTATTAGATACAGACTAGAAAATAATTATGCTTTTCATTTTGAAGCAGTAAGAGACTGAAAATTTCAGCAAGACAATTAGAAACTGCAGGAGTGATAAATTTACATGCTTTCAATTAGAAATCTGAGAACTGAAAATACAAGCGGCTAAGAATAACCAAGACACTCTAAACCAAGACACTCTAAAAGAACAATAAGTTGGGGGGATTTGTTTGGCCAGATATCAAGAATATATCAGCTACAATGATGAGGATGGTATACTAGCACAGGGATAGAAAAAAGGGAAAAAAAAGTTTGAGATGTAAGGACTAAGTTCTGATATTATTTTATCTTGCCCAAATTCCTGTCTAAGAGGTCTGGGGAGTCATGCTCTACAAACTATAAATTTTCATCAGATGAGTTTTATTTAACCCTGTATATCGTGACTAAACTTTCCAATCTGACTCCGGCATAACAAGAAAGAAAATCAAAATATTTTACCCCAAAACATGTTTCTCTGCCATATCTTGAAATGGTCCTGCAAAGTCATCCCTTGTGGGAAAAATCTACCATCTATAAAGAATCCCCTTTCCCCACTACCTTTTTTTTTTTTTTTTTGGCCCTTCCTTCCTTTCCAAATCCAGGAGATAATCAACTAAGAGCCAGGCATCCTTTTAGATCCAATAAGAAACATTTTACAACTTGTTCTCTTTGAAGTCTGCTGAGAGCTCCCTCTGCACAATAAAACTTGTTCTCCACAGTCTCTTATTTAACCTGAATATTTCCTTTCTATTGATCTCAGGTCTTCAGATAAACTCAACCAATGGTGAACCAGAAAATGTTTTAAATTTACCTATACTCTGGAAGCCCCCACTTTGAGTTGTCCTACCTTTCTGAACCAAACCAATGTATTTCTTAAATGTATTTGACTGATGTCTCATGCCTTCCTAAAATATATAAAACCAAGATGTACTCTGATCACCTGGGGCACATGTTCTCAGGACCTCCTGAGGGCTGGGTCACAGGCCATGGTCACTCATCTTTGGCTCAGAATAATCTCTGAAAATATTTACAGAGTTTGACTCTTTTCATCAACAGATGTATTCACATACGGATATAATACATGACTTTGGTGGCACTATAGAAAGGAGGAATAAAACCCAGACTTTTCAATAAATGGTGGTGAGGCATCTCCTAGCATACACCAAATTAATTCCTCTTGAAAAAAATTTAAATCTGAAAGGCAAAACTAAAGCTTTTAGAAGACAATATAGAAGACATGACTCCAGGGTAGGGAATAGTTTTTTAAAACAATTCACACTCTAATTTTAAAACACTCATACTTCCTAGTACTTAACCATTAATAAATTGTTTTTATCAAAGAACATCATAAGGCAAGGAAAGGCAAGCCACAAAATGGGAGAAGATATTTACAACAATATAGCCAACAAAGATCCTTAATCAATGAGAAAAAATATTAGCAACACAACAAAACCATTTGTGACAGTCCTAACAAGATACTTTATAAAAACAGAAAGTCAAATTGGCCAATAAACTTATGGAAAAATACTCAATTTCACAGGTAATTAGCGAAATACAGAGTGAAACTTCAATGAGATACAACTGCATATCCACCAGATTGGCAAAATTAAAAACAAAAACTGTTAATACCAGCACTGACCAAGATATGGAGAAATATGGTTTGGATATTCGTCCCCTTCAAATATCATGTTGAAATGTGATCCCCAATGTTGGAGGTGAGGACTGCTGTGAGGTGTTTGGGTTATGGAGATGGATCCGTGGATCCCTCATAAATGGCTTGGTGTCCTCGTTGAGATAACGAGTTCTTGTTCCATGAGTTAATGTGAGATCTGATTCTTAAAAATAATCTGGGACTTTCCCTATTTCTCTCTTGCTCCTCTTGCCATGTGATATGCCAGTTCCTCCTTTGCCTTCTGCCATGATTGCAAGGATGCTGGTGCAATGTTTGTACAACCTGCTGAACCATGAGCTACATAAACCCTTTTTCTTTATGAATTACCGAGTCTCGGGTATTCCTTTATAGCAACACAAAACCAACCAACATACTAATGCTTAGGAAAAAATTTGTAATCATCTAATAAAATGTAAGATATGAATACCCTATGACCAAAAAATTCTACTCCTAGATATATACTCTTTGTACTAGGAGTTGCGTAAAATAATGTTCATTGTGAAACTGTAGTTGCCTGAAACTAAAAACATCCCAATTGTCTACAGTAAATAAATTGTGGCATATTAATACAAAAGTAAATTACACAGACATAATGAAGAATAAAGTACAGCTACAACCAACATGAATAAATCCCATCCTGAACAAAAGAAGTGTCAGGCCTCTGAGCCCAAGCCAAGCCATCACATCCCCTGTGACTTGCACGTATACGCCCAAATGGCCTGAAGTAACTGAAGAATCACAAAAGAAGTGCAAATGCCCTGCCTCGCCTTAACTGATGACATCCTACCACAAGAAGTGAAAATGGCCGGTCCTTACCTTAAGCGATGATATTATCTTGTGAAATTCCTTTTCCTGGCTCATCCTGGCTCAAAAAGCTCCCCCACTGAACACCTTGTGGACCCCACTCCTGCCCGCCAGAGAACCCCCCTTTGCCTGTAATTTTCCTTTACATACCCAACTCCTATAAAACAGCCCCATCCTTATTTCCCTTCGCTGACTCTCTTCTTGGACTCAGCCCGCCTGCACCCAGGTGATTAAAAAGCTTTATTGCTCACACAAAGCCTGTTTGGTGGTCTCTTCACATGGACGCGCATGACAAGCAGCAGCTACAAAAGAATGTATGATTTTAAACAAAACTCAAAAACAAGCAAACTGTATTAAGTTTACACACATAGGTGATAACACTATAAAAAGAAAGAGACAATTATCATAAAAGGTAGGATAGTGGTAATTACCAAAGAGTATGTGGCAGGGAGCTAGCTGGTTGTGACTGGGAAGGAACTACATGGGTAGTTTCTGAACTGCTGTCAATATATTCTATTAAGCTGACTGCTAGTTATACAGTTACTTTAAAATTATTCCTTGAACTGCATATTTATATTTTATGTACTTTTGAATATGTATGTATTTTTGAATATATATTTCTCAATAAAAAACAAAGCTATAACATAAAAAGAGCAAAATGAACACATATTATCAATGGATAATTACTCTGATCCTCAAGAGCTCAACTCTCTGATTTTTTTTTCAGAGAAAGCATTCAGATTATATGTTTTTGAATCTATGAAAAGTAAAATCACTAAATTCATACACAGTGATTATATAAAATTAGATATGTGCAATCACAATAAATTTGATTATATTCATTATAGTGGAAAGATTTAGGTCACAAGATTTTTTTTCCCCCCCAAAATTCCAAAAGAACAATATTCTGTCTTCATTATACTAATTATAAAATAATTATAAACATAACTGCTTTTTTAAAGTTCCATGAATTCACCAGAGTGTGACAAAGAAGATTAAAATATAAAGATATACATTTATTTCCATATCCTACCTTTGGGACAATTTATGAAGAACTTACAAGTAATAGAACTGCTTTGAACTCTAAAAAGAAATGGACTTTACAAATCCCTAACCAGCAGTATGAGATTTACCACATCTTCTAGGTTTTAGATGGTCACGACTGTTTCTCTCCAACTGTTTTAAAAGAATTTCCTGGAGCCATTTGAGGACATTTGAGCAGGACAATGTCCCTCCATACCTAATAACTGCTGTATCTCCATGATTGCAAACTTGAAAATTAGGAAACACCAAAGCAACATTACTCACAAAATAAATAGCAAAATCAGAATCTCTGGAGTCAACTTACGAAACATGATTTACAAAGATATGCTTACATTTCTTAATTTATTTTTAATAAGTAAAAAATTACTCAGTGAAACTGTACAAAAATCAAATCATTAATTTTTGCACCTGTTATTTCAGTCATCAACAGTGATTTCATGGTACAGAAATAAAATAATGGGAATTATCATTAACTTCATCCTGCCTTTCTAGCTTAGTAGAACCAAACAGAAGAAATTATAGCAATAACCATTAACTATAGAAAAAAAGTAATGGAAAAATGGTTGCAGGTTTAATCACAAAATGAATTTAATTTTTGTTGATTTTGTTTTATATGCTTAAAGACTAATATCCATAAATATGCACTGACAGCATCGTTCTAAATTTACTTCTGAAGAGATGTTGAGACTTCAATAAAATATAAGCAAGTTACTGGATCATATTCATGGATTGCTGAATGACTACCCGGAAAATATCAGTTACTTTCAAAGAACACAAAACGAAGTGAACATGGAAAAGTCTTCTTTGCAAAAGTCCTTTTATTAGTCCTATCCTCTAAAATTCCAAGCCACAGAGCCTTGATATTCCTGGATTCTGTTTTAAGTAACCTTAATTTTAAATATGACACTTGGGATATGCACAATGGGAAAGGGTAGGCTATGTGAACAAAATTTAATTTATTTTTTCCAAAAGTAAGTCATTTTCTTTAAAATCATCCTATCCACTTTTGCCCACTTCCCTATGTACAGATAATCCTTTAGTCATGCAAATTCACTCTCCACTTCCACATACATTTTCCCCACTTTGGTACTTTTCAAAAGAGGGAAACAATACAGCTGGTTGATAAAGTAATTTAAAGTATTTGTAAATGAAATAAAAAGAAAGTAAGTATAATACATAGTGTAAAAAGATACCAAATTGGAGTAACACTGATGTTAATCTAGTTTTTTATTTAACAAAGTACCTACTAATGTTCTGAGAAGGAGAGTAGAAGGAAAGGAGCTAGAGGGAAATGACTTTCTATGGTTAAAAAAAAGCCAATTGCTGCAGAATGCAAGATAGTTATAAAAGAATCATTTACTATTTTCACTGAGTTTACAGTGTTGGGTACTACTGTTTACATCATTTTAATGAAAGTACTTATAAAAACATCTGCAATAGTTCATATCAGAAAACAGAAAGTTTCTCTCAATAAAGACTTTAAAAAATAAATTTTTATCTTCATTAACTCCCTTTCTCAGAATGGGAATGAAATAACATGCTTCTCTTTAAAAAAAAAAAAAAAAAAAATTTAATACCCTAATTAGGTTTCTGAAAAAAAAAAAAAGACTACCCTAGCAATAATGTTTAACATTCTACTTTTCATCTATTTCTAAAGACACTCCCTTTATAAAATCTTTTAGTTTTATATATTAGAACAATCAGGTTTAGAGTCTCACATAAATAAAATACCCACATTAGAAGGCATACTGAAGAATCAAATGGTTAGCCACATTTGTCTGTTCACATTCACGGATTCTCTAAGAGCGTTGTGTGAGTCCATATAATACTGTTCACATTTAGTCTAAGTTAATATGTCTCATCTGACCTACTGCTCCTACAACACTGATGCTATCAACAAAATCCTGATTTGGGGGACACAGTGATATAACAAACTCTGGTTAAACCAGCAGAGGTAACAGGACGATAAACTGTAACTGCACAATTTAAAATGTCCACCCTTCATCCACCACTACCATACCTCTTCTTCCCAGTGGCATTAAATTCTTAAAGCCTAATCATATGAGAGGTGCAGGGTGCCAAACACTATTTGTACAGAAAATCAGTCTTCAAGACTAAACAAAAAAGAAATTCATAAAATAAAATAAAACTTTTTGGATAGTTGCATTTGTTGCTTTCAATTTCTTCATCCATATCTGTTCTGGTCATACATATTTTTTCCTTCTTTTTATCCAGAGAGATTAATACACAGATTAATACACAAAACTTTCGTAAATGGCATTCCTGTTCAAAGTTGCTTGTGATCATAGCCATGTGTGAACCGTTAGACAAGTGCATACTATGCCCCAAAATGTTTTATAATTCTTCAGTGCAGTTTCTTACTGATGTTTCCCTTAAAATTAAGGCTTAATGAAAGAGAAATCCATAGTATCATGAGCTGATTTTTTTTAGCTTCTGAATTAAATGCACTCTTTCCAAAATTAAGTGGTCCTGGAGTAACATTAAGACAACCTGTATTAATCAGTGTCATGACTGAAGTAGTATCTTACTGGAGGTCCAGGCAAATCTTCATCTCCATCAATGTCTGGAGCAAATGACACAGTAAGATCCACATACTTCTTTTCAGTAGAAGGTTTTACAAGTTTATGCATTCTAAGAAAAATAAGCAAGAATGAACACTTCGGTAAATTCTATAAAATGAAAAAATGATTTGCTGACTAATGCCATCCAGAGAACCTGGACTTGTATCTAGACTTTAACATCTAATAATAATCTGCTTTCATATATTAATTTTCCTTTACTAAAAGGTCTGAACTCAAGACACTCATTTACCTAACAGTGAATAAATTTGGACACATTGGTCATGATAAGGAATACAAACCATTTATTAAAAGACAAAAAGGCTCAGCGTGGTGGCTCATGCCTGTAATCCCAGCACTTCGGGAGGCGGAGGCAGGCAGATCACCTCAGGTAAGGAGTTTGAGACCAGCCTGGCCCACATGGCGAAACTCTATCTCTACTAAAAATATAAAAACGAGATGGGAGCAGTGGCACATGCCTGCAATCCCAGCTACTGAGGAGGCTGAGGCAAGATAATTGCTTGAACCTGGGAGACGGAGGTTGCAACGATTTTAAAAAATTGATTCTCCTCCTAAACTTCCTCTTAAGGCATCATAAATTCAAACATTTCTCCGTAAACAGTAAAAAAGCAAGCTAGAATTTAAACCTTAAAATGCAAGCTAGAAATATGAAATAAAAGACATTCTCAGCTTTTTCCCTTATATCCAATCTTTATCCTATTTACTGAAAAAATCACTCTTTGCTATAGTCACTACTGCCTTAAATGAAGTCAACATCTATATATCCCTTAGATAATTGTATTATCTTCTAGCTAGCTTTCTCCAGTCTCTTTTCTACCTCCAATCTACACTGCTCCTAGAATTCTCTTAAAATATAAATTTGATGTCTTCTCCTGCCTAATAATGTTATTTATTATACACTGTGTACCTACTTCATGCCAGGCTCTGAACTACGTAATCGATTTAATCCTCAGTAGCTCTTTCCATTTCACAAAGATATTTTGTCCGGTACATAAACTTTTCATTCTTTCCACCATTCATGATTACCACCTCATGCTTGAGTCATTCCAAAAAAAAAAAAAAAATGTGAATTCTAAATTCCCAAATTTAGAATTTAGTAGGAGTTCTAAATACTACTCTTAATTTATCCAAAAGATACTTAGGCATCCTAATGAAGATCAATATAAGGCAAATTAATGCCTTAGCTAATATAACAGTAGTTTTACTTTTGTATGTATGCTCTTTTTAGCTGCAAAGACTGTTGTTTTTGCCTGGAATAATCCTTCTTCAAAGGTAGCTCAAATGAAACCTACCCTGAACTAGAGGTCTGAGTTAGCACAATACTCTGTAAAAATTTTCATTATCACGGTTATTCAATTATACTTTAATGATTAACACGACCAGAGGTGAGACCTAGCCAGGCCACTGTCTCAAGAGTTACAAGCAGAGGGAACAACTAAAGCAAAGGTCCCACAATGGAGCATCATTAGAGTGAGTATTCAAGGACAAATAAGGAGGCCAGTGTAGCTGGAATATTGTGAGAGCAAAGTAGGGAAGGAACTTAGCAGGATAACTAGGAATCGATTTCCTTTAATAGACTGCTTGAGCGCAGGGCTTGATGAACATGTATGATAATAAAATATTAACAGGACTAACATTTGTGGAATACTTCTTACGTGCCATTACACTATTAGCCCTTACTATTATTTTAGTGTTCAACTATGAGCACAATCATCCCTATTTGTGGACTTGCAGCTTTTTGAAACTAAGTTTCAAAAGCTACTCCAGGTAACAAAACTAAGTAGCTGAGCAAGAATGTGAACCCAGGTCTTTCTAAGTCAACCTCATGCTATTAATCACAATCCCACTGACTGACTGAACATGTTCAGTACTTAACAGGTACTCAATAAATACTTGCTAAAAGGACAATCTAGTAAAATGAAAAATATTATCATGCTGGAAGTTTCAAATATTGGCCAAATCTTAAAAGCTTTTTTAAATAATTTGCCGCAAATTTTAAACTCCACTAGTCAATACACTTTATGACCACATACAGTCCACTGCAGCATAAAATAAAGGAATTCTAAACACTACTCTTGCTTTCTCCAAAAGATACTGAGCGATCCCAATGGAAAACAATATAAGGCAAATTAATGCCTTAGCTAATAAAATAGTAGTTTTACTTTTTAAGGTATAAATAATTCAGACTGGATTATAATTTAAGAATGATTAACCTCAACTGATTATCATAGCCAATAGATACGTTAAACACAGCCATCACACAGAGATTCATTTACTCGTCTGACAAATATTTGTTGATAACCTTTTATGTGCCAGGTATTTATCTAAGTGCTTGAGATACAACAGTGACAAGATCAAATAACGATTCCCACTCTTGTGAAATACATGTTTTAGTAGCAGGTAAATAGCTAATATACAGTACATGGGCCGGGTGCGGTGGCTCATGCCCGTAATCCCAGCATTTTGGGAGGCTGAGGCGGGAGAAATCACCTTAGGTCAGGAGTTCAAGACCAGCCTGGCCAACATGGTAAAACCCGTCTTTACTAAAATTACAAAAATTAGCCAGGTGTGGTATTGGGTGCCTGTTATCCCAGCTATACTCAGGAGGCTGAGGCAGGAGAATCGCTTGAACTCAGGAGGTGGAGGTTGCAGTGAGCTGAGATCGCACCACTGTAATCCAGCCTAGGCGACACAGTGAGACTTTGCCTCAAAAACAAAAACAAAAACAAACAATAAATATAAGCAAAATACACAGCAGCACAGCAGTCATACGACAGTAATAAGTGCTCTGAAAAGAAAAAGTAGAGAAAAGTAAAGGGGACTAGGCATACTAGACTGGGGCCAGGGACAGGTTGCAGTATTAAATGAGGCCTCTTTAGGAAGTGCAAAGACCAGGGGTGAGACTTGGCCAGGTCACTGTCTCAGAGTTACAAGCAGAGAGAACTAAAGCAAAGGTCCCATGCTGGAGCATGATTAGAGTGAGTATTCAAGGACAAATAAGGCCAGTGTAGCTGGAATATTGTGAGGGGAAAGTAAGGAAGGAACTTAGAAGGATAACTAGGAATCATTTAGAGCCTTGCAGACCGCTATAAAGACTTTAGTTTTCTTTGGTTCTTTCTTCCTTTCAGTCTCTGCTCAAATGCCACCTTAACAGGTGAGACTACGACAGGCAGAGGGAAACTACTCAGTATAATATAGCAACTCAACACCCCCAACTCTGTATTTCCCATATTTCCTTTTCCCTTTATTCTTCTTTAATTTCTCCATAATACTTACTACCACTTAACATACTTGCCTTATTGTTATGCAAACTCCTTAAGTAGGAAAGAACTGTGGTTTGCTAACTGCTATCTCCCTAATGAGTAGAACAGTACCTGGCACACAGCTGGCACCTTAAACAATAATTTGTTGAATAAATGTGATTTGGCAATTTGATTCCTCATAAGCCTGGTCATTAAGTGTTTCAACATAAGAGACAGATCCACTTTTACTTAAGTGCACTGACAAAATCAGGTTTCTAAACCTATTAACTGAAGAGCTGAATCTCGAGAAGTAGTCTGTTGGCCTTCACCTGGCAGATTTACTGTCTTTATTAACGTCATTAGACAAGACTAATGCTTTTATCTGAATTATAGTAACCACTATATTTAATTTTTTAGTGTGCAACAACTTATTTTTAAATTCTTGTTATTTGCTGCATATAACGTTGAATACTTACGTTAACTTCAATCTTTTTGCATGACCAGGCACTACAGGAACATAAAGCATTTTGACTCCCTGTACCACCATTGTTGGCTCAATTCCATACTTCTCCTAAAAGTGAATATCCAAAAAAGAAACTATGAAAGTCTCGCTCAAACATAAAATGCTTATTTAACATTGTTCCTAAACAATGTTTTATGACCAGTAAAAAAAAGCAAATTCATGCTAAATATAACTTCCAATAAAATTATAAATAAAAACAAAACAGAAACCAGACATAAAGCTACTAATGAACCAAATGAATAAAAGTATCTCACTTTGACTGCATTTATGAAATCCAAGAGGGTGAAATCTTCTTTTCCATGTACAGTCCATCGATCCCAAATTGTAAATGATATTTCATTTCTGTTACAGAAAAATATTCAGAACAGAAACATTGTAATTTTCTTCCCTTTAGTGATGATAAAAAAAAAAAAAAAAAAAAACAAAAACAAAACAAAAAAACACTTCCAGAAGTCCATTATTTGTGATTGGGCTAGAAATTAATGTGGGGAAATAAAGGATAATATACCTTCTAAAATATTCCAATCTTATTTCCCTATCACATCATATAGATAACCACTTTTAATCAGTACCTCGCTGATCCTTCCAGTGTCTCATTATAAATCCGTATGTTTTAGCAAGAGAGAGTTGTCTCTCTCTTTTTAAAATGGCTGCATGGGTTTCACTGTGTGGATGTTTCAGTCCCCTGTTACTGGACAATTTTGTACTCTCATTAGTAATGTATGAGAGTGCCTCCTTTCTCACACCCTTGCTAAGATAGGTTTTTTTCAAGTTTTTGGTTGTTGCCAGTCTGAAAACTAAAAAGTACAGGCCCAGGAATTGTTCTGCTTTGTCACAAGCTTATGGAATTCTTCTAAATCTCATGACCTACACAGTCAGACACCAGGATACCTTCTAATTCATCTAGCAGACACAGATGAAACCGTAATGCCAAATAATGTGGCAGATAAAGTATTGTAAGGGTTCTTTGGCTACTTTAGTCAGAAATATTTAATGAAGATGAGGTTTGAGCTGATCTTGAAGTGATGGCAAGAATTTACACATACACAATAGAGGAAAAAAAGAGGTGAAGCTAGTATTTTTTCCTTTTAAAAGGTAAAGTATTTCATTTCATTCTCATTATACAAGAGAAATAGACCTTCATACATACCTGATTTTAGTTTTCCTTACTTCAGATGTCTCTGTAAATACTATAATTGGAATGGCTAAGTTAAGAAAACAATTTTTGTAAGCTTCAAATGGATAGCCACCAGTTACTTTGATCATCTCCAAGGCAACCTAGATAAAAGAAGGTGATCTGATAATATAAATAGCCTAAAACTATCTGTGATTTTAATTAGATCTATTCAATTTTCACAAGTTTTCAAGCATTTCTCTGTAGATAGTAAAAGCAGCTATAAGACTAATGTAAATTTCTTATAGCTCTCTATACTTTTAGTATATTTTATACTTTCAAATCTTCAACCTGCTCTATACATGGTAACAGTTATTTAAAAAAATATTAATTCAACCATATATTCTCCCTACTTTGAAAGCACATGCTAGAACTCAAAAAACACAATGGTCTAAAATCACTTAGTACAGGGATAAATAACTACATAGCTTCATAGATAATTATATAGAGTAATGATGTAATATGGTATAATAACTAGGGCCGCACTTAAAGATTCTGAATCATTATGAATACAGATTAGGGAAGTTCATTTTATTCAAGAAAAACAGAGTACCTGCTTTGTATGAAAGACGTAAAGATCAGTGAAAAGATTATTGCCTATAAGAAAAATTATAATCTATCTTGAGCTTATTTTTTATTTTAAAAATGTATATTTAGGGCCGGGGCGTGGTGGCTCACGCTTGTAATCCCAGCACTTTGGGAGGCCGAGACGGGTGGATCATGAGGTCAGGAGATCGAGACCATCCTGGCTAATACGGTGAAACCCCATCTCTACTAAAAATACAAAAAAAATTAGCCGGCCATGGTGGCGGGCGCCTGTAGTCCCAGCTACTAGGGAGGCTGAGGCAGGAGAATGGCATGAACCCAGGAGGCAGAGCTTGCAGTGAGCCGAGATCGCGCCACTGCACTTCAGCCTGGGCGATAGAGCTAGACTCCATCTCAAAAAAAAAAAAAAAAAAAAAAACGTATATTTAGGTAAAACTTCAAAATACAGATGACTGCATTTTCAGAAAGTATTTTGAAATTTTAAATTATGTGATCCAATATCTATCCTTCTCTCTCTAATATCTCTGAGTGACTGGGTTGGTATGATGGGGAAGTCAGGGAAAAAGCAATGAAAAAGGAGCATTTTTATTCAAGGAATAATAAACTTACCAAGCCAGAAACTGTAGCAGTGGTTGTTGCAATAGCAGGTATAATTTTACCAGCTACGCGTTTTGTTTTAAAACGGTCAGCTGGTTCAATGCTGTACATTTTGGCACGAAGATTTGATGCAGCTGTGATGAAATCTATGTGTCCATTATGATCGTCATCTTTTTCAAATGAAAGCACTGCCATCTGAAGGTCACCTGATTATACCAACCAGAAAAACAAAGTTCCACAGCAAGCAGTAAAGATTTTAATAGGTAAAAAGCAATGTGGGTTTACTAACTTTTAAAGATTCCTTTCTATATTTTTACATGACTGAGAAACATAAGAATAATCCAGGCAACTAATATTGAAGGCCATGAAAACAGCTTTTCCCATGATTAAAGAGAGCCAATTTTTTTAAAATTAAAAAATAAAAAGAAAGAAAATGATAGTTTTAACGCCACTAAACTAGAGACGTTTCTGTATTTAAAAAAAAATTTTAATAAATAGCAAAATAAGAAAGTTGTATACTGCACATCTGCAATCAAGTGGTTTACCAAAAAAAGCCAACATTAGGTATAGTTCAAAAATTTATTCCACAAATCCTACTCTGAAACATTTTCCCTCTGGTAACTAAGAATAGGGTCAGTTGGTCAAATTAAAATAAGTAATTTCTGAAATCTTTGTAGATCAGTGGTTCCCAAGATCCTTCTAATTATTGTTATTCTGGGTTATTTTTCCTGAAATTCTACTGGTCCATGCTTAAAATCCCAAAAGTTTGGGAACCACTAATTTATAAAACTAAAAGAAGGTGAGCAGGTCAAAACAGATGAGTGTATGGCTGTTTTTAAGGAATTAAAAATTCAGTTTTCCTGTATTTTTATATTTAAGTCCATCTAGCAAGGAAGTATATATAGGTCATTCTGTATTCCCTATCAGTAATTATGAAGACTAAGAACCTAAGAAGAGTTCTGTTTATAGTTCTTTATCCTAAAGCGATTTAAATGGGTCTGTCCAAAGATTAGTTTCCAAAAGGACCCCATTAAACTGAATTTTTAATTCCTTAAAAACAGAGCTATTCATTCATGGTTTTAGACCTGCTCACCATCTAAAGAACTAAAACAATCAGAAAAACAATAACAAAGCAGTTAATGTGATTTGGAGAATTAGACTTCAATCTTTGAGGGCAATAGTGGGGAAAATGATGAATTTAGTCACAGTTAAAGATGAACACTGACTTTAATATGATCATGAAATCAATCAATACTATCATCATTATTGTTGCTGTGATTAAATTCTACAAATTCTTAGCTGTAGAGCTTGGTGGAAATGAAAACTCACCCAGTTTAAAACATTTTTATAAAGATTTTCCCTTACTTTTGGTGGCTTCATTAGATAAAATAGCCTTTTCTAGTTGGAAAATTGCATTCCTCTCATCTTCACTGCTAATAGGAACGTGGTCCGGTTTCCTTGCAGTTTCATCGGTTTGAACAACCTTTGAATATATGAATATAATTTTATTAATGTTATTTCCTGCATCTAAGTTTGGTTAGCATTTAACTGTTTTATCAAATTACAAACAGAAAATATTTTCTCTCTATATTTTCATATTATTAATCAGTGGTCCAATTTATTTTATATGTTCCTTTAGAAAGTATTATGATATTATTCATGTATGTATTTTATTATCTATCTTCTCACACAGGCACGTAAGCTCTATAACAACAGGGATCTTTATGTATCTTGTTCACTGACAGAACTCCAATATATCTAACTTTTAATACCCACGATGATATAGTGGGCATAAAAAATATTTACTGAGTAACTCATACAATCTAAGTCCATACTGATCTTTTTAAAAATTCCACACTAGAATAAAATTAGTATTAATCAACAGTTTGTGATTCTGACAAATCTACTTTAAACTCAAGTTGCACTGACAAGAGCAAGAGCAAGAACCATTCGTTGTGATATTCTCCAGGTTTAGAATGGGACTTGATACAAGTCCAAATTCCCAAACTATTTGCTGAATGAATGAATTTTTAAACATACCTTATTGGAAGGTTTGAATTCCTGAATCTTTACTTCTGAAAGAATATTCAAGAGGGCATCTGCTGATAAGTCCTGTTATTAAAAAAGTAATTTTACCAACAAACATTTTCTTCTATTTCTAAATTCTAAAGCTAAAAATATCCTACAAAAGGTCCTTAATCATATTACAATATGTGAACACTTCATTATCTGAATATGTAGACATCCATTTGAGACATTTACCTTTATTTCTATAAAAATATCCCCCCATAAAGGTTATGGGGGAGGAGAAGGTAAGGGGTAAAAAAGTACTTATTAGTCAACAAACTTGAAATTTTAGTCCTTCTGCAAATTTTTTTCAAAGGCAGTTTTAGGACTGGTTGTAAATATAAAACTGAGTGACATGATCAGTCAGTTTTAATTCCCTTGGCTTTATGTTTTATGTTTTTAATGTTTTACAAAGTTCCCTGAAGTAAGTTATACTCAGTAAGTAAAATAAGTAAATGGAATTCATACCTTAAGAAGGAGGGAAATATTTAAATGATTAAAGATGAACTTAGATGAATTTAAAGCTATGGGTTGCATTTACATTTATCATTGAGAAGCTGTTTGGCAAAAGCTGAGACATAGTGCTTTTGAGGTCCATTACCACACTCACCACGAAATTACCACTGATTTTCCCAAAAAGAATATCAGACTGAATGCCACTATTTTTACCAAATATTTACAGTTTATTTGTATGAACTCCAAAAAGGATTAATCTAAAACAGACATTGTTATCTGAATCCAAAATAGCCAATATTAATTATGGAATCTGATTCATATTTCTCTGTTCAGTGCACCTGAAAGTACAGCAATTTACTTAGCTAGAATATGCATTTGTGAAGAAAAGAGACAGATGCCTCTCACATAAAACCGTATTAGGCTCTTTAGATGTTAGTCAATGAACATGATGTTTAAAAGAATGAGTATGATGCTAAAGTAAGAAATGTCAATATAAGGGAGCATTTTCAGATTGCCTGAAAAGCACGTAAATTATTACAAAATAAATCAAACAAATGTTAACAAAGAAAATATCTTTGAAATATTTCAAAATTGCGATGAAATGGTTTGTTGTGGCTTTTTAGAATAACTAGGATAACTGAAGCTGATAAGCAAGTTATAAATATTTTTAAAACAAAGTTTAACTGCTTTTAACAAATAATGCTGTTTTTCACTGCTTCAATTCAGAAAGAAAAATCCGACTTCTACTTAGCAATACTGCAATGAGCTTTCAGCTTCCATTATGTTAGTATGGGTAAAAATACAATAAAAATTCTACATCAAAAGAATGATTCTTACAACAAATAAACATGTTTTGATGCAATTAGTACATCAGTCATCTAATTCTAATTTGGTTTTGCATCACTTGCTAAGGCTTAAAGAATATCTTACCTCTTCTGTAAATGGAATACAATATACTGTAGCATATAGTTTTGCAGCATTCTGAAGGAAACTGAGGTGCCTTTTGAAATTAAAAAATAAAGCAAAATTTGAATGCAGTTTTAAAGATGATATTTACCTCATTATGAACTATAGCCTTTAAATGTAGTTTGAAGAAATATAACCACAGAATTATTATTTCAGGATTTTTTTTTTAAGTTAGATAAAAATATTCTGGTCTACACCAAAATACTACAGAAGTTATAAAACACAAAACATCGAACAGTTATTCTCGAAAACACTTAACATTCAGGTAGTGATCATGACTACCTTGGGAAGAAGAGTGAGCGGACAGAAGCAGAAAACTCAGACCAGTGAACAATAATTCATTTTAAGTTATAAGAAATATTATATATTTGTTCTTAATGAGTATACATCAAGTTCACACTAAGTAAATGTGTTTATTTAAAAACAAAAAAAGAAAGTCTTATAGAAGAAGCAGTCCAGCATAAGGTGACTGGAAGCCTAAAACCACCACCAGATAAGAAAATTAAGCATGGACTTACCTGCTGAAAGGAAGGTTAGTGAAGGCAAGCTAAGTGTTTAAAAATATATATACATAAGTTTGGGTGTGGTTGGTGGGATGCACATGTAATCCCAGCTACTTGGGAAGCTGAGGTGGGAGGGTTGCTTGAGCCTAGGAACTCAAGACCAGGTTGGGCCACATAGTGAGACCTTGTCTCTTTCAAAAAAACAACAAAAAAGAAAGAAATAGAAAAAATATACATACACACACACACAAGTGTGAATCTAACGTGTATCTAATATAGTGCTTCGAGGTATTCACACAAAGACCAACTCCTTTGAAAATAATTTGAGATTTAGGGAGTTATTCAGTAGTAATTATTTCTTCCTTCATATAACTGAAGATTCTTATATTTGATTTCATTAAATGTAAAAACAAATTGTCATTTTACTAATTTATGGATAAAGTAAAAAAGGTGATTTTGGTTTCACTTTAGATATTTATTATAAATAATGAGGTTATTTACCATGTAAATGAATGGATTCACATTTGTGTGGGAAGGGTTGTGGCTGCCTTTCCTGGTCAGAATGACTTGTTAACTCTTAAATGAACAGGGATGAAATAATTTAACATTAAAGAGCCTAAGGGTTTCACTCTGCAATGTACAGTTAAGGAATTTACAGTGAAGAAATACATAATAAAGGATACATATCAAACTAAATATAAATACTTACAAAGGTTCGTTTAAATCAAATTTTATTGGAGAGGGTGGCCTCTTTGGTGATTGCCAAAACAAACCTGGCAAAAAGATATAAATGTTATTTTCAATGTATGTAGCCAGTAATAAATGTCATTAAAATTTATTCTCAACATTTATACTTACTACCATCTTTTAATCGTATGTCCAGAGGGAAACAGTGAAGAAGCTGAAGAGCCTAAAGAAAAAAAAATGAATTAAAGACACCCACTACTTAATATTATCTGAGAAAAAATATTTAAAAAAATTTTAAAATGTGTGTAGTAAATATACTCACATGCTTCAAAAATCAAAACACATTAAAAGATACACAGTGAAGTCTCCCTACCACCCTTGTATTCCATCTGTCCATTCTCCTGTCACTGCCCCTCATAAATGAAAAATCTAAAATATCATTTTCTATCACTATTTGTAGGTTTATTGGGAGGTGGTATCTATAGCAAACAAATGTAGATTACTTCACTCCTTTTTATATAAATGGTGGCATATTTTACATGTCATTCTGTTCTTTTAAAAGAGCTAATACTTAAATAACAAAACCAGAAAAAACACACAGTACTTTGTATTTTTGAAATGATAGCATGTTTGAGATTTGCTTCAAAATCACCTAGGGGAAGGTAAGAATGAACGGGGATGGTGATGAAACAAGATTTATCTATGAACTGATAACTGCTAAACCTGGGTGATAGGTAAATGACAATTACATTAAGGTTCATTATACTATTTCCTCTACATTTCTATGGCTGAATATTTTTCATTATAAAAAAAGTTTAAAAAAAATCACAGAAGATAAGAACTAAAGAGTCCCTTAGATTTTTGAAAAAGGGGTCACTGATAACCATGTTAAGAACAATTTGCAGAGTAATGAGCAAAGAAGTCAAATTAACTGGGTGAGGAAGTGGTAACACTGAGTAGTACAGACCACTTTTCCAAGAAGTAGAGCTCTGACGAAAGTAAAAAGACAGAAGTATAAATGAAATATTTTTAAGTGGGGTGTGGTGGCGTGTACATGCAGTCTCAGCTACTTAAGGGTTGAGGCAGGGATCACTTGAGCCCTGGAGTTCCAGGCCAGCCTGGAAAACATAGGGAAACCCCGTTTTTGTTTTTTTGTTTGTTTTTTTTTCCAAGTTGTTTTTAAGGAAGATGAACTAAAGAGCCTAAAGAGAGGGAAAGACTAAAGAGAATGCAACACACATTTCAGCAACTATATTTAACTGGAGGTAAGAATAACAGCTAATATTTAGTAATTTTTTATGTGCCAGCCTCTGTTCTAAACGCTTTATAAGTCTTACCTCCTTTTATCCTCACCACTACCTTACGTATTAGGTACAAATTTATTATTTCTATTTTACAGATGGGGAAACAGACATAAAGAGTGATTATCGGATATGGGTGGAAATAGCAAAATCCCAGCAAAATTTCTGACTGAATACGCCTATTTTCTCAGTTTCTTACTTCTTCTATTCTGAATAAACTTCTTTTAGATTAGCATGTGTTCTCATTTAACTTACTACTAACTTCTGAAAAGCTTGCCAAAAGAAAGAATATACATTTCAGGTCAATGAAATTAATTTGTTAATAACTAAATAAGCCAAGGTCAGACCTTTTCTTAATGTCTCACAATGCATACTTACCTTATGGTTAAAATATTTTTCAAACTTTAATCTTGCTAATTCTACACACTGGGACCAATTTCTAGGTCTTCTGCTAAGTAACTTTATAACTTGAAAACAGCCTTCTAAACTGTGTCCACTCTGTATCTTCTAGAATGGGAGAGAAAAAAAAAAAAACATCAACATACTTCCAATTACAAACATATATACATCCCCCAACAAAAGTTAGCCTAAGTTTGAAGTGTCAACTCATGTGTTTTATGCTTTTCTTTTTTCACCTCAAGCTCCTTTTCCTTCCTTCTTTAAGCTCTTTCTTTTCTGTTTGAGAAGGGGAAAGGTAAGAAATAGCACACAAAATTTTAACTCCGATTTCTTATCTTACAAATTATCCTCATATTTTCCTAGCTCTAAGTTATTAGTACCATAATATATGTACTTACTAAAAGTGCTATGAATATTTGATACTAAAAAGTGGGCCTTAGTATTATATTAAGATTAAAAGAAAGTGAGAAAACATCTTTAAAGTTGCCTTCACTATAAGAGTAATAAGTCTTGGAGATAATTGTTCCCTCATGAAATTTTAACTAGAACTTACCTCAATTTTTTCTTTCCAAAGGGCTTAATAAAAGCCCTTCTATTATTTGTAGCCTTTCTATCATAATTATCATATCTTTATTAGCTTGAACCATATGAATTGCTGTTTTGTGAGTTAAACATGGTCAAATATTGACAATTCTGTATAGTTCAACCAAACCAAAAGGATAATTTGTGACCTAATTTCAAGATTCCTTATGTATCATTTCACTTTTTATATACAATCACTCTTTATGGAGGTAAAATAAATCACTTGTAGATGACTTGAAAATAAGATTACACTGACACAAAGTGTTAAGCTTGTATTAAAATGTACTGATTTTTACCTGTAAGACTTCTTCTGCAGATGAATAGGTTTGCCAAAATTTGTTAAACAATGAAGGTTTGTGGGAAAAGGAACTTTCAAACTGTAACAGAGAAAAGGAAAAAAAATTACAAATAGAAGGCTGTTTAAAGTCAGAAATATCTTCTTTCTCACTTCAAAGAAAATAAATTTAAAAAGGAATTTTTACCTTATCTCTTGCCCACTGTATGGTATGTTCAATAGCAGCTGGAAAGGATTTTAGAGTACAAAATGGTATTTCCTCTTCTGGGGGATCCCGCTAATTTATAAAATATGACAACAGATACTTAAGGAGCAGCAATGACCAATTTTTATTGGTTTAATTTACTTTTGAGCTTTAAGGCTATTAAAAATCCAAAGATAAATAAAATCCAACCAGACATTTTTATATCTTCGCACTCTTAGGCAATAAGTTAATTCTTTTGACATTTAACCTATTTGTTAACAGCTATGTAATGCCAAACATGAATCTTATTTATTATTTGTGTACTCATTTAAAGCACCATGTAGTACTCATGACACACCATCATCTATAAATCATTTTTTTCTTCATGAATCAAGGTGAAATGTAAAGTTTTATAACACTCCCTGCTTTGAAAAGTAATTCAGGAATACCCAGTATAATGCTCGGAAAAGCATGAGTTTTTCCATAGAGAAAAACATCTGGGAGCAGAAATATGTCCTCAATGCTTGATACAGGTTTCTTAATCTTCTTTCTCAATACTTATAATACTTATATTCTACAAATTTTTATTTCTTAAAGTTTTATTTTCTTCCCCTCTTTGACCCAAGATTACATACTTTTCATATTTTTCAACTGATAAATTAAATAAACGGCAAATACCTAAGTCGTTTTTTTGTGGATAAAGTACCACTGAAGAAATCCACATTCTATTATAGAGTACATTTTGCCTAGGTTTATTGGTTTACCTAATCTAAAATGGCTCACTTCGTCTCAGCAAGCGAATAAAATTTTATGTCTTTGTTGACAGTTCTAGTCTCAATCTAATAGTTTGTTCTTATCAAACAATCTTAAACTCAAAGGGTATTAGAAAACTAAGCAGCTCTGAGAAATAAATAGTAAACAGTAGAATAATGCTCCAGAAACAACAGACACAAAATTCTGATAATTAAAAAAAAGTTCAATTATATTTTAAAAAATGTACATGCACATATGTATGAACATCATTGGCACAGCAAACTCAGAAGGATTAGGAAAGCTAAATCAAATTGTTGATCAAGACAAAAATTATAAGACATAAAAAAGACATTTATTTCAAAATACTGATTCACTTACATGACTATTGTAAGATTCAGTTAAATGCGGTACAATAACTTCAGTGTGCCCCTTAGTGCCCATTGTTCCAGAATCTAAGAGAGGCCTTAGATTTGCTAAGCAACGACTATTTGAAAAGATAACAAGTAAAAAACAAAAAAGTGAGCAATAACAATGTAACGAAAGGACATCCTACTACTTTCTATTGACCATTTCATATACTGATCACTTCTTGAATGCAGTATTTTAGGAAAACAGATACAGTACTATCAAACAGTGGATCAATCCTGTTCCCCTATTCTGCACTATATATACAAATTTTGTTGTTCAATCTAGTAATTTCTCTCTTTCCTACTACTTGTACCCTAAATCTGGGACTTTCTTAACCTTTATCTCTCCGTTAATTCCTAACAGTATTACTCCTTTTCCCTTGCTTTATATTTCTTCTTTGGTTATTTTCTAACTACAAGTTATATCACACTATATCTTCTCAATATTTTCTTTATCCCAAATATTATTAATCTTCTTTCTCAATACTTATAATACTCATATTCTGCAAATTTTTATTTCTTAAAGTTTTATTTTCTTCCCCTCTTTGACACAAGATTACATACTTTTCATATTTTTCAACTGATAAATTATCCTCTGATAATATATCTGCTCTACACCCTAACATTGAGGAGTCATATAAACACGTAAGGTGAACACATTTAAAGTCATTCATTCATCTACTTATTTAAGGAATACTTAATAAATGACATCATGTGTTGGGCACTGAGGATACAATGATGGAAAGTAAATGGTCCCTGGATGAATGATTTAGTGAGGACACAAACATTAAATAAATATGTATACCAGTAAAAGTAAGTGCCATGAAGGAAAAAGTACATAGTGCTATGAAAATCACCATAGGAGGATCTAATTTAGAATTTGGGGGAAAAGAAAGTCTGTTTGGATAAAGAAATTTAGGCTGAAACTGAAAGGATGAAGAAAAAAAGCTAAACTAGATGAAGAGTAGATAGGGAGATTAGAGATCAGGAATGTTAAAGTAAGAAAAACAGAACTTTCTGAGGCTGAAGAATATTATGTGTAAGTCCCTGAGGTAAAAAAGTGCTGAAGGCCTGGTAAGAACTTAAAGGCAGAGACAGAAGGAGCGGGGGCAGGTCAGAGCTGCTGCAGGTAACCAGCATGAGCTCGCCTGGTAGAATATGAAAAAACAGAAGAATACGCAAACAGTTAAGGGAAAGTGCCAAGACGATGGATTTTCTCCTGCTGCCCACAAGCAGAGGGACTTGGAGATCATGGAGGTGAAGCAGAAAAGGGAAAACGAGAAGGAGGAGGAACCTAAGTAGCTGTATGGTTTGGTGTCCACCCCCGTGCCCTTCACCTATGGGCCTGAAGCCAGTCCCACCACAATCATGTTTCCTCCTCTAGTGATCAGAGGACCCAGTACTGATGGCATTCCCTTTGCCCTGAGTTTGCAACGGGTACATTTTGTGCTTCCTTCTCAGGTAGACTCTCTCCCGTGGGTCATTTCTTGGGGTGAAGAAGTTACCCCTTCTGTGTTTTCTATTGCAGTGGGACTTCACCCAAAGTATTAAAAATAGCTTTATAATTCAGAAAAAAACAAAAGACAGCCAAAAAACTGAAAAGCACATACAGCTAGAATAAGGGAGCCAAAGAAAACTGGTAAATGTTACACTGGCGTGGTGAACAGGGAAAAGTACTCCATGAAAAACATTTAGGTTATGATACAGATTTTGAATTTCATTCTAAGTATAATGGGAAATCATCAAAGGGTTTGTGTTTGAGGAGTACTACATTAGAAACATAAAGAATAAGCAGATAATTCCATAACTTTTCAATAAGTAATGTGGGAAACAGAAGTGAAAACTAAAGATAATAATGTAGAAACATGAATTTCAAGAACATACCTGTCTACATATCTCCTGGCTTCCACATTATCTAATGCTGTAATAATTATATCTTGTTTAGTACAGAACTCATCATTGTAAATGGTCTCAGTGGCTGGACATACTTTGTTCAGGTGTGCATCTATCTTTATCTGAGAATTTATTTTCAGAGTAGCATCAGCAGCAGTATAGCTTTTAGGTTTCTAAACAAATAATATAAGCAGAAGGAATATGTTAAACAACAACAACAAAAAAAGGACTATGATTTTTCTATATACTCCAGAGTGATAAGAATGTGTTAAGTTCAATCATAGTCTATATATACATACATATATATATATAGAGAGAGAGAGAGAGAGAGAGTGTAATGAGACCAGTTTTCATTTTTGACTTGTAGAAATTACATTAATTGTAATCACACTACATTAATAATGCACATTAGTCTAAATAATTTACAAATTATTAATAAAAATCTAAACACCTTCTATCTCATAGTTAAGTACTTTACAGTTCTTAAAAAAAGTTAAAAGTCCAATCACAACTTTTCCCTAGTAATAATGTTTGACTTGGTAAGTGCTTAGAAAAAAATGATAACACACTCAGTAAAACATTGGAAATCAACTCTGCAGAAGATAAGTTCTTAGAGATATGAGAGTTTAACAGTTTGGTACTAACATTTTAAAACTATCATTAGTTCTGGATGGATATATTTTCAGAAATTATTTGTGTTTCAGTTTTATAAAAAAGAGTACAGTAGTTCCTCATCTGCCTTCCACAACCCCCAAAAATGCCTAAAACTACAGACAGTAACAAACCCTATATATACTATGTATTTTCATAAACACACATATCTATGATAAAGTTTAATTTATAAATTAGGCATAGTAAGAGATTAATAACAATAAAACAAAACAATCAGAACAATATACATTAATAAAAGTCATATGAGTATGGTCTCTCCCTCTCAAAATACAGAATTTTATTGTACTACACTGTACTCATCTATTTTCAGATCCTGGTTGACCATGGCTAACTGAAACTGTGGCAAGCAAAACTGTGGATACCACTGCTAAGGGGTACTACTGCACTCTAAATATAATTTATTCTTTATTTTCTTAAAATGATTTAGTGACTATTTTTAAATCGTGATTGTTATTTCAGGTGCTGTCACTGTTCATTTGCATTTGCTTTGGCACTAAACATCTTTAGGCCATTTTTTAAATTCACACATCTAGTTTTAACGGTATTTCTGTTTCTTCTCACGTTGTTAGGTTGACACATTTCACTTATCAGTGTTCTAAGTGTACAAACAAATGAAAACTTTGTTAGAACTCAGTAAAATAAGAATGAACAGGCCTTTATAGTTCCTCTCTAAGTAAAATGCACCAAGTTAAGAAAAGACACTTTGCAACATATTTTAGTTCACAACGGACCCTGTCACTTTCTCTATTATATTTGGATAAGGGAGGCAATTAGATTAACTATGACATCTGTTTTAGTTACTTTCTGTTCATGACATTACTAAGTTTAGTTTACTAAGACTTGCAATGAGTTGTTGAACAATAAAGAAAAATCTGTTTTGTGTTAATTTTTCAAAAACTTTTTTTAGGGTAGAACTGGTTTTTCCCTAGGTTGCCCAGGCTGGTCTTGAACTCCAAACCTCAAGCAATCCTGTGTTGGCCTCCCAAAGTGCTGGGATTATAGGCGTGAGCTATTGCGCCTGGCTGAAACATTTCTAAAGTAAAAGCAAATTTGCTTGACTAATGCAAAAGCAAAATTGACAAATGGGATCTCATTAAACTAAAGAGCTTCTGCACAGCAAAAGAAACTATCATCAGAGTGAACAGGCAACCTACAGAATGGGAGAAAATTTTTGCAATCTACTCCTCTGACAAAGGGCTAATATCCAGAATCTACAAAGAACTCAAACAAATTTACAAGAAAAAAACAAACAACCCCATCAAAAGG
>NW_012107831.1:1056401-1075607 GCF_000951045.1 Mandrillus leucophaeus | reverse complement strand
TAGAAATATCATTTGACCCAGCCATCCCATTACTGGGTATATACCCAAAGGATTATAAATCACGCTGCTATAAAGACACATGCACATGTATGTTTATTGTGGCACTATTCACAATAGCTAAGACTTGGAACCAACCCGAATGTCCATCAGTGATAGACTGGATTAAGAAAATGTGGCACATATACACCATGGAATATTACGCAGCCATAAAAAAGGATGAGTTTATGTCCTTTGTAGGGACACGGATGCAGATGGAAACCATCATTCTCAGCAAACTATCGCAAAGACAAAAAAACAAATACCGCACGTTCTCACTCATAGGTAGGAACTGAACAATGAGAACACTTGGACACAGGAAGGCGAACATCACACACCGGGGCCTGTTGTGGGGTGGGGGAAGGGGGGAGGGACAGCATTAGGAGATATACCTAATGTAAATGACATTAATGGGTGCAGCACACCAACATGGCATATATATACATATGTAACAAACCTGCCCATTGTACACATGTACCCTAGAACTTAAAGTATAATAATAAACAAACAAAAAAAAAAGTGCTGACAAGGATGTGGAGTCACTGGAATTCTCATATATTGCTGGTAGAAAGGTATATAATAAAATGGTAACAGTTAAAAAAAATGCTTTTTTTCCTGACTTAAATATTTTGATCTCTATAAAACAGGAGAAAATCGAGAACAAGCTTTATTTCACCATAAAAAGGGATGCTGGTCAAATGATCAAAAGAGCACAAAAATTCTAAGTGCTAAACTTTTATCTGATTTATGACAAAGATAAAAAAAGACAGTGCTAAATTTGCTAACTACCAAAACCTCAAATTAGAAACATATTTCTATATACTTACCTTCTAAAATTAAATGTCAACATACCCTGGTGATTACAAAATGAAAAAAATACTGCCTGTTTCACAACTCAGGTTTCAATTCCAAAATCAATGCAAAGATCAATATTGTGCATTAGATAATTTAATATTTTCCCTTGTCATACCCATTAATTGATAATTTGAAAGATTCTAATAAAATAACACATGATTATTCAATCACTGTTTTCTATTTATTAAAAGGAAACTCTACTCTTTTTTGTATAATACACGATTTAAATTTGAAACAGAATAGCAACATACCTGTATGTGATGAGGACGAAATAGGAACTGTCTATTTAAGTTGGATTTCTCTATCAAGTCAGGATCTGTAACTGTAATCTAATATCAAGAAAATATGGCTGAAATTACATAATGGATAAATTTTAATCTATTTTTCTTTTTTCAGTATGACTAAAAAAGTCCTGACAAATTATTCTAAATTAGTCTGGTTGGTAAAGGTTATAATGATACAAACACTCCTAAATAGTTACCAATACTACTCTTTTATATTTTATTTAATTGTAATTAATGTTTTACATAGCACATCAAACAAAATAGCTGAGACCAATTGCAATTCCTGTTCAAAACTTTTTTCTATTATTCATAACAAAACAAAACTTTTTAGAACTATGAAATGGATTACCTGCAGAGGAGCTAGTTCTTCTTTCTCAACTGATATTTATTCTTAATCTCAACTAATTTGGGAAGAATGCTTATACATATCAATTTGAAAGGAACTCTGGCTAAAGCAGAGGTCTACAAACTCTGGTCTTGAACTGCTAACCTCCTAATTAGGCAGGCTGCCTATTTTTGTAAATAAAGTTTTATTGAAACACTGTCATACCATTTAAGAATTGTCTACTGCTGTTTTCATGATCCTAGGGGCAGAACTGGTAAGTGGTGACAGAGATCTTTGGTCTGCAAACCTGAAATATTTGCAATCTTGTCCTTTAAGAAAAAGTCTGCAGACTGTCATTCTAAAGGATGCAAGAAGAAAGCAAACTCAAGATAATCTGAAGAGTATTCAAAATGCATTTGCCACTTTAGCATTTTAAACAAAATTTGCCTAGATGTAGAATGTCTCAGACTACATTCCACATTCATTTTCTTTTAGTTGTTATTTCCCTGATATTTTTAATATTTCTGTGTAATTATGCTAGGAAGTGTCTCTTTTAATGGGAAAAAAGTCAAACAGAAAATATCTTTTAACAAAAAAGCTTAATCAATTCACTGTTCACTGATATTTAGGCTTTTTCTTTCCACTTCCTCCAATTCTGCTTTTCATTCCCCTCTATTTTTGCCTTGTGCTAGACTGACCAAGTTTTCTTGATTCCTACTGCCCCCAGCTCCCCAAACTGGAAGCTAAGTGCCTCATGTTATGTGGTTATGCTCAAAATTTTAACATGCTTATGTGACTTAAGATATAAAATTAATTAAAATTTCTATCCTCCTGAAAACCGAGACTATCTAAATCATTTAATTTGGAACTCTCCAGTCTGCTTTCCATATTAGTTACACTTAAACTTTTAACTGTCTCACTCTAAGGTTTTAAAAATCAATACTTACGTAAATCAAAGAATGCCGACAAATGCCTCTACATACCTTTTACACACTGTCCACACAACCTAACATCTTTCAGTAAGAACCAGTAAGTGTTTGTAATCTTTCATCATTTTATTTGTCGGCTATCTTTACTTTGCTCTCCCTCTCGAACTGAGTATGGAAATCCAGGTTAATAGTAATTTTCCCTCACACTAAGATATGCTTCCATTATCTTCTATCTATTGCTGATGAAAAGTCTATTATGCAATCTCTTTTTTTAATCTTTGCTTTTGATCTGTTTGGTACTAGTTTATCTTTCCAATTTGAAAACATTTGTCTTTCTTTAACTCTGGGAACTTTTGTCATTATCTTTGGAATATATTGCTTCTCCTCCCTTATTTGTGTCTCTGGAAATTCTACTAGACCTATGTTGGACCTTGCAAACACACTCTCTTTCATTAAAAAAAGGATATCTTTCTGCACTACATTCTGGGTATTTATATTTATCTTTGATTTGTCCATTCTCACCTCAGCTATATTTAAATTTTAATATTAGTGATTATACAGAAATTCTTATTTGGCTTTCTGTAAAAATCTCAGTACCCTTTTTCCCATTTCTAGTCCTCTTAATCTCTGATCATTTTTAAAATTAAAGTTTGTTATATTTTCTGTAAAATATTCTATTATTGGTAGCACTTCTATTATCTATAATTCTTAGGAGACTAATTCTTTTATTTGCCATGGCTGATTCTTGCAGTGGTTCCCTTTCTAGTGAACAGTTATTTTTTAATCTGAATCATCTTTAATGAAGGCTGACTTTTTTGCATAGTCCTGAGTGTGTTATTATCATCATGATGCAGTTTTACATTTGTTTTAAAGGCTGTAAGTTTTAGTGGTCTTAAATTTGTTATATTCCTTTCTCTGCTTAAAGTTTTTACATGATATAATTTTGGACCCCTTACTCCGGTGTGGTACATGCTCTGAGTCTCAATTTCTCAATAGTGACTTCTGTTTTTACTTAAAGTTTTGGACAGACATTCAAGATAGAAACACTTGTAAGTTCCCATGGCTTTCAACTTAGGACTTTTTCTTCTCTCTTGGTTCCTGGGACCTGGGAATTTCTCTTTTCAGCTTGGTTACATTACACTTTAAAAAAACGTATACAGTAAGTCTGTGCGTTTCCAGTAGTATAGAAGCATGTCCACATTAACTTACCTTGTTTTGTCATCTGAAATCAGTAGGTTTCTTCATTACAGTTATTTTCCTGACCTTTATATACTCATGTGCATCATGAATATCCAAGGAGTTAAAGTAGTTAGGTGATTCCTAAACTGATGTAACCAAAGACTTTTTTTCTTTTTAAAATCACCACAAGTAATAGTGGTTTGTGGAGCAGTATTTAAGAAATGTTAATATAAACATAGGATATCTGCCTGTAACTATGATAGTAATGTATGCTCTTTTGAATTGGAATAAGCTAAGTTTAATAAACTTTTAGAAAAGCTGAACTATCATACAAATTTTAGCCATTTAATTAGTCTTCTGTTAGTCACCTTGATATATCTATGAAATCACCAAAGGAAGATAGTTTATCTTAAAGGGCAAACAGCACCAGTGAAATAAACTTCTGTTTAAATATATGACATGGCTTGCAATTAACTCACATTTAGAGTCTTAAGAATTTAAATTGTACACTGAGATTTATATTTTTCCCACTACTTTTAATACTCACTAATTGAAACTACATCTGAGTACTCTGCAACTTTGTAATGTTAGCTTCAGTTATCTTACACATTTAATAATAAACACTATCTGACAGAAATAACAACATATTTTATAGTTTGCAAAGCCCTTTCACATTTGATCATCACAATAACGTTATGAGATAGGTAGTATAAATGTCAGTTTCACAGTAGTAGAGAAGGAAACTGAGAAAAGAATTAATTTGCTACAAGGGAAAGAGAAGTAATTTGCTACAAGGTAACATCAGTTTTGAAAAGTGGTCAGAAGGGCATCAGAATCTTCCAATTTTTAGTTTAATGCTCTGTTTTCAAAAAATTGATACTTCAGATTTATTCAGTCAAATACAGCTGAAAAATGGGCAACAACAGAAATATAAACTTTTAACTCTCAAGGATTGATATCTTACCATTCCTTTCTCTTTGCTTGTGCCAACACCAAGTAAAGCAAAATTTTTTAACATTTCACAGCCTATGGCTCCACACCCTACCTATGGAGGAGAAAAACGGTACATATCAGATTAAAATAATCTGACCATTTGTAAATTATTTTACTTTGAAATATTTACCAGGTTTATTTTACCACTGTGTTTCAAAGAAAAAAAAAGTATAAATCAAATAAGCAAAAGCATAATTTTATAATTTCTTTAAACAGAAGATATTTAAAAATTCCAAATAAAATTTAAACATTGAACTGCTTATGTAAGACAGAAATAAATGCAATATAATATTAGTACAACATTAAAAAAAAAGATTCCTCCCTTTTGGACATTTCTCAAAACTCCTTTTCTGAATAAAACTATTCTAAGACTTCTATTATTATCTAAAATTGATAATACCAGATTCCATATGCATGTAAAAAGCTCAATAACGGTTGATTTTCAAAACATTATTTTAAAGATGATTAATGAGAATATGCAGTAATTTTCAGGGCTAATTATAATAATTAAAACAATAAATGGCAGGAAGTTGTTTTATGTTATTGGAGAAAATTTCCCTGCCAATGCACTAAGACAATTAAGAAATACAGAATAGGCTGGGTGAGGTGGCTCATGCCTGTAATCCCAGCACTTTGGGAAGGTGAGGAGGGCGGATCATGAGGTCAGGATTTCAAGACCAGCCTAGCCAATATGGTGAAACTCCGTCTCTACGGAAAATACAAAAAGTACCTGGGCGTGGTGGCACGCCCCTGTAGTCCCAGCTACTCGGGAGGCTGAGGCAAGAGAATCACTTGAACCAGAGGCAGAGGTTGCAGTGAGCTGAGATCATGTCACTGCATTCCAGTCTGAGTGACAGAGCAAGATTTTGTCTCAAAAAAAAAAAAAAGAAAAGAAAAGATACAGAATACACTTACATATTCTTTCATTTAGTGAGAAAAAAATTAAAAACCCACCAATTTTCAAACATATTTCTAGAAAATAATTTAATTTTTTAAATTATCATATTCATATTTTTACTTTAAATATATTAATTAGACCAGAGGATGGAAAACTTTTTCTGTAAAGGGCCAGACAGTAAACAATTTCAGCTTTACAGGCCACATGGTCTTGGATGCAACTACTCACTTGTACTCTGCACACTTACACTCAAATTTGTTTTAATGAATTAAGTTGATATACGATAGCAGTTTGAACATACTATTCCCATGATTATTCATACTTACTAAGAAGATGTTTAAATTTTGCAGTTTCTGGCACAAAGTGTCTCCAATGCAGGCTCTTAAAGCATCATATCTATCTCCCCTGAAAAAAATAACACATACCAAAAAGCAGAAATAAAAACCATTAAAATTAGTTTCACTGTCATTAATACCAATTTAATGTTGTACTTTAAAAGGAAATATTCTTTAAAAGTTTCCCCTAACCAATCTTAATTGAAAAAGAAAAGCCCCCATAAAGAAATCCATTTTTCCTTTTTCCACTTGGCTTAATAGTCTAAATACAAATGACTTAAGTGAAGGTAACTTTGGTTTATCTAGAAAAAACATTTTCCTAAGCCAGAGATTTTTAAGAGAAGTTCTTAGAGGAATCTATGGATGGGCTTTGGAGCTGAAAACCCACTTAAATCAAAGGCAGAAATTTGGGTTATGTGCATTTTAGGGAGAATAATTCTAAACTTTTCATTCTCAAAAAGATTTATGACCCAAAAAGGTGAAGAATGACTTATATAAATAAAGACTGCAGATAGCAGTTTTTTCTGTCTAACATCATTACGGTATTTTAAATGCTAACCCTTCTCATGGCATACAATTTAAAACTTAGCATTCACTATTTATCAAGTAGTAAAGCGATATGACATTATTATGACACTTAAAATGATTACTAAGTAGAGAAAAAACAACTACAAAAGTGATTTAGGAGAAAAGACATATAAAACGAAGGTATGTTTAGACAAAACTTTTAAAATTTATTTCCCTGTTAGTAAAAGCAAGAGAAATTTCATTATTACCGTGGCAGAAATTCTTCACATTCAGGTTTGCCTAGTGATTCAACAATATCTGCTGCTTCAAGATATAACTTAAAGTAGAAGATTAAAAATACAATTATTATGTATAAAACTTAAATTACTATAAAAAGAAGCTCCTTTATAGTTATTTAATAGTCATGAAGGAAAAAATGATAAAAAAAAGGTAACTCAGAGTAAAATATTTAAAAATATAATTAAAAACATGTAATATATATATCGATATTCTCTCATTAAAATAACGGTAAAAACTGAAGGAACTGTTAACAGATATAATTGGATTCATGTCACTTAGCCATCCTAAACATGATGTATCCTAATTTTAAACCAAAGGAAATTTCACCTCCAAATCTATTTTTCATAGCTACACAAAAGTTTTAGAAGCCCCCATTCAATTTTAGCTACATTTGAATAAGTAATTTGATTACTTTTTGTTTTTTGTTTTTGATTTTTTGAGACAGTGTCTTTCTGTTGCCCAGGTTGGAGTGCAGTGGCATGATCTCTGCCTCCTGAGTTCAAGTGATTCTCCTGCCTCAGTCTACCGAGTAGCCAGGACTATAGGTGCGCGCCACCACGCCCGGCTAATTTTTTTGTATTTTTAGTAGAGATGGGGTTTCACCATGTTGGCCAGGCTGGTCTTGAACTCCTGACCTCAGGCGATCCGCCCATCTCAGCCTCCCAAAGTAATGGGATTACAGGCATGAGCCACTGTGCCCAGCCATAATTTGATTACTTTTTGAGAAGAAAGTACCTACTCTGTATTTATTTTTCAGCTTGGATATATAATCTATAATTATACATACGATGTGTATGTGTATGTGTATGTCATCTATAATTATACACACTATAGGAAAATAATCTAGGAAACCAAAATTTCAGCTTTTTAAAAATACCAAAGATAATTAAAGTTAATGAAGAAAAGAACTGAGTCTTACTCTCATTTTCATTTAAGTAACTTGTGTGGCTAAACTTGAACGTGAACAACTGGTTACTTATTGTATTATAACAGAATCTATATTAACAATCAACCCAGGCTGGAGTGCAGTAGAACAATTGCGGCTCACTACAACCTCTGGCTCCCAGGTTCAAGCGATTCTCCTGCCTCAGCCTCCCGAGTAGCTGGAACTACAGGGGTGTGTCACCATGCCCAGCTAATTTTTTGTATTTTTAGTACAGATGGGGTTTCACAATGTTAGCCAGGATGGTCTCGATCTCCTGACCTCATGAGCTGCCCGCCTCGGTCTCTCAAAGTGCTGTGATTACAGGCATGAGCCACCGCGCCTGCCCTAATGGTTATCTTTAAACCAGATTTTTACTAACGTACTTGTATTCTATGTTAAAATAAAGAATTCAGCAGCAAAATAGCACTGTGAGTACCTATTAAAATATTAAAAAATGAGCCGGGTGCAGTGGCTCACGCCTGTAATCCCAGCACTTTGGGAGGCCGAGGCGGGCGGATCACGAGGTCAGGAGTTTGAGACCAGTCTGACAACATAGTGAAATCCCATCTCTACTAAAAACACAAAAAATTAGCCAGGTGTGGTGCTGCGTGTCTGTAACCCCATCTACTTGGGAGGCTGAGGCAGGAGAATCGCGTGAACCCGGGAGGCAGAGGTTGCAGTGAGCTGAGATCGCGCGATTGTACTCCAGCCTGGGTGACGGTGCGAGACTCTGTCCCAAAAAAATAAAAATAAAAAATAAAATGATAAATGTTATATTCAAAATGTTTATGGTGTTTCAACAGAGGGAGGGCCTGGAGGCAGCATCCTTTCATACCTTGTGCCAATTATTCCTGCTGGTAAAAGACATGAGGATTTTTATTCCATCTTGTGATGTTCATAACCCCATGCAACTCTAAAACCTGTACCACTCCCATGTTCTCCACTTTTGTAAGTTTACACCTAGAAAGGGAACCTGAAGGTTCATGATAGTAAAAGATTCCATGGAACAAATTCAAGAGTCCTGAGAGCCCAAGAATGCTAAGCTTATGGTACTGGAGAACAATTACCTATAAGGATAGAACATTCATTCCCTTACTGTCACAACTAAGGGAAATACATTTGAGAAGGCAACTTTGAGTTATATCTCAATAGCCCTAAAATATCATCTTGTTAATTTCAATCACAGAATCAAGTGTTGGAGGCATACTGCTTGCATCTCTTTCATGCATCAAAATGTATTTTAAGGTTGCTTTTCTAATATATTAATACTACATTATAATATGTAACACATTCCATTTCATGAGTAAAGAATTCAACCTTAAAAACTCAGAACTAACCCACTGGCACAAAGGAGAAAATTTTCCTGTTACAGCTTTCAATACTTCTTGGCTGGCAACACCTCCTACTGCTGCAGCAAGTGGAGATAAAAAGCCTTGAGCAGTCCAAGAGAGCCAATGCACAATGTCAGCATTTACATCAGGCTAAAACAAAAGCCATAAAAGACAATAATATTAACAGCATTTAAATGGTATACTTAAAATTTCAATGACTAAATGTGAGAATTAGAACTTAACTTCTTAAAAAGCTATTCAATTCCCCTACTAAATAACTCTAAAAATGTCCCGATTTCATGATAACAGAACCATTTGCGTGTTACCTTAAGTAGTGTCTCCCTTTACTAGTACCTGCCCATTTTTGTTTTTGGACTGTATATGTCACTTTAGGGCATCATTTATAATTAACTCGAATATCTACCATTTATAGTTTTTGTCAAAGAACAGTTCTGTGATGCCAGTCAGACATATTTACAAATAAATAGATTTTTTTAAAAGTTTGTTAATGAAAACTACTATGAAAAAACCCTGAACTATGATAAATGAAAATAAAATCTTAAAAATGATAAGCTATCAGTTTGTGTTGAAAGTTGTAAATAAAAACTGCAATGAATAATGACACAATACATTGTTAGAGATAATGTTTTCAATTACGCTTAAAAGTTATGTATCTCAAAATAGAATATTTTAAAGAAATATTGGAAAACTGAATTTTAGATCTATTATTTTAGCACAATGTCTTATATGTGACAAAGATCTTTTCATGAGCTTATTTTCTTTCTCTTCCTATTTAAACATCAGTAATCTTAATTTTATCACTAAACTTCAAGTTTGCCTAATTAATCTTCTGAAATCCTATGTAAAAGAAGAGTTCTTGTACATTTAGGAGCGGAAAGAGAAGAGTTTTTATTACACTGTCAAAAATATTTGTGACACAAAATGGTTACTACTTACTATTCCACCCCTCCATTTCAACTTTCCATATCTCATTATTTACAATTATTGAGCACTAGCCTCAACCAAGATCAATTACAATTTAAATTCTGCAATTTTTGAATGCAGATATTGTTGGTGGTGATAATATTAAAAACAATTATGAGAATGATAACAACAGTGTAAGTGGGCACTTACCATGCCAGGTTTTATATTAAGTCCTTACATAACATTCAAAATAATCCTTATAGATATAATTTCTATTATACAAGAAAACCGAAACATTGAAAAATTAAGTAACTTATTCAAGATTTTATAGCTAGTAAATGGTGAAGCCAGGATCTGGACCCAAAAAGTCCAACTTTATAGGTTTATTCTCAGCATTAGGTTATGCAACCTCCCAGGATTCTGTATTTTTTAGTAAACAAACATCTAAATTTTGGGAATTTTTGGTTACCACAGGATAAAGACAGTGGCCTATACCTAAGTTTCCCTACATAATCTCCAAAACATATGCATAATCACAAGAAGAGAAATAAAACAGTGACAGGGCTTCAGTATTACTAGAAAACAGAATATTATAAATTTTTGCAAACTCCATCAGCACTCTCGCTAGATTTCACATTGCTACAATCTTGGACAGAGAGCAGAATATATGAAGAGATCACAGAAGAAGGTGAATGGCCTAACGGTAACAAAACGCGTCCTAAGAAAAAGAAATTCCCACACTAAGTGCAGAAAATATTGATGAGAGGTATAAAACTGGTGGCAGATCTCAGCCGTCAAAGAATGTCAACCTGGGAGAGAAAGATGTTAACAAAAGAGGGGAGACATTCTTTGAGAGAGAAAGCTAAAGAGAGAGATGTTAAGAATTTGGTAAAAATCAAAGAGACCTACAAAACACACCAGTACCTCTCCACCACAAAAAGGTCATCCATTAAAAGCTCCTTTTCAGTATCCTAAGAGAGTAGTACAAAAGCAGGAACCTAAAAAGCACCTAAAACCCTTACCCTGTCCAAAAAGTAAGCACAAAAATCACTCTACAATACAAAGCTAATGTAAGAAGAAAACAGAAAATCAGAATCAAAACATTTCAGCTACTGAAAATCCACACCTCCAAAACTAATCAAAAGTCAGAAGATATTTAAGTGAATTATATATTCTTAACAAGCACTTGGCAACGTGGGGGGAAAAAACATCACAAAAAACCTTGAATCAGGAATTTAAAAACTAAGAACAGAAATGATCCATTCTACCCTTCCAGAAAAGAAAAGAATTAAACAACATTTGACTCTGCATATCAAAATGGGCTTATGGTGTACGTGGGAAACTTTACTGAATAATCAACTCTGAGATATAACCTGGTAAAACTATTAGATGAAGACAAAGATTAAACACATAGGGCCTTAAAGCAAAAATAACAGATTACTTCTAAGAGTATGAAAATTGGGCTGGCATCTTATTTTTCAACAGCAAAAAATAAAGCAACATACCAGTGAACAAAGTAACAGCCCAGAATTTTACATCTAGCCAAGCTTAAAACTATGAAAGCTACAGAAAAAATATGAAACATATAAAAACTCAGGGAATACCGTAATTCTGAGCTCTTTTTGAGAAATAGACTAAACCTGATTTCAAGACTTAATACAAAAGCCATAATAAGCAAGACAAGATGGAGCTGGCAAAAGGACAGAAACAATGTGAAGACAGTAGAGTACAGAAATAGACCTATACATATATGGTAAAAAAAAAAAAAAAAAACTGTTGACAAATATGCCAGGACATTTCAATAAAGAATAGTCTTTTCCACAAATGGGCTAGAATAACTGGACATTCATATACAAAAAAATTAACTTTCATCTATACTTTGTGCAGTATATAAAGACACACTCATAAAACTACAAAAGAGTGCACAAAATTAGTGTAAAGTCATGCACACTGATCTCTACTTTGTATGATCACATCTTTATCAATACTTTGCACCATATGCAAAAATGAACTTATAAAATTACAAAAATATAAACTGTCTAGAAGAAAACAGCGTTTTGACCCTGTGTTAAAAAAGCTCTTCAGACAAAAAAGCACGAACCACAAAAAAAGTATTCTTTTTGTGGTTTGAAAAATTGAATTTCAGAGACTATAACTCATATCCAAATATATAAAGTCATAAAAACTCTCTCAACCAATAATTAAAAACTATTTTAAAAACAGGCAGAGATTTTAAAAGACAGTTTATTAAAGAAGATATATGAATGGCAAATAATCATATTAAAAGACACTCAAATTCATGGCCAGTGACATGAAAATGAAAACCAAAATGATATACTACCACACACACATAAAAATGTTTAAAATCATATAAACAGACAACACAGAGTATAAGGAAGCTGCAGCACAACTGAAATTCTCATACACTTCTGGTGAGAATGCAAAATGGTACAGCTACTTTGCAAAAACAGTTTGGCTGTTTCTTATGAAATTCAACATGGTCTTGGTCCTCCAAGATGGCCGAATAGGAACAGCTCCAGTTTGCAGCTCCCAGCGAGATTGATGTGGAAGACGGGTGATTTCAGCATTCCAACATGAGGTACCTGGGTCACCCCACTGGAACTGGTTGGAGTAGTGGGTGCAGCCCATGAAGGGCAAGCTGAAGCACTGTGGTACATCACCTCACCTGGGAAACACAAGCGATCAGGGGATTTCCCTTTCCTAGCCAAGGGAAGCCATCACAGACTGTACCTGGAAAAATGGTACACTTCCGCCCAAATACTCTGCTTTTCCCACCATCTTAGCAACCACCAGACCAGGAGATTCTTCCCTGTGCCTGGCTTGGCGGATCCTATTCCCACCTAGCCTTGCTCACTGCTAGCGCAGCTGTCTGAGATCCACCTGCGAGGCTGCTGCCTGGCGAGGGAACAGGTGTCCGCCATTGCTGAGGCTTGAGTAGGTAAACAAAGCAGCTGGGAAGTTTGAACTGGGTGGAGCCCACCCCAGCTCAGCAAGGCCTACTGCCTCTATAGACTCAACCTCTGTGGGCAGGGCTTAGCTAAACAAAAGGCAGCAGACAACTTCTGCACTTAAATGTCCCTGTCTGACGGCACTGAACACAGCACTGGTTCTCCCAGCATGGCGTTCAAGCTCTGAGAACGGACAGACTGCCTCCTCCAGTGGGTCCCTGACCCCTATGTAGCCTGACTGGGAGACACCTCCCAGTAGGGGCGGACAAGACACCTCATACAGGTTGGTGCCTCTCTGGGACGAAGCTTCCAGAGGAAGGATCAGGCAGCAATATTTACTGTTCCTTTGTAATCCTTAGAGACCTACAAAGAGACTTAGTCTCCCACACAATAATAATGGGAGACTTTAACACCCCACTATCAATATTAGACAGATCAACGAGACAGAAGGTTAACAAGGACATCCAGGACTTGAACTCAGCTCTGCACCAAGAGGACCTAATAGACATCTACAGAACTCTCCACCCCAAATCAACAGAGTATACATTATTCTCAGCACTACATTGCACTTATTCTAAAACTGACCACATAATTGGAAGTAAAACACTCCTCAGCAAATGTACAAGAACAGAAATCACAACAAACTGTCTGTCAGACCACAGTGCAATCAAATTAGAACTCAGGATGAATAAACTCAAAACCACACAACTATGTGGAAACTGAACAACCTGCTCCTCAACGACTACTGCGTAAATAACGAAATGAAGGCAGAAATAAAGATTTTCTTTGAAACCAATGAGAACAAAGACACAACATACCAGAATCTCTGGGAAGCATTCAAAGCAGTGCGTAGAGGAAATTTATAGCAGTAAATGCCGACAAGAGAAAGCAGGAAAGATCTAAAATCGACACCCTAACATCACAATTAAAAGAACTAGAGAAGCAATAGCAAACACATTCAAAAGCTAGCAGAAGGCAAGAAATAACTAAGACCAGAGGAGAACTGAGGGAGCTAGAGACACAAAAAACCCTTCAAAAAATTCATGAGTCTAGCAGCTGGTTTTTTGAAAAGATCAACAAAATTGATAAACCACTAGCAAGACTAATAAAGAAGAAAAGAGAGAAGAATGAAATAGATGCAATAAAAAAATGATAAAGGGGATATCACCACCGATCCCACAGAAATACAAACTACCACCAGAGAATACTATAAGCCCCGCTATGCAAATAAACTAGAAAATCTAGAAGAAACGGATAAATTCCTGGACACATACACCCTCCCAAGACTAAACCAGCAAAAAGTTGAATCTCTGAATAGAACAATAACAGGTTCTGAAATTGGGGCAATAATTAATAGCCTACCAACCAAAAAGAGTCCACGACCAGACGGATTCACAGCCAAATTCTACCGGAGTTATAAAGGGGAGCTGGTACCTTTCCTTCTGAAACTATTTCAATCAACAGAAAAAAAGAGAATCTTCCCTAACTCATGTTATGAAGCCAGCATCATCCTGATACTAAAGTCTGGCAGAAACACAGCAACAAAAAAAAAGAGAATTTTAGACCAATATCCCTGATGAACATCGATGCAAAAATCCTCAATAAAATACTGGCAAACCGAATCCAGCAGCACATCAAAAAGCTTACCGAACATGATCAAGTCGGCTTCATCCCTGGGATGCAAGGCTGGTTCAACATATGCAAATCAATAAACGTAATCCATCACATAAACAGAACCAATGACAAAAACCACATGATTATCTCAATAGGTGTAGAAAAGGCCTTCAACAAAATTCAACAGCCTTTCATGCTAAAAACTCCCAATGACTTAGGTATTGATAGAATGTTATCTCAAAATAATAAGAGCTATTTATGACAAACCCACAGCCAGTATCATACTCAATGGGCAAAAACTGGATGCATTCCCTTGGAAAACTGGTACAAGACAAGGATGCCCTCTCTCACCACTTCTATTCAACATAGTGTTGGAAGTTCTGGCCAGAGCAATCAGGCAAGAGAAAGAAATAAAGGGTATTCAATTAGGAAAAGAGGAAGTCAAATGGTCTCTGTTTGCAGATGACCTGATTGTATATTTAGAAAACCCCATTTTCTCAGCCCCAAATCTCCTTAAGCTGATAAGCAACTTCAGCAAAGTCTCAGGATACATGCAAATCAACATGCAAAATCACAAGCATTCCTACACACCAATTATAGACAAAGAGATAGCCAAATTGTGAGTGAACTTTCATTCACAATTGCTACAAAGAGAATAAAATACCTAGGAATTCAACTTACAAGGAATGTGAAGGACCTCTTCAAGAAGAAGTACAAACCACTACTCAAGGAAATGAAAGAGGACACAAACAAATGGAAGAACATTCCATGCTCATGGAAAGGAAGAATCAATGTCATTAAAATGCCCATTCTGCCCAAGCAGGTAATTTATAGATTCAATGCCATCCCCATCAAGCTACCAAGGACTTTCTTCACAGAATTGGAAAAAACTACTTTAAAGTTCATGTGGAACCAAAAAAGACCCCACATTGCCAAGACAATCCTAAGTCAAAAGAACAAAGCTGGAAGCATCACGCTACCTGACCTCAAATTATACTTCAAGGCTACAGTAACCAAAACAGCATAGTACTGGTACCAAAACATAGACCAATGGAACAGAACAGAGGCCTCAGAAAAAACACCACACATCTCCATCGATCTGATCTTTGACAAACCTGACAAAAACAAGCAATGGGGAAAGGATTCCCTGTTTAATAAATGGTGCTGGGAAAACTGGATAGCCATATGTAGAAAGCTGAAACTGGATCCCTTCCTTACACCTTATACAAAAATTAACTCAAGATGAATTAAAAAATTAAATGTAAGATCTAAAACCATAAGAACTCTAGAAGAAAACCTAGGCAATAACCATTCAGAACATAGGCATGGGCAAAGACTTCATGACTAAAATACCAAAAGCAATGGCAACAAAAGCCAAAACAGACAAATGGGACCTAATTAAACTAAAGAGCTTCTGCAGAGCAAAAGAAACTACCATCAGAGTGAACAGCAACCTACAGAACGGGAGAAAATATTTGCAATCTATCCATCTGACAAAGGGCTAATATCCAGAATCTACAAAGAACTTAAAACAAATTTACAAAAAAAAAAAACAAAAAACAAACAACCCCATCAGAAAATGGGCAAAGGATATGAATAAACACTTCTCAAAAGAAGACATTTATTCAGCCCCCAGACACATGCAAAAATGCTCATCATCACTGGTCATCAGAGAAATGCAAATCAAAACCACAAGGAGATACCATCTCATCCCAGTTAGAATGGCGATCATTAAAAGGGAAACTACAGATGCTGGAGAGGATGTGTAGAAATAGGAACGCTTTTACACTGTTGGTGGGAGTGTAAATCAGTTAAACCATTGTGGAAGATAGTGTGGCAATTCCTCAAGGATCTAGAACTAGAAATACCATTTGACCCAGCAATGCCATTACTGGGTATATACCCAAAGGATTATAAATCATGGTACTATAAAGACACATGCACATGTATGTTTATTGTGGCACTATTCACAATAGCAAAGACTTGGAAACAACCCAAATGTCCAACAATTATAGATTGGATTAAGAAAATGTAGCACATATACACCATGGAATACTATGCAGCTGTAAAAAAAGATGAGTTCATGTCCTTTGCAGGGACATGGATGAAGCTGGAAACCATCATTCTTAGCAAACTATCACAAGGACAGAAAACCAAACACTGCATGTTCTCACTCATAGGTGGGAACTGAACAATGAAAACACATGGACACAGGGCAGGGAACATCACAGGGGAGGGCGGCTGGGGGAGGTAAAGCATTAGGAGAAATACCTAATGTAAACGACAAGTTGATGGGTGCAGCAAACCAACATGGCACATGTATACCTACGTAAGAAACCTGCACGTTGTGCACATATACCCTAGAACTTAAAGTATAAAAGAAAATAAATAAAATAAACATACATCTATCATAAGACTCTGTAACACACTTTAGGGTAGTTATATAAGAGAAGCAAAGACATATGTCCACATCAAAATCTATATGCAAGTAGTTGTAATAACTATTCATAATTGCTCAGTACGGAAACAGCCCATATTTTCCATCAAGTGATGTAAAAACAAACTGTAGTACACAATGAAACAAAAAAACAAATACCATGTGTTCTCACTTACAAGTGGGAGCTAAATGATAAGAACACATGGATACACAGAGGGGAACACCACACACTGGGGCCTACTGGAGGGTGGGAAGAGCGGGGAAAATAACTAACAGGTACTAGGCTTAATACCTGGGTGATGAAATAATATGTATGACAAACCCCCATGATGCAAATTTACCTATATAACAAACTTGCACATGTACCCCTAAACTTAAAAGAAAAAACAAAAATGAAATGAACATGCAACAAAATGGAAAAAACTCAAGTTAATTATAATTAGTGATAGAAACCAGATTCAAAAGGTTACACATACTATATGACTCCATTTATATGACATTCTGGAAAAGAAAAAATCTATAGTGGATGCTAAGGTTTGGTTATGGGCTGGAGAGGTAATTATAAAGAGGCATGAGGGAACTTCTTTGCATTACGGAATGTTTTATATTTTAATTGTGGTGGTAGACCCATTACTGTACACTTTGAATTAATTGCATACATCTGAATTGATAGTGTACAAAATTTTTTATAACTACACACCCAAAAAGAGTGAAAAATTTACTTTATGTAAATTTCACATCAATAAACTTGATAAATTCCTAATCACATCCTTCTGTTTAATCACAGACTTCTACAATCTATTTCTAGCTTTTCATACATTTTATTTTCTCAAAGCACTATATATGCAACACAAGGTCTTTCACTATGGCTAGTGAGTCACTGTTTTCAGTACATTTATTATTTCTTTCTTTGTGTAATTATAGAACATATGATATTAAAGCTTTTACCACTGATGTTAAGATTCTCACTTCCTGAGATGGTTTGGCTGTGCCCCCACCCAAAATCTCATCTTGAATTGTAATCCCCATAATCACCACATGTCAACGTGGGACCAGGCAGTGGTTACTGGATGGTGGGGGTGGTTCTCCCATGCTATTCTGATGATAGTGAGTTTCATGAGATCTGACCGTTTTATAAGCGTCTGGCAGTTCATCTGCTTGCACTCACTCTGTCCTCCCACCCTGTGAAGAAGCTGCCTGCTTCTCCTGTGCCTTCTGCCATGATGGTAAAGTTTCCTGAGGCTTCCCCAGTCATGTGGAACTGTGAGTCAATTACCTCTTTCCTATATAAATTACCCAGTTTTGGGTATTTCCTCATAGCAGTGTGAGAACAGACTAATATAGTAAATTGGTACGGCAGAGAGTGGGGTGCTGCGATAAAGATACCCAAAAGTGTGGAAGTGACTTTGGAACTGGAAAAGGCAGAGGTTGAAATAGTTTGGAGGGCTCAGTAGACGATAGGAAGATGTGGGAAAGTCTGGAACTTATCAGTTTTGACCAAAATGCTGATAGTGATATGGACAATGAAGTCAAGGCTGAGGTGGTCTCAGATGGAGACAAGGATCCTGCTGGGAACTAGAATAAAGGTGACTCTTATTATGCTTTAGTAAAGAGACTGGTGGCATTTTGCCCCTGCCTTAGAGATCTGTAGAACGTTGAACTTGAGAGAGATGATTTAGGGTATCTGGCAGAGAAATGTCTAAGTAGTAAAGCATTCAAGGTGTGACTGAGGTGCTCTTAAAAGCATTAAGTTTTATGCATTCACAAAAAGATGGTTTGGAATTGGAACTTACGCTTAAAAGAGAAGCAGAGCATTAAAGTTTGGAAAACATGCAGCCTGATAATACAATAGAAAAGAAAAATCCATTTTCTGAGGAGAAATTCAAGTCAGCTGCAGAAATTTCCATAAATAACAAGCAGGTAAATGTTAATTGCCAAGACAATGGGAAAATGTCTCCAGGCATGTCAGAGGTCTTCAAGACAGCTCCATCACAGGCCTGGAGGCCTAATAGGAAAAAATGGTTTATGGGGTGGCCCCAGGGCCTTGCTGCTTTGTGCAGTCTCAGGACATGGTGCTCTGTGTCCCATTCATGGCTAAAATGGGCCAATGTATAGCTCAGGCTGTTGCTGCAGAGGGTACAAGCCCTAAGCCTTGGTGGCTTACACATGGTGTTGGGCCTGCGGGTGCACAGAAGTCAAGAATCGAGGTTTGGGAACCTCTGCCTAGATTTCAGAGGATGTATGAAAACACCTGGATGTCCAGGCAGAAGTTTACTGCAGGGGTGGAGCCCTCATGGAGAACCTCTTGCTAAGGCAGTGCAGAAGGAAAATGTGGGGTTGGAGCCCCCAAAGAGAGTCCCCATTG
>NW_012107831.1:1039666-1056351 GCF_000951045.1 Mandrillus leucophaeus | reverse complement strand
GAGATCTGACCGTTTTATAAGCGTCTGGCAGTTCATCTGCTTGCACTCACTCTGTCCTCCCACCCTGTGAAGAAGCTGCCTGCTTCTCCTGTGCCTTCTGCCATGATGGTAAAGTTTCCTGAGGCTTCCCCAGTCATGTGGAACTGTGAGTCAATTACCTCTTTCCTATATAAATTACCCAGTTTTGGGTATTTCCTCATAGCAGTGTGAGAACAGACTAATATAGTAAATTGGTACGGCAGAGAGTGGGGTGCTGCGATAAAGATACCCAAAAGTGTGGAAGTGACTTTGGAACTGGAAAAGGCAGAGGTTGAAATAGTTTGGAGGGCTCAGTAGACGATAGGAAGATGTGGGAAAGTCTGGAACTTATCAGTTTTGACCAAAATGCTGATAGTGATATGGACAATGAAGTCAAGGCTGAGGTGGTCTCAGATGGAGACAAGGATCCTGCTGGGAACTAGAATAAAGGTGACTCTTATTATGCTTTAGTAAAGAGACTGGTGGCATTTTGCCCCTGCCTTAGAGATCTGTAGAACGTTGAACTTGAGAGAGATGATTTAGGGTATCTGGCAGAGAAATGTCTAAGTAGTAAAGCATTCAAGGTGTGACTGAGGTGCTCTTAAAAGCATTAAGTTTTATGCATTCACAAAAAGATGGTTTGGAATTGGAACTTACGCTTAAAAGAGAAGCAGAGCATTAAAGTTTGGAAAACATGCAGCCTGATAATACAATAGAAAAGAAAAATCCATTTTCTGAGGAGAAATTCAAGTCAGCTGCAGAAATTTCCATAAATAACAAGCAGGTAAATGTTAATTGCCAAGACAATGGGAAAATGTCTCCAGGCATGTCAGAGGTCTTCAAGACAGCTCCATCACAGGCCTGGAGGCCTAATAGGAAAAAATGGTTTATGGGGTGGCCCCAGGGCCTTGCTGCTTTGTGCAGTCTCAGGACATGGTGCTCTGTGTCCCATTCATGGCTAAAATGGGCCAATGTATAGCTCAGGCTGTTGCTGCAGAGGGTACAAGCCCTAAGCCTTGGTGGCTTACACATGGTGTTGGGCCTGCGGGTGCACAGAAGTCAAGAATCGAGGTTTGGGAACCTCTGCCTAGATTTCAGAGGATGTATGAAAACACCTGGATGTCCAGGCAGAAGTTTACTGCAGGGGTGGAGCCCTCATGGAGAACCTCTTGCTAAGGCAGTGCAGAAGGAAAATGTGGGGTTGGAGCCCCCAAAGAGAGTCCCCATTGGCACTGCCTAGTAGAGCTGTGAGATGAGCGCCACAGTCCTCCAGATCCCAGAATGGTAGATACAATGAAAGCATGGACCATGAATCTGGAAAAACTGCAACACTCAATGCCAACTCATGAAAGCAGTTGGAAGTGGGGGCTGTACCTTGTATAGTCACAGAGTGAAGATGCCCAAGACCATGGGAACCCACCTCTTGCATCAGTGTGACCTGGATGTGAGACATGGAGTCAAAGAAGATCATTTTGGAACCTTAAGGATTAATGACTGCCCTACTGGATTTTACAGTGCATGGGGCCTGTAGCCCCTTTGTTTTGCCCAATTTCTCCCATTTGGAATGGGAGCCTTTATCTAATATCTGTACCCTCACTGCATCTAGGAAGTAACTAATTTGCTTCTGATTTTATAGGCTCATAGGTGGAAGGGACTTGCCTTGCTCAGATAGGACTTTGGACTTGGACTTCTGGATTAATGCTGGAATGGGCTAACACTTTTGGGGACTGTTGGAAAGGCGTGATTGTTTTTTGAAATGTGAGTACATGAGACTCAGGAGGGACCAGGGATGAAATGATACATTTTGGCTGTGTCTCCATCCAAAATCTCATCTTGAATTGTTATCCCCATAATCCCCATATGTCAAGGGCAGGACCACGTGGAGGTAATCAGTGAGTGATAGTGAGTGAGTCTCATGAGATCTGATGGTTTTATAAGAACCTGGCAGTTCCCCTGCTTGTACTCACTCTGTCCTACCACCCTGTGAAGAGGTGCCTGCTTCTCCTTTGTCTCCTGCCAGGATTGTAAGTTTCCAGAGGCCTCCCCAGCCATGAGGAACTGTGAGTCAATTAAACTTCTTTCCTTTATAAATAACCCATCTCAGGATTTCTTCATAGCAGTATAAGAATGGACTAATACACTTCCCTCTCATTTTTATAAAATAAGAACAAAAATAATAAGAGTCTTCAAATAATTGCACAAACACTACCATGTTTATAGCTGCTTAAATAAAACTGTTGACAAGCAGGCACTGGCATCATAACACACACAAAAAAACCATTTTCTAGGTGACATGTTTAAATCTAAATCTGATGTGCAAAATGTGATAAAGAGATGTGAATGTATAATGTATAAAACAGATGACTTAGAAGAAAGCTAACATATATAACTTTAAGTGGGTTAACAAATCAAGTAAATCATAACAGAATAATAAAGAATAATAGTAACACTTAAAAAAATAGCAGCAGCAAATAGTAATTACGATATGTCACATGACATTTCTAAGTACTTTACAAAATTAAATCATTTAATGTTCACAATAACCCTAGGAAGGTAGGTTAACTCTATTTTATAGATTTATAAATTAAAACATAACAAAGTGAAATAAAGTTGTCTAATGCCACAGAGTAGCAAAGCTGGATGTGAAGGATAAGAGAATACTAATATATAGAACACTTATGTATTAACAAACAGATATTCGGACAGCCATAAATTTCAATAGTCACCTTCTCTTCCAAGGTTTCACTTATAGATGTTGCTAGTTTCAACAGTTCTTCTGAATCTTGTTGGCATCTACAACTCAAAACAGAAAACCCTAACTTTAGTTTTCTCAACTGCCATAAACAGTAGGACATACTCAAAATTAAAATTTAGGAAATATATAAAAGGATGTGGGATTTTGCCAACAGGTAGCACAAAACGTTTTACTGATTTAAAGATGATTGACTTATAAATACATTACTTCAAAGTCACACTTATATCAGTATATAAATAAGCTTAGTCTCTTTTTTTTTTTTTTTTTTTTTGAGACAGAGTCTCATTCTGTCACCCAGGCTGGAGTGCAGTGGTGCAATCTTGGCTCACTGCACCCTCTGCCTCCTGGTTCAAGTAATTCTCGTGCCTCAGCCTCCCAAGGAGCTGGGATTAACGGCATGCACCACCATGCCTGGTAATTTCTGTATTTTTAGCAGAGACAGGGTTTCGCCATGTTGGCCAGGCTGGTCTCAAACTCCTGGCCTCAAGTGATCCACCCACCTCGGCCTCCCAAAGTCCTGGGATCACAGGCGTGGGCCACCACACCCAACCCCAAGATTTAATCCAAAATATAAAAAGTAAAAACCTTCTGCAACAGTAGTCTGACTTAACAGGGTATAAAGTTAAAAAAAAAGTTACTATGGATTAATAATTCAATAATTCTCAGAATTTTTTTTTGTTGTTTTAAAAAGCTTTAATTTTTAAAGGCTTCAAAGTGGGAAAATTCACATTTAGTATGATTCCACTTTTAAAACCAATTTCTCCACTCCCACCAGGAAAAGGACTAGAAAGTCATAATAAATCTTTACACAGCTTGGCATATCTATTGGTATTGTAATTACAAAGGGCATAGTTTTTAAATTATAATTTCTGAACTACTACTTTTATAGAAAGGAAAATACTTATTTTTAAACTTAAAACATTACCCAACATTTGGCTTGCGACTGTATTTCTCCTGAAACTGGTCCAAGGCAAGCATAGCTGTGTGAATCTCTAAAGGTGCCTATTAAGAACATTAAAAATTGGCCAACATTTACTGAGTGCTTGTATGTCCCAGGTACTGGGCTAAATGCTTTTAAAACATTATTTAACCATCACAATAAACACATTAGCTTAATACTATTATTAACTCTATTTAACAAATAAGAAACCTGAAGGTTAGAAGTTAAATGACTTAACCTCAAGGCCATGAAGGTAAATGATTTAATCCCCTTTCCTTATTAAAATTTACAAATTTGGAAACTGTTAGTTCCTTCCTTATCACATTTCCTGCTATAAAATTACATCCATTTAAAAAAAAAATAGAATACATACTCAAAGCTTTTTTGGTAAGAAATACGCATTATATAAAAATGGTACGATTCAGAAAATCTTTTAATAAGATCATTTATACAAGTTATTGAAATCGTCTTTTAATTATCAAAGTTGGCAAATCACTATAAAAGTGAAACTTTTTCCTATTACTTTAACATTTTTTCTATGATACAAATTCCCATTTTTAATCCTCGGAAGTCAACTTTTGATATGTGAGTATAACCTTTAATATACTCACATTATAAGGCCTAACAGTAAGATATCTACATGGTTATTCCATTTTAACTTTATAATCACTCGCTAATTTTCATCTCTGATTCTGCTGCCTCTCTCAAACCTGTAAGTGTTTATTTACCTCAGGTTTGCTAAAATCCACAATAAGGCACTTTGGATGTTTTATCTGCCTCTCCAGTGGCTCCTGATACGGAAAAAAAAAAAAAAAACATTACTTCAGAGTAAGTGAGTGATTATTGGACAAAATATACTGCTATATGTCAGTGCACTAAAAACCAGGGAACTCTCCCAAGGGTCTGAAATAAGTAGGGTTGGGCTGATATGTTTTAACTGAAATAGAAACTAGCTACCACTCTTATGACAATACTTAAAAAAAAAAGTTAAATGCAATAAAACAACCTGCTCCACACAGTAAATTTGGGAACAATTAGTAAAAACATTTGCATACCTAAAAAAATTTATTATTTTAATCTAAAAGCTACCATATCTTTCTAATACCAGGCTATCAAGACTTTATTAAATTCTGTATGAAGAACACAAAGGCAAAACAAACGAACAAACAAAAACCAAAATATCCACCCAATCTAAAATTGAGACATATCCAATTAAAACTTGCGGACAAAGCACAAGGAGATATGCAGGAGCACATCTGACTAGATATATTATTTTAATTTTTTTTAATTCTAACTTTGAGTTGAACAAAGCCTTGTAAACGACTAGAGTTGTTAATAGTTCTGGAAAAGAAAAGGCAATTACGTTAAAACCTTGAGAACTTGTAAGAAAAAACAGAGATGTGTTAGCTTATCCTGAGAAGGAGCCCAAGGATTTTAGTTGCACAAGATCCCTTAGTTTCCTGACACTACATTCTCTATATTCAGCTATTTACATTTTCCTTTCAATGCCAGTCGTTTTTAGAAATTATTTTACATTTCCAACATATATGCTGTTTTCTGAAATTTATAAAATTAAATTAAATTTTAAAAACCAGGATTAACAAGTATAATTTGAATATCTTCATTTTAGAAAATTAAATAATAAAGTAAAACAACCTCTTGCTAAATCTTGAAAATACATTAGTTTTATTTCTTGTCTTAGAAAGTAAATTGTAATAAGTATGATAAACTCTTTGATAATTCACAAAGGTATAGTTCCTTTCGTGTATACCCATTTAGCTCAACTATATGTATATGGTATTCTGGCTATAAAAGATGTGTAAATTTTTTGTTAATATCCATTTTATTCATTTATTTCATTAGATTAATTCCATTTCCCTCAAAGCAGGTACAAATGAAAAAAAAAAAATCCGTTTCACATTTAACCTGTTTGGTTAACTGAGTAATTTCATTGTCTCTTCTGCCTTTCTTTTTCTGTGAAGAAATATTTTTTAGGCAGAAAAAAAAATACTTACAAAGAAAACTGTTTTAGGAGTCTTAACTTGGACAGCTATGCCTCCATGTAAATATGGTTCCAGTTCTGTAGTGTCACCAATACTAAAAGAAAATGGCGATATCACTAGAAGAAAAAAAATTTAAAAATTACACGGGGAAACAGATATTTAAATTTCAACTCTTATTGTCATAAAATGTTAATTATTCCCAATTTACAAAATTAAAAAATTCCAGCATAGTGGTTTTTTGTTCGTTCGTTTGTTTTTTAATGAAGAGCTGGGAGGAGTATGGGGACCTAGACAGAGTGTTTTTTCCAATGTGAAACTCCAGGACTTAAAAATAACGAAGGAAACTTATAGAAAAAGAGTAATGAGGGCTACTCATTATTAGATATTAAAATATATCAAAAAGCCTCAATAACATAATAATAACTACCTATCATAATAATATAATATGGTACTGGTTAATAAACAGACAACTGGAAAAGATTAGAGAATTCAGAAACAGTCTCAAGTACACAAAGGACAAAATCAAGGTGGCACCTCAATCAGTAAGGAAAAGATAAGATCGATTATTCAATAAATCTGATACAGAAAAAAGACATCTGGGAAAACACCCATTGCAAATGGACAAAAGTTTTAAGTGTCAAAAATGACGCTAACAATTTCTTAGATGAAAGCATGAGAGAAAAATTTCTTTAAAACCATGTAGTAAGGAAGGCTTTTCTAAGTAATACTCTAAATAAAAACCATAAAAGAAAATAATTAAAATTTGATTATGAAAACATAAAAAAGAAAACCTCATGACAAAAACCCATCATAAGCAACATCAAAAGATAAATGGCAAACCAGGAAAATATTATGCTCTGTCTGGGCATAGTGGCATGTGCCTGTAGTCCCATCTAATCAGGAGGCCAAGGCAGCAGGATCACTTGAACCCAGGAGACTGTAGTGTGCTAAACTGTACCTTTGAATAGCCACTGTACTCCAGCCTGGATAACAAAGTGAGACCCTCATTTCTTAAAAAGAAAAAACATGGTCCGATAACATTTTCATCTGTATTATGACATATTAGGTAGCTATAAAAGAAAATTTAAAGGAAAAAAAAAGGACGTTCTCCAATTACTAATGAGAAAAGATCACAAACATATTTTGTTTAATAAAAAGATAAAGGACAGCACTATGTATAATGTGCTTCCTTCTGTGTTAAAAACAAACAAACAAACAAATACACAATAAACTAAGACTAACAGTTACCTGTGGTAGTGGATGAGAACTGTGAGGGTGAAATCAAGTTTGGGCAGAACACTTTTCATTGTAAACATTTACCATTTCTCATTTCTGAACCATTTGGTTATTCAAAAAATTAAGTTAAAAAAACCAAGTAAGCCCTCCCCTTTACTTAATATATTATATAATACAGGCATCTATACTATATAATATGTAATATATACTATATATGTGTATATATAATAAATATATAAAGTAGACAGAATGGTCAGCAGAGTGAACACCAAACTTAGCAGCTGTTACCTCTGGAAAGGAAAGGAAGTCTGAAGTAGGATTCATTTTTAGCCCTATTTAAACATATACACATACATATATATCTAGAATAAGTTTGTATTATTTTAGCTATTTAACAGTGTTTTTTGGCTGGTCATGAGGTTTTTTTGATCTTCATGCCTGTAATTACAACACTTTGGGCAGCCAAGGGGAAAAGTTGACTTGAGCCCTGGGGTTTCAGACCAGCCTGAGCAACATAGAGATCTTGTCTCTACAAAAATAAAAAAAGTTAGCCAGGTGTGGTGGCACACGCCTGTGGTTCCCAGCTACTTGGGAGGCTGAGGTGGGAGGATCACTTGGGCCCAGGAGGCTGAGGCTGCAGTGAGACACGATCATGTCACTGCACTTCAGCCTGAGCAACAGAGCAAGATGCTATCTCAAAGAAAAAAAAAAAAAACAGACAAAAACACAAAACAACATCTTTTCATGCGAGCAGAATATTACTTTAGATCAGTAGGTAGCAATTTATAAATGTTAAGAGAAAAAAAAGCTTCCTAACAGCCACTCTAAACTTACTCATCTCTCCCTCCAAAGAATTATTGGCACAAAATGTGGGTTTTCTTTCTCTTTGTTTCTTGACATGCAGTGGCTCCTCTTTATATAAGCAGCCTCATAATCTGAACCTTCACCACAATTCACCACAATATGGACCCCAAAATTACAAATAATAATCCTAAATGATTAATTTTAATAAAAATAGATATTCTTTAATATATATGATCTGAACCTGTATTTAAAATACTTAGACGTAATCAGGAAACAAAATGAAACAGTTTTGTTATACAACATGCATGCTAAAATTACAAATAATAAACCTAAATGACTAATTTTAATAAAAATAGACATGAATATATATGACCTGAATCTGTATTTAAAATAATTAGATGTAATCAGGAAACAAAATCAAATAGTTTTGTTATACAACATACACGCTAAAATTACAAATAATAATCCTAAATGATTAATTTTAATAAAAACAGACATATTCTTTAATATCTATGATCTGAACCTGTATTTAAAATAATTAGATGTAGCTGGAAAAAAAAAATCAAATAGTTTTGTTATCAAAAATACTTAAATATATATTCAAAGTTGTTTATCTATAAACAGTTTGTAATAAGAATTGATTTTTCCCTCTCCTGAGGATATATTTTGCTGTCATTAAAAAAAAGTAATTCCATTTACTGTCTATAAATTAAATACATAGTTATATTTTCAAATGCTCTAAAGATAAAACTGCATCAATTTTCCCTAAATATGTGTAAGCATGCCATATAGTTATGGCTTGTCCAGTACTGTCTTTGACTCTTTTCAACGTGGCTGAAGGAAAAACACAAACTACGCAGATTAACTCTGCTATAAATTCATTATATTAAACTTCAAATGGGCCCTATATGATGCCTGACATCTTTCCATTTTCAAGAATGTCTACTTTCCTCCTGGTTTTGGCAATGACTTCACATTAGTCCAATGAAAAAACAGACTCCTTCAACTGCTTGCCAACAAACCTACAAACTTGCCTGCAGACATGACATTCACCCCTTTTATTCAAGCCACTGAACAAGAACATATATTCCAACCAACATCTAGACATCTTCCTTTAAACACTTCATTGCTACCTCATTTTACAAAGCTAAACTATACTCTTTATCTACAAAACCTACTCCCTTTCTTGCATTCCTTAAGTGAATATGTTGACTGACCAGGTAGAAATCTTCACTCACCTATAGTATGTGATCAAGTTTCTTTCTAAATATCTTAAGATTAAGACTTGTGAGTTCAATTCTCCCTGCCAGCCCTGCTGTATTAATTTCTTGTAGTTCCTTTAGATCTGTCTTGTATCTGAGCCTTTTCTGTTTGTCTCTGCATAAATAATCTTTTTTCAATACCTTCCTAAGCCAATGCAACCTTCACATTTTAATCAAGACAACCTGTCCCATTGCTGCTGTCCCAAAACTGAGTAGGTTTCCTTGCTAAGTTTGGTGTCGCCAAAATGGGTATATTCTCTTAATATCATCAGTGTTTAACAATGTCTTCACTTGGATTGAATATTTTGAGGCCAAGGGCTTTAGATCATGTCTCTTTGAGTTGACGTTCTGTTCCCAATACTAAGTATAGTGTCTGAACTATAAATTTGCTGAATAAGTATAAATGAATTAAGAAAACACATTGACTTACCCGTTATTTGTTGTATAGATCCATTTAAACCTGTCATTCCATTAATTTCTCGAAATGTTAGGAATTGTCCTGTCTCCAGTTTGTGAGGATGATTTTCAAGGCAAGTAACAATGCCAGGATTTGCCTAAAAATAAGAGTACTCTATTAAAAAATAAGTTCACATATTCTTGGTGTACAAATTGAAATCTTAAGCAAAAATGACAAAGTTATCATAAAATTCTCAAAACCAAAATTCTACGCTATTCTTCTGTTAGTAAAAGCAAGCCTTTAAAAAGCGATCACAAAATAATGATCAAATTATTACTATTTTATAAATGAATGCTGAAAATATAATTTCTACATTTGGTAGGAGATGTGCAAAGATTCCATAGAAAAGATCAAATATTTAATAGATTCAAAAACTCCTGTAACTTGTAAAAAACATTCCAAGTTATCTAATAGTTTTAAATGTGAGAAAAAACCCATGGGCATAAATGATAAAAACCTGCCACTGAAGATCAAAGAATAGTAAAGAAGGAGGATAGAAATTTTAAAGATGGGAATCTGGTAGTTTACAACTTGCTCAACGCTTTAAAGAAATATTGTGTAGCTTATCAGCTACATTTCCTATAGTATTCAATAAAAGATAACACCGATGCAATAAGAATCCACACCACATTTTGGAATTTATTCTCTGTGTTTTTCTCAGGGACAAACTAAAATCAAGTAGAGAAGGTAAAAGGTTAAATAGTAACATGCCTGAAAGAGTAACTCAGGTAGAATAATAAATCACTCTGTAAGCAGAAAGATATACAGATTGACTTTTCAATAAATTTTTCTTAAAAAGGCAAGAGAGAGAGAGTACTGGGTCTCTATCACCATGAGATTACACTGGGTTTAAAAATAAAGTATAAAAACAAGAAATGCGAATTACAAATACTAGTATGTTAAAGTATATTATCATTCCCTTATTTTGTCTTCTTTTGGACTTCAACGTAAGTTGATTATAAAGAATACAAACAAAGTAAATTATTTGTGTAAAAGAATAGTAAAAGGGGATCATAATGATTTCTCCGGCTCTTTTGTGGAATAAAAAATTGAGCCTATGCATGATCAAGAGTGTGGTTAGAAAATTCAGACTTTTGAATTTGAAGGTTAATCAAAATTTTCTACACCTTCTAAATAATGCTTTAGAAATATAACAAATTACAAATGCTTTTCTCTAATATGATTTAAGTGTGCCTTTTTATAGTATTAGACTAGGTGACTTACAACATACTTAATGCATCCACTATCTAACACAATAAACAATTCAGTAAACACTGAATCACAATTCATGACCCATAGGAGGTAACATAGAATAAAATTAAAATTAAAATTTATGACAAGCAAATGTTGCTCTATCAAGTATTATTATTTTTTTTCTTTCTTTATTTTTGAGATGTGGTCTCACTCTGTCACCCAGGCTGCAGTGCAGTAGCGTGATCTTGGCTCACTGCAACTTCCGCCTCCCAGGTTCAAGTCATCCTCCCATCTCAGGCTCCTGAGTAGCTGGGACCACACACCACCATGCCCGGTTAATTTTTTGTATTTTTGGTAGACATGGAGTTTCACCATGTTGCCCAGGTTGATCTCAAACTCCTGAGCTAAAGTGATCCACCCCCGTCAGCCTCTAAAAGTGCTGGGACTGTAGGCATGAGCCTCCGTGCTTGGCCCTATCAAGTATTATTTGTTAGAGGAAATCCAGAATATTTTTAACAATTAATATTCCAGTTTTAATTTAGTTTTAATATAATGAAGTCAAGAAATTAGCTACATATTCCCTCATTATCTTAAAACACTATAAAAGAAATTTTATATACTGTAATACTTTGCTGACACCGCCTTCTTGAAAATAGCATTCACATCAACTTTAACAAAATTTATTTTAAAAGTTCATTAATATAATCATACTTGCGTTATGTTTGAAATGAAAATTTCTTTTGGTTCTTCTCCTGTTGCATCTAAAACTTCAAATTCATCACCAAAATCACAAAATAACCTTGACCAAATTCCATGTACATCTGCACTGATAAACTGTAAAATGGCAAAAACAAGTTCAAGCTTATTTATATAAAGAAAAAAAAACCACTCTACTCTCCTAGCCCATTTCATGACAATTTCATTTATAATTAAGTATACCCCGTAGAACCTATAGAATACAAAGTAAATAATAAACAGGATAAACTGATGTAGACTGGTTTAGGAATCAAAGATTTTCAGTACTTTTAGTAAATGAATGTCCAGTACAACAAAATAAGAATATCAGCATATCATATTTAAAAATTCTATGACTTTTAAATAACAAAAATTCTGTGATTTTAAAATTTTGTGCTTGTCACAAAATTCAGGCACAACATAAAAGAAACAGATACTTTGGCTTAATAGTCCAGCACTGAATTCTTACTTGTTATTTTAGGAAAGAGGAATGAAGTGCTCATTTACCCAAAGCAGCAGAGTTAATGGAAAATAGAATAGAGCTAAAAACTGAGAGCAGAGTCTACAGAAAAAAAGGCTGAAAAACTGACACCACAAATCAAAGCCATGAAAGGTAAAATATTAAGTTCTTAAATCACAAATGTTTTATTAAAAGCAATTTTTCTAACACATGCATTGTCTCCATTCTGAGAATTTGTAAATAAATTATTTTTGGGCTTAAAAGCTATTTTTAGAGCTACTGCTAATAAAGAGAGATCTTTATTCTGTAATGCACCCAATCTTGCATAAAATAATGTTTTTCTAACATAATTAAGTACATTGATATTATAAGAACATATTAAAATAATTTATAATCCCAATTACATGAAGTAGTGATACAGATAACAGAAGACCACCTCCCACTTGATCATATATTGACTTTACTGATCAAAATGGGTACATATAGCATTTTTTTTAACAAGACATAAAACCGGACAGAAACTTAGAAGCTTTTTTTTAAAGTTTAACTCTAAAGAATATATAAATTACATAAACAAATATTTTAATTTATAACCTTGTGTAGTTATTTTGTAACACTTCTGTGCCCTATTGTAAGTTCACTGGCTATTCTGTCTTAATCACATGCTTAAATTGTAAACCACAGCACAAATGCTCTACAGAGCATAAATATGCTATGTAAATACCACAATCCAAAAATTTTCAACACACCTACATCATAAATTACGATTTTTGACTTAGCGCCTAACTCAAAGAAACAATTAGCTTTTTCCTTTTTCCAGTGAAACAATCCCCAAAACAAAAGAGATGAGGTTAATAATGAATTCAATTACAAGTGAAGAACTGTGATTTTTTCCATCTAAACCTCTTCCCAATGTCACTGTGCACCTAATCGTGCTGGAGATTTAAAAATCTATGAGTCATTCTTGCTCACTCACTCTTTCCTTCACAACTCATTCATCTATCTACAAGTTCTGTTAGGCCCCCACCCCACCCTGCCCTTTTTCTTAAACAAAAGACACCTCAAATTCAATGACTTCTGTCTCTCTCTATTCCCAAGTCTTCTATCTAAGATACCAGCATCTCTCAGCTGAACTACTGCAGTAACTACTAACTAGTCTAGCTGCCTCTACTTTACTCTTATAATCCAACAGTTCTATTTCTTTTGGTTATCTTTCATGACCCCTTCATACTCTTAAAAATTATTGAGGACCCAAAGAGCTTTTGTTTATGTGAGTTACACCTATCAATATTTACTGTGTTAGAAATTAAAACTGAGAGAAATTTAAATCACAAGAATATACACATTCCATTGTCAGAGCAAGGATATCACCACACATCATATAGACTCTGGAAAACTCCACTCTGCCTCCTAAGATAATCAGAATGAAAAAGGCAAGTAACATCTTAGTAATATGAAAACAAAAAGTTTGACTGTGTAGAACCACTGTAACGGTCTGAGGGATTCTTAGTGTCCCTGGATCACCCTTTGAAAAATACAATTATAGTCTTCTCTCCATACAGCAAGCCATAGTGATCCTTTAAAAATATAAAACAGATTAAAACTCACAGGCCTAAAAACTCAAATGTCTTCAAAGATCTTATAACGTATGGCCCCAACCTACTTCTCCCCAACTAATCTGGTATATTTTACTCCTACTATCTTCTCCTCTTTACCACTCTGTTTTGGTCCTGCTTGCCTCTTATTGTTCCTCAAAACCACCAACCTAATTTTTACACTTGCAAATATTTACATTTGCTGATTCCCCTGCTTTGAATGCTTTCCCCCAGATCTTTATATAGCCTGTTCTTTCTCATTATTCAGGGCTCTATTCAAACGTCATCTCCTTAGTGAAGACTTCTCTAACCTTCTAATCTAAGAGAACCAGAACTGGCCCTTCTCCCTACATCATGCAGATATCATTCTCTATTTTTCTTTATCCAGATTTTTTTTCTTCACAGGACTTGAAACTCTTTAAAAACACATGATGTATTTATTTTCTTGTTTATTGTACATCTTCCCAGGCAGAAGGTAATTTTCATGAGTAAGAAAATTTGTCTCTATTCACTAATGTATTTCTAGTGGCTATAACTATCTCCAGTACATAGATAATCAATGAATATTCATTGAATGAACCACTGGACTTCTAGAAAATCAGCACCATAACAACATTTAAAAACAGAGGCTGGGCGCAGTGGCTCACCTGAGGTCAGGAGTTCGAGACCAGCCTGGCCAACATGATGAAATCCTGTCTCTACTAAAAATACAAAAAATTAGCCACGCATGGTGGCGGGCACGTGGAATCCCAGCTACTTGGGGGGCTGAGACAGGAGAACAGCTTGAACCTGGGAGGCGGAGGTTGGGGTGAGCCAAGATCGTGTCACTGCACCCCAGCCTGGGCGACAGAATGAGACTCTGTCTCGAAAAAAAAAAAAAAAATTAGATGATGATTTCAATGTTTATCATACTTTCCATTCCTAACATTAATTCTTCCTTAGTTTTGGCAATCTGTCTATAAACCAAACTTAGATCCTAGTTTTAAAAATAGGAAATGAATATATCAAAATTAATGAAAAAAATCTTATTGTGATTATTATGTAAAAAGTTTCTTATACAACCCATTAATAAGTTAAAAATTCTAGTAGAGAAAGTGGTTAACTACATGTCATTACTAAATGATACAATTACCTTAATTGGAGGGCACTGAGAACGGCAAAAGTCATTGATCTTCTTCTGCAATGGAAGTTTCATCTCAGTCAATACTACACACTGTTGAGAAAACAGCAAATTAAAAACTAGAAAATACGTAATTATTTTTGTAATATACAATAATCAGAAGCATGTCAGTTTGCACTGTGCTAAAGACACATCACTAATCTCACTGAAAAGTTACAATCCTATGGAATTCCATTCCAAGGTTAATACCTTCACAAAGTACAGATAACAAAAGTAAAAATAACATATACAGGTGAAAACCTGCACACATAAAACTTGATAACCATCGCAGGCTTTACGATTAGAAGCAAACCTTAATATTCTATGTGGTATTTATGGACTCTAAGTGATTAGATTTGTTTCATCTATTACTATCACACAAATACTAACCTAGCTACCAGAGTATTACTTTCATGTTAGCTTAAAAACCTGACAACATTTTTAAGAGACACATTAGTTGGCTACTAGAACAAGTCCATCTGTGGATTTAGTTTTTTTAAATCTAGCTTGCAATATGGTTTGCTTCCTGTAGGGAGACATTCCTCCATGGGTCTCTCGTCTATACAGTCTCACAACGTATGCCATGAATGCAAGGTCCTTACCACTCTTTACTTGAGGTCATTTCTCAGAATTGTATTTGCTGTGTAAAAACTTGAGGGATGAGGTAAGATCTTCCTCAGGGATAAAGGGACATCTTAGCTTGCTTTAAAACAGCCAGTTCCCCAAGCTCAGCATTCTTCTCTAAAGCAACCTACTACATGTGCAGACATTCACTGAGCCCTCTGCCTTGAACTAGAGGGACTTGGGGGACAGGGGGCGAGGAAGAAAATGCGATATAATGCTCATGTTTTTTATTATGCACTGAGTAATAAACTTCTTAGTGTCTGACCCAGGAATCTCATATTTCCTGCATCTGTGAAACAGTAACAGGCTAGGTTGCAAATAATAAAAAAATCAAAGACTAGACCCAACACATACTGAAACTGATTTGAGTTTTATCAATGTTAGAAAATTCTCAGCCGTACTTTCTTTGAATATTGCCCTTTTCTATTGCTATCTATTGCTATCTAGAAATCCAATCTCATAAATTGGACCTTTTCATTCAAGCTCTCATTTATTTTAATTTGTCCATAGTATTTTCTCTTATTTCTTTTTGGTTTTTTTTTTTTGGTTTTGTTTGTTTGTTTGTTTGTTTTTTTGAGACACAGTCTCACTCTGTCGCCCAGGCTGGATTGCAGTGGTGTGATCTGGGCTCACTGCAAAACCACCTCTGTCTCCTAGGTTCAAGCGATTCTCCTGCCTCAGCCTCCCCAGTAGTTGGGATTACAGGCACACGCCACCATGCTCAGCTAATTTTTGTATTTTCAGTAGAGACAGGGTTTCGCCATGCTGGCCAGGCTGGTCTGAAACTCCTGATCTCAGGTTTTCTGCCCGCCTCGGCCTCCAAAGTGCTAGGATATTTTCTTTATTTCTATGTGCTATAGTTTTGGTAATTTCCTCAGGTCTATCATTCAATTCACTAATGTTTATTCCAGCTATTATCTATTTACTGTTTAATCTATCCAACGAATTTTAATTTTTAAGACTTCATGTTCATTTCCGTAAGTTGTACCTCGTTCTTTATCACATCTGCCTGGTCTTTTTCAATATTATATATTTAATAACTTCTTTTGAGATTTAGTAGTTTTGAACATCTGTATTTTATAATTTCTCAAACAAATCTATTCTTCTAAATCTTGGAGGTTTAGGCTGGGCATGGTGACTCACACCTGTAATCCCAGCACTTTGGGAGGCCAAGGCGGGAGGATCACCTGAGGTCAGGAGATCAAGACCAGCCTGGCCAACATGGTGAAACCCCATCTCTACTAAAAATACAAAAATTAGCGGGGCATGGTGGCATGTGCCTGTGATCCCAGCTACTCGGGAGGCTGAAGTAGGAGAATCGCTTGAACCCAGGAGGCAGAGGTTGCAGTGAGCCCAGACTGTGCCACTGCACTCCAGCCTGGGAGACAGAGCAAGACTCCAGAAGAAAAGAGGGGAGGGGAGGGGAGAGGAGGGTAGGGGAGG
>NW_012107831.1:1036672-1039449 GCF_000951045.1 Mandrillus leucophaeus | reverse complement strand
CGAAAGGAAAAGAAAGGAAAAGAAAAAAGAAAAGAAAAAGAAAGAAAGGAAAAGAAAAGAGAAAAGAAAAGAAAAAAGAAAAGAAAAAGAAATAAATAAAAATTCTTTGAGGTTTAATAGTTTGTTGACTCTTGGTCATATTGAGCTGCTTTTTTTCCCATCTTGTTATTTTGTACTGTGAACTCAAAGGGACTTTATATACTGGAATACTCTGTAAGTTAGTTGAGGGTATACTTCTCAAGATTTGTTTAGTTTTGTTTTTGTCTGGCACTTTAGGGTATGGCCATTATAGTACTACCTTTTTTCGTAATTTTTTTTTTTTTTTTTTTTTTTGAGATGGAGTTTTGTTCTTGTTGCCCAGGCTGGACTGCAGTGGCGCAATCTTGGCGCAATGCAACCTCTGCCTCCCGAGTTCAAGCGATTCTCCTGCCTCGGCCTCCCAAGTAGCCGGGATTACAGGCATTTACTACCACACCTGGCTAAATTTTGTATTATTAGTAGAGACAGGGTTTCTCCTTATGGGTCCAGCTGGTCTCAAACTCCTGACCTCAGGTGATCCGCCCACCTTGGCCTCCCAAAGTGCTGGGATTATAGGTGTGAGCCACTGCGCCCAGCCTGTAGTACTACTTTTTACATTAAGTTCTCAGTTTAGGAATTTCCAGATCACAAAAGATTATAAAGTTTAATCTCTAAACCTATGTGACAGCAAGCCTGTGGTTATGAATTCCCCAGGAAAACCTTTACTTTTCATCCAGAGCTCAAGAGAAAACAGACAAGCTTCTTGTTCTGATTGTTAAAGACTGTTCTTGTCCACCCTTTCACTTAGGGCATAGCTCTCTGAGGCTCCAGCTTTATGAAGAAGGGGAGGTCTCAATTCCATTTCTCTAGTTTATGTAGTTCTAGGTCTGAATCTTCTGTTTCTATGTGAACATCAATTACCAAGAACTTTGGTTACTGTGACAGACAACTCCTGTTGCTAAGAGTAACTACAGATAATAGTTCACTAGTCTTTTAGCTAACTGTTCATTTGTGGCCTCTGAGCATTTTCCTAACATTATTTTGAGCTTGGATAGTCATTTAAAAGAAAGTCTGTTTAGAAATTCTAGAAAGTCTGTTCAGAAAGTCTGTTTAGAAACACATAAACAGATTTTCCTAACATTATTTTGAGCTTGGATAGTCATTTAAAAGAAAGTCTGTTTAGAAAACTAGGTGCTTTGTACCAGGATGAATTTTAAGTTATCCAGTCCAGAATAGAAATCTATAATCATTTTTAAATGGGTAACAGCATAATTTACTCACAGGAAAAAAAAAAAATTCAGGGTCAACCTAGTCACTTTTGCAATATACAATGTCCTGGGAATTTTGTTGTTGTTATTTAAGGAATTGTTACCTATAATAGACTGAACTACTGATCCATGTATTTTTACTCCCCTGTAATTGTACTGCTTGCCCATGGCTTTAGGAAGAGTACTTTTCTGCTTCTTGACTTCAGGCTTGATAACGTTGACTTGCTTTGGCTGACAGGATGTTAATGGACATAACAAAAACAGAGGCTTGAAATGTGCATGTGTGTCTGGACTTGACCTTCTGTTTCTGCTACTACCATGAGAACATGACCTAGGTAGCCTCCTGGTCCCAGAAGAGAGACACATGGAGGAGAACCAAACGCTGGAGTTTAATCCAGGCTGAGTTCAGCCTAGAAACCCCAACTGACATTCAAGTACATAGGAGAGAAATAAATGCATGTTGCTATAAACCAAAGTTTTGAGTAGTTTTTAATGGATATTACTGAGAAAAAAGTCAACTGATAAAACTACTTTGTCAGTAGTTCTTAGGTCCCTTCCTTAAAATGGAGAATTTGAAAGGTTTTATTCTGATATGTCTTCTACCTTGAAATTTTTTTGTTCTGTTTCTCAATACACTAGGTTAAATTAGTTAAACATATTAATACTTAACAATTTCGCCCTGGAATCTGTCAATAACATTTAATACAAAATGGAGTACTAACCTGGTATTTGTCTAAAAAGGAGAGATCTGTGGTCTCATTGAAAGGAACAGAAGATGATGTGACATGAACATATGGATTTAGTTCTGCAATATGTTTAAGCACAGCTTCAGCCCTAAAAAAATAAAATAAACTTTTACTGTCCTTTCATTCAATATACTCAAATCTCTTCAAGCTGGACACTGTAATGACATCAGAGGAACCTGACAAGTTACAAAATTTCAATGGAAACTTACCTTGTAGAAGAAAGAAACCAAGACTTACTTGTCTTTACAGATAACTATACAATCTTGAAATAATATACTATCATATTCCACAGTAAACCACACAATCTCAAAGTGTACCCTAATAGTTCTAAGCTCCAGGCTCCTTAACTTTCTTAATACTTTAGCAACACTAAAGTCTTTCTTTAATAAATTCAAGGAAATACATTTCTAGGTAGCAGTGTAATACATATAAAATATATATTTATATGTAATATGTATTATATAATATATACTACATAAATATATAAAAAATTTGACAAATACAAAAAATTAAGTATATACCAGTATTTCTTTAGCCACAGTAGTATGAATTTATGGTGATCAATTAAACAACTATGACTGACTGGTGTTCTAGATAAAGGAAATATTCTAAGTAAACGAGTAAAAAAAAACCTCATAATACACAAAAATATCTTTAGCTGTATAAATATAAGGTAGAGACTTTATATTTAAACAACTATGACTGACTGGTGTTCTAGATAAAGGAAATATTCTAAGTAAATAAA
>NW_012107831.1:1033936-1036622 GCF_000951045.1 Mandrillus leucophaeus | reverse complement strand
ATATGTATTATATAATATATACTACATAAATATATAAAAAATTTGACAAATACAAAAAATTAAGTATATACCAGTATTTCTTTAGCCATAGTAGTATGAATTTATGGTGATCAATTAAACAACTATGACTGACTGGTGTTCTAGATAAAGGAAATATTCTAAGTAAACGAGTAAAAAAAAAACCTCATAATACACAAAAATATCTTTAGCTGTATAAATATAAGGTAGAGACTTTATATTTAAACAACTATGACTGACTGGTGTTCTAGATAAAGGAAATATTCTAAGTAAATAAATTTTTAAAAACTCATGATAATACATCAAAATATCTTTACCTGTTTCTCTTATTAACAACATCATCTTCACTGAGAAAGAAGTTGGTTCCTAGATCCCATGCTTGGCATTTTCCTGTATCATGAATTGTAAGTGCCTTCAAAGAAGAAAAAAGTATTGGTTGAAGTCAGGAGTTCAAGGATATTCAGTCTCTCTAGTACTATCAACAATGTACTAGAATTATTATTTTGTGTAATTAGATAATGAAAAGTACGCAAAGGCATAAGAATTAGAAAGGATATAAAATTAGATATATATACATCTGGAGACCCCAATAAATTGATAGAAAAATTTCCTTAAACATGAAGATAATTTAAATTTATAAAAGTATCATGTTATAAAAATCAACACAAAAATCCAGAAAATTCATGTAAACAAACACTTCAAAATATTCCATGTTTCAAGTAAGAAAGATAATTAACAAAGTGGAAAAAAATACTTGTAAATTATATCACAGGCTACAAACCTCGTGGAAAGAGGAACATAAACAAGGACCACACTGAAAAAAGGACCATACTGAAAAAAGACATGGTCCTTGAAAATATGTAAAGATGTTCAACCTTGCCAAGAAATGAAATAACCTTTCTCACTTGTTAGATTGGCATAAATCCAGTTTGACAACACAGTCTATTGGTGAGGGTGAGGTGAATCAGTGACTCTCATATATTACTGATAACAATGTAAAGTGGCTCAACCTCAAAGGAAAGGAATTTGGCAATCTCTAGCAAAAAGATATCTGCATTTATTCTGTGATGCAGCAATCCCACTTTTAGGACTCTATGTCAAAGACACACTGGGAAAAATACAAAAAGATATATATACAAGAGTATTAAATGTAGCACACTATTAGTAAGAGCAAAAGACTGGAAATAATCAAAAAGCCCACTAATGGGGAACTGGCTATAAGATGATATATCCATACAATGCATAATCATGCAACTATTTAAAAAAAAAATGAAAGATGTATTTATAAATATGGAGTAATCTCTAGGATATGCTGTAAAGAGATAGCAAGGTAAAGAAGAGCACTTTATATGAGAAAGGTGCGAGAAGATAAATATATATACCCACACATAAACAGATATACATGTTTGTGTGTATGCATTTACCTACCTACAAAAACAAATGAAGAATAAACCAAATATAAAAAGACAGTAACCTAGTAAGTGAAGGAGGAAATAAGGTAGCAAGAAGCTAGACTTATCTGAAAATACTTTGTTTAAAAAATCTGACTTTGAATCATAAATCTCACATAATAGTAAAACTAAACTTTTAAAAAAGCAGTCTCTAAAAATCCAAAGCAAAATGAATACATGGACTAAACTGTTTATGGAGTCTGCTATACACAGAGATTTATTTAAAGTGACTTTTAAAAGCAGTTAATTTGCCTGCCAAATCTAGGTAGGATCAAAAAACTAAATTTTTTTCAATAATACATTATTATTAACAATATTGGAATTGGTATTCTGAAACTATGCCATACAGGTAAAATATAATAGGATAAAGAATATATAGGATATATAGGATAAAGCATCTAATGGATCATTAGAAACCAAAATCCTAATAAGACACAAATATAAAATCACAGAAATAAATACCCTATAATCCAAAGTAAAAATTAGAAAGTTTAGTAATACTTTACAAGCCTAAACCTGAAAATCAGAAATTTCAATGTGTACTCATTATGAACGTTTCAGCTCTGCCCACTGAAAAGACTTTGTAAACAGTGACAGAGACTACTAGGGGCTGTGTCCAAAAGCCTCAAAAAACATGAAGAGAACCAAAATAACCAAAGATGGAACAATCTGAGCATCAATGAAAATAACTACAATAGATGAAAACACATCAAATTATGTTTAAATTCATGAGTTTATCATAATGACCAGAGTCATGCACAAATCCCGACTCACAGAAACTATGAGACAATAAAATGTTGTTTAAGCTACAAATTTTGGGGTAAACTGTTTTACAGCAACAGGTAAACTAATACAATGGTATTAAGAGCTTGTTACATTTTAGGTATGAAAATATCTGCTTCAAAAGATATTCTTACCTTTTAAAGATACTAAAATATTTAAGGATGATATAATACAATGTCTGAAATTTACATCAAAATAATTTGGCAGTTGGGGGCAATAAGGAATGAGAAGGAGATATATGAAACAAATGTCCCCAAGAGTTGGTAACTGAAGCCTTCTGATGGGTATGTGGGGTTTTGTTAAACAATTCTTTCTACTTTTGTATATTTTTGAAATTTCTCTGATTTTTTAAAAAGTAGAGCATTAAAGACAATAATTAAAACAAAGTATAAAACAATATTACCACAACAAATGAGCCAGAAAAAGGCTCATAA
>NW_012107831.1:992559-1031746 GCF_000951045.1 Mandrillus leucophaeus | reverse complement strand
TTCTGTGATGCAGCAATCCCACTTTTAGGACTCTATGTCAAAGACACACTGGGAAAAATACAAAAAGATATATATACAAGAGTATTAAATGTAGCACACTATTAGTAAGAGCAAAAGACTGGAAATAATCAAAAAGCCCACTAATGGGGAACTGGCTATAAGATGATATATCCATACAATGCATAATCATGCAACTATTTAAAAAAAAAATGAAAGATGTATTTATAAATATGGAGTAATCTCTAGGATATGCTGTAAAGAGATAGCAAGGTAAAGAAGAGCACTTTATATGAGAAAGGTGCGAGAAGATAAATATATATACCCACACATAAACAGATATACATGTTTGTGTGTATGCATTTACCTACCTACAAAAACAAATGAAGAATAAACCAAATATAAAAAGACAGTAACCTAGTAAGTGAAGGAGGAAATAAGGTAGCAAGAAGCTAGACTTATCTGAAAATACTTTGTTTAAAAAATCTGACTTTGAATCATAAATCTCACATAATAGTAAAACTAAACTTTTAAAAAAGCAGTCTCTAAAAATCCAAAGCAAAATGAATACATGGACTAAACTGTTTATGGAGTCTGCTATACACAGAGATTTATTTAAAGTGACTTTTAAAAGCAGTTAATTTGCCTGCCAAATCTAGGTAGGATCAAAAAACTAAATTTTTTTCAATAATACATTATTATTAACAATATTGGAATTGGTATTCTGAAACTATGCCATACAGGTAAAATATAATAGGATAAAGAATATATAGGATATATAGGATAAAGCATCTAATGGATCATTAGAAACCAAAATCCTAATAAGACACAAATATAAAATCACAGAAATAAATACCCTATAATCCAAAGTAAAAATTAGAAAGTTTAGTAATACTTTACAAGCCTAAACCTGAAAATCAGAAATTTCAATGTGTACTCATTATGAACGTTTCAGCTCTGCCCACTGAAAAGACTTTGTAAACAGTGACAGAGACTACTAGGGGCTGTGTCCAAAAGCCTCAAAAAACATGAAGAGAACCAAAATAACCAAAGATGGAACAATCTGAGCATCAATGAAAATAACTACAATAGATGAAAACACATCAAATTATGTTTAAATTCATGAGTTTATCATAATGACCAGAGTCATGCACAAATCCCGACTCACAGAAACTATGAGACAATAAAATGTTGTTTAAGCTACAAATTTTGGGGTAAACTGTTTTACAGCAACAGGTAAACTAATACAATGGTATTAAGAGCTTGTTACATTTTAGGTATGAAAATATCTGCTTCAAAAGATATTCTTACCTTTTAAAGATACTAAAATATTTAAGGATGATATAATACAATGTCTGAAATTTACATCAAAATAATTTGGCAGTTGGGGGCAATAAGGAATGAGAAGGAGATATATGAAACAAATGTCCCCAAGAGTTGGTAACTGAAGCCTTCTGATGGGTATGTGGGGTTTTGTTAAACAATTCTTTCTACTTTTGTATATTTTTGAAATTTCTCTGATTTTTTAAAAAGTAGAGCATTAAAGACAATAATTAAAACAAAGTATAAAACAATATTACCACAACAAATGAGCCAGAAAAAGGCTCATAACAATTTTTCTCACAGACGACATTTACTTACCTTAATCCCTGCAAGAACAAGATTCTTTGCTAGAAAGGCAAAAGAAAAAGGAATAGCTCAATATTGGGAATACATACTGGATATGTCTTCACAGAGCTTAGTCACATATCTGATTGGATACTTTTGACTTCTTTTTTTACTACTTAAGTTCCTTGTCTTAAAAAAGTTACAAAATACAGGTTAAAAGTGAAAAAATTAAAATGTGCATAATCACAACACCCAGGAATAATCACTCCTAAAATTTCAATGTATTCTATCAGATATGTTTTTATGAATACAGTATATGTATGTGTGCTACTTATAATGAATTAATGGATATAGAGAATGATAATTAATGGTTATTAAAATCACAAAAAGAAGCAATGAGTCATTACTGGTTATTTGTGGAAGAATATAACAACATCATGAAATAGTCTTGACAAAGATTAAAAACTTTTGGATCTAATTTCTGTTATAGTAAACATAAGGGGATGAAGTTAAGTTATTTAAACTATCTCACATTGCTCAAAAGTGTCATACAAAATTAGGAATATAAATATTGCTTACCAATTTCCAAACCAAGACCACCCATTCCACTTAAGAAAACATAGGACTTGGCCATCTTCTGCATTGCTGTGTCTCCAAGAACGTACCTCTGTCGACTACATGGAAAACACAATAAAAGACAAAAAATTATTTCACTAAAATTTAATATCTCTTAAAGTTGTTTGCAAATGAAAAGCCTAGGAACTCAATCCTGCCCACAGACTTGTTCTGAATGATTTGCAGTGTTTAAACATTTCTGAATTAAATGCCAAATATATGACATATTTTTAAAAATCAGATAATTTGGCACCACAATCCATATTCCCTCAAGGCAATAGACAGATGGAGTTGAGTAGGAGTTGCCCTGTTTAGGCAGGAGGATTATGTGCTCCAGATTTGCCACAATCAATTCCTTCCTGTTCCTCTCATTTATTACCTCAGTGGCCACTATAAGCATTTGAGTTTGCCATCTCCACCTTAAAACTTTCACTATCAACAGGATTTCTGAGACCCCCATCTCTACATAAAAATGTGAAAATTAGCAAGGTGTGGTAGCACACACCTGTGGTCCTACCTACTCAGGAGGCTGAGGTGGGAGGATTGCTTGAGCTTAATGGTTTGAGGTTACAATGAGCTATGATAATGCCACTGCACCCAAGCTTGGGCAACAGCAAGATCCTGTCTATATCCAGATATAAAGGATGATCTTATCGTAGCAGCTTCATGTCAGAATTCAGAAGTCAGGGAATGTTGTACCTGGCCAGTAATACTGATTTTTGCCTAAGGATGGAATTTATAAGTGCCTTCTTAGTATCATCACTTCTTCTATTGTTAGTACCATCTGCAGCTTTTTCAGACTTTTTTGTCATATCCTTAGTTTTGGTTCCTGCCCAGCCACTGAACTGCCACTACATAGGCAACATACCTAGTGTTAGGTTCTGGACTACAAGCCAATCTGAACCCACTGTCTTCCCTAGTATTCAATAATCATTTAATGAGTATCTTCTAAGACTTAGACACTGTGTCATAGTCTATGACTTAGAAAAGCTCATGGTCTGACAGAGTTGACACACATGTGAACAAATACTATGTGATAATGTGTTTATTTAATAGCAATAAAAATAAGATGCTTTAGGACTGAGCAGAAAGGATGAGAAGTAACTCAGGCAAGATATCACAGAGCAGACACAGGAGTGAGTTCTTAAAGGATCATTGGAAGGTATTTTTGAAGCACAAAAGAGCATTACAGGAAAAGACAGTTGAGGTAAAAAGGTATAAACTGCAATTACCTATCTTATCTTTGATAAAAGAAGTAGTCTAGTATGGCCAGTGTATTCAGAGGAAAAGGTGGTTGGGGCCTTCAATAAATGGTGCTGGGAAAACTAGATTTCCAAATGCAAAAGAATGAAAATGGACCCTTATACCATACAAAATAATCAAATCAAAATGAATCAAAGACTTAAATGTAAGATCTGCAATTACAAAACTCCTAGAAGAAAACAGAAAAGAGGCCTCATAACACTGGTGTTGGCACAGATTTTCTGGATGACACCAAAGGCACACACAACAAAAGCAAAAACTGACAAGTGGGACTACATGAAACTAAAAACCAGTAAAGGAAACAATCAACAAAACGAAAAGGCAACCTACAGAATGAGAGAAAGTATTTGTAAACCATGTATGTGATAAGGGGTTAATAATATCCAAAGGAATGCCTATAACTCAATACCAAAAAAACCCTGAACTGACCCAATTTTTAAAAATAGACAAAGAGTTTGAATAGATGTTTCTCCAAAAACATGCACATAGCCAACAAGTATATGAAAAGGTGCTCAATACTCGCTAATCATCAAGGAAATACAAGGGAAAACCACAATGAGAGATCACCTCACACCTGTATGGATGACCATTATAAAAGAAAAGAAAACAAAACAAAACATAACAAGTATTGGCAACAATGTGGAGAAACTGGAACTTCTGTGCACTGTTGGAAATGTAGAATGGTGCAGCTGTTATGGAAAACAGTATGAAGCTTCCTCAAAAATTAAAAAATAGAATTACCATATAATCCAGCAATTCCATTTTGGGTATTTATCCAACAGAATTAGAAACAAGATCTTGAAGAAATATTTGCTACATAAATCTGCTATACGACAATGTACACAGAGTAAACAATATAGTTGACCCTTGAACAACATGGGTTTCAAATGCACAGGTCCACTTATATGCAGATTTTTTTCAATAAATATACTGAAAAATTTTTTGGACATTTGTGACAACTTGAAAAAACTCACAGATGAACTTTGTAGCCTAGAGATATCCAAAAATTAAGAAAAAGTATGTCATGAATGCATGAAATCTATGTACATATTAATCTATTTTATCATTAACTACCATAAAATACACACAAATTATAAAAAGTTAAAATTTATCAAAACTTACACTTACAGACCACAGATGTCGCCATTTGCAGTTAAGAGGAATGTAAACAGATGTAAAGATGCAGTATTCAGTCATAAGTGCATAAAAGTCACTGTAGTACATACTGCACTACTGTAATAATTTTGTAGCTACTTCCAGTTGTTATTGTGATGAGCTTAAGTGATGTATCTGGTTAAAGCGCATGTGACTCTATTCATAATCTTTGCCTGAGCAGTTCCTCTCTCCAGTAAATTGAATATTGCAGGAAAAAGTGATGTCTTGAGGTTCTTGCATATTTTTCCATCATGTTTAATGTGCAATACTGTAAATCTTGAATGACATATATGGGACCCATACAAAGTGCCACCAGTAATGTTGCAAGTGCTCCCAAGAAGCTGAGAAAAGTCATGACATTACAACAAAAAGTTGAATTGCTTGATATGTACCGTAGACTGAGGCCTGCAGCTGTGGTTGCCTGCCATTTCAAGATAAAATGAATCCAGTGGAAGGACCATTGTAAAAAAAAAAAGGAAAGCCATCATTGTAACTACACCAGCAAGTATGAAAACCTTGCACTTTTTGTGAAAGATCTTTTTATCTTGTATTGAAAATGCAGCACTGATATGGGTGCAGAATTGCTGAAACAAAGTCATACTTATAGACTCTAACATGATTTGAGAAGAAGCGAAGTCATTATAAGACCACTTAAAGCAAAAAGAAGGTAAAGGATATAAAGCTGTAGAATTCTTTTTTCCCCATAGGTTACTGGGGTATAGGTGGTATTTGGTTACATAAGTTCTTTAGTGGTGATTTGTGTGATTTTGGTGCACCCATCACCCAAGCAGTAAAGCTGTAGAATTTAATGCTAGCAAAGGATAGTTTGATAATTTTAGAAAGAGGTTTCGCTTAAAACAAAAGTCAGACACAACATGAGAAGCAGTTTCTGCCAACCAAGAGGCAGCAATGAGTTTCTAGACACCATGAAGAAAATCACTGAAGATAAAGGATATCTACCTGAATAGGTTTTTAATGTAGAAGAAAGTGCTCTATTCCAAAAAAAATTGCCACAAAGGACATTTATTAGTAAGGAAGAGAAGCAAGCACCAGAAATAGATAGTTAACTCTACTGTTTTGTGCAAATGCATTCAGGTTTATGATCAGGACTGCCCTTACATATAAAGCTTCTAACTCCTTAGCATTGGAGGGAAAAGATAAACACCAGCTGCCAGTCCTCCGGCTACATAACAAGCAGGCCTGGACGAGAACCCTTTTTCTGGATTGGTTCCGTTGATGCTTTGATTCTGAGATCAGGAAGTGTCTTGCCAGTAAGAACTTTTAAAGTTCTTTTGCTATTGGACAATACACCTGGCCACCCAGAACCCCATAAGTTCAACAAGGAAGGTGCTGAAGTGGTCTACTTGCTTCAAAACACAGCATCTCAAATTCAGCTTCTAGATCAGGGCATCATAAAGGACCTTTAAGGCTCATTACACACAGCACTCTATGGAAAGGATTGTCAATGCTATGGAAGAGAACCCCAAGAGACAGAACATTATTAAAGTCTGGAAGATTATACCATTGAAGATGCTATCATTGTTACTGACATCAGACAATCAGGCAGAAGGTTCTGATGATTCAAGATTGCGTTGATTTCTTTAAAGATATGGACCCTTCTACAACAGGGGCACCAAAAAGAAACTAAAGAAAGTGACAGGAGGATCAGTACTGTATAGAAACATTTTTCCAGAAATGAGAAAGCAAAAAAGTCACACAGTAGTTACATATTTCCATAAAGTTACAGTGTGTGCCTGCCTCTCCTTCCCTACCCTTCTGCCTCCACCTCTTTTGATTCTGCCACTCCAAGACAAAACCAACTCCCTCCCTTCCTCCTCCTCAGCCTACTCAACATGAAGACAACAAAGATGAAGACCTTTACGATAATCCAGTTCCACCTAATGAACAATAAATGTATTTTCTCTTCCTTATGATTTTCTTAACATTTTATTTTCTCTAGCTTACTTTATTGTAAGAATGCCATATATATATACAGTATATAATACATATAATATTTAAAATGTGTGTTATTTATATTATCAGTAAAATTTCCAGTCAATAGTAGGCTATTAGTACTTAAGCTTTGGGGGAGTCAAAAGTCATATGTGGATTTTCGACTGCACAAGAGGTAGGGTGCTGGGGAGTTGGCATTCCTAACTTCTTCATCGTTCAAGTGTCAACTATACTACACTACACACTTAAAAACTTGTTAGTAGGGTAGAGTTCATGTTATGTGTTTTTACTACAATACTAACTTTTTAAAAGGTAAGTTGGAGTTATGTTCAAAATGACTCGGTAAGCTATAGTATTTGGACTTGTACTATGAGACAAAATGGTCAGAACTGTGGCTGTGTGAAAGAGAATGGAGAGAAAAGAGAACTTCTGGAATTTATCTTTATCTTACCCTACCTTCATCAAGTTCACTACTGACATCTATCTCCCCGAGATGTTAAGAGGCTAAGGATCCTCATTTCATGCCTTGTCCCTAAAATATATTAATCATTGTCCAAAGTCCTAGGTCTAATACTAGTCCCCATAAGCAACAGATACAGATTTTAAAAACAAAAAAATACAGCTGGGCACAGTGGCTCATCACACCTGTAGTCCCAGCACACTGGGAAGCCGAGGCGGGCAGATCACGAGGTCAAGAGATTGAGATCATCCTGGCCAACATGGTGAAACCCTGTCTCTACTAAAAAAAAAAAAAAAACCTACAAAAATTAGCTGGGTGTGGTGGTGCATGCCTGTAGTCCCAGCTACTCATGAGGCTGAGGTAGGAGAATCGCTTGAACTCAGGAGGCGGAGGATGCAGTGAACTGAGATCGTGCCACTGCACTCCAGCCTGGATGACAAAGCAAGATTCCATCTCAAAAAAGCAAAAATACAAAACTCCCAAATCTTCAGATTCAGCCACTACTACAACAACAACAACAACAACAAAAAAACAACACCAAACCCTCGAACATGTAAGTTAATTTTTTAAATCTAAGAAAATAAGACCTAGTTTTTGTGTGAAAATCTCACGTTTTGGCCTTTGTAATATACACATCTTTGTATTTCTTTTTTTTTTTTTTTTTTTGACACGGAGTCTCGCTCTGTTCCACAGGCTGGAGTGCAGTGGCACCATCTCAGCTCACTGCAAGCTCCGCCTCCCGGGTTCATGCCATTCTCCTGCCTCAGCCTCCGGAGTAGCAGGGATTATAGGCGCCTGCCACCACGCCTGGCTAATTTTTTGTATTTTTAGTAAAGACGGGGTTTCACCGTGTTAGCCAGGATGGTCTCGATCTCCTGACCTCATGATCCACCTGCCTTGGCCTCCCAAAGAGCTGGTATTACAGGCGTGAGCCACCGCACCAGGCCATATCTTTGTATTTCTACTAAGAAAACCTATATGTAGTCAGTAACTCTTTTAGTATTCCCTAATAATTCACTCTTTTAGTACCCACATAAATTTCCGGCTTTATCATTTATTAATGATTCCTGCCCTCACTATGACAAATTCTTAAGGAAGATATTAAAACTCAAATATGCACATTGGTAAACAACTAGATGTTTGCAATACGACATGCACACAAAGTGCACACAACTACACCAAAAGATACTATCCGTCAAACAAAAGAAAATGGCTTACCTCTAATAATAACAGCTAAACTGCTATATTCTATAACTCTCAGTAAAACAAACTGCAGCCTACTCACATAGCATTGTAAATGGAAAGTTTAGTCACTGAGCTACTGAAAATTATGTTTATTTATCAGCATTACAGGGTTGGAGGGACATAAAAAAAGTTTCACAAGGATTAAACTAAAAAAATGAATAAAATTAGTCAATACTATCACAAAGAGGTGCCATTTGTTATATCAAGAAAAACATGACCAAAAGGACATTAAGAATATAATTATAGATTAAGAATCCCAATTTAAGAGTCCACTCTCCCTTTGTGCTTACTATCTTCAGGCCACACTGACCTGCCTGCTGTTTCGCAAGAAGGCAAACTTGCTTTCATTTCAGAGTTTTTACACTATTTCTTCTGCTTAGAATGTTCTTTCTTAAAAATCTTGGAATAGTTGACTTCTTATCACTTAAGCCTCTATTAAAATATTGTATTACAAATATCACACACATCATTCCTGATCACCCTATCAATAAAATGGCTACTCTTATCCTTAGGTCACTGCCTAACTCACCAACCTATCATAGTTTCTTCAAATCACTTACCATTAACTGTTTGTCTGCCACTCCTACCAAAAAATGTATGGTCTGTTAAAAACTCACTACTGTAATCCAAATACCTAAAACAGTACCAGGCATTTAATAATAATAGATAACCCTGTGCTAAACACTGTTTTAAGTGCTTTAGACATACTAATTCAGTTAACCCTTATACAACAACTTAAGGTGACTTCTAAACCATACTTTATAATCAGGAAACCATCTGTAAAATAATTTTCACATGAGCAAGATTGTTAGTCTTTTATCTCTTTTCCCAAGCATATAGTACAAAACAGGATTTTCAACATGCCAGATGGTATGTATTAGCTCCTAATAAAGTGCTCATTATTGACTCTGCATCTTTTTAATTACTTTAAAAAGTATTCAAATTTCATGAAAAAGTATAGTTTAAAAAGTCTCATCAAATTCCATTCAAAACACAACTATTCAATCATACAATACTTTCTTTAATTACTAAAAAAGTATTCCAATTTACTGAAAAAGCATAGTTTTAAAAGTCCCATCAAATTCTATTCAAATTACAACTCTTCAATCACACAGTATTTCTCCACTGTCTATAAATTACAGAATAGGAAAGATTTTAATGAGATTATAATGAAGTAATCATATTCTATAGATGCTATTGTATGACTAAAGTGAAATATTATTCTTCATGAATTCCTGCACTATCAAGAACTCAAATATGAATTATTGTCCAAAAATGAAAGGTTTATTTTGCAGAGGGTGGCAAAATCCTTCTTAGTCCTATCACCTAAAACAACTGAGATTTAAATATTATCCGAATGTAGTTAAAAAAAATCACAGAAACCCTAATTTTAACTTGAGAGGAACTCTTTATACATATATATATATTGTGTGTGTGTGTATATGTATAACATATATATATTTTATATATATATATAATTCCACATAGGCCGAATGGTATCTTCAAAGAGACTACTTGATTATTTGAGAACAATTAATGAGAAAAATAAGTTTCAGTTTCCATGAGATTCTTACCTGTATAATGCATCATCGATCTCCACAGATGCTGTTGACATAATGGGCAAATTTTTATTTGTGCTGGAAAAAAAAAACATGGTTATTAAATTTTCACATTTTATAATATAATATTTGATTATTCGTGTGATCAGATTCAACAGTTACTAAAGGTTTTCACAAACCAAACATACATTTTATTATCTACCACTTTACTTATATTTCTTAAATGGCCTAAAATTATCAGATTGCTTGTTCTCCCTTGTGTAGATATTAAGATTACAGAGCTCATCATCTTTTATTCTCAGATCTCAGGTGTTGTTTTATCACTGATATAAAAATATATATATATATATTTTTTCCCCCCCTTTTTTGAGATGGAGTCTCACTCTGTCACCCAGACTGGAGTGCAGTGGCGTGATCTCAGCTTACTGCAACGTCCACCTCCTAGGTTCAAACAATTCTCGTGCCTCAGCCTCCCAAGTGGCTGGGACTACAAGTGCATACCACCACATCCAATTAATTTTGTAATTTTAGTAGAGATGGGGTTTCACAATGCTGGCCAGGCTGGTCTTGAACTCCTGACCTCAAGAGATCCACCCGCCCTGGCCTCCCAAGGTGCTGGGATTACAGGCATGAGCCACTGTGCCCCGCTGTTTGGTACATATATTCTAATGGATCTGTATTTCAGCAATTGTGTACCATCAACTTTCTCTATATATATACTCTTCCTAGATAAACTCATTCAATCCTATGGATGAATATATATTGATTATATTGAAACTTATTTCTCCATGTGTGATCTTTCCTCTGACCTCCAGATTGTATACAACTGCCAAAACAATAACTATTCTGATGTCTTACCTGGTATCACAAACATAACAAACTCCAAAGAGAATTCAATTACCCCTGCTTAATGTATTCTTCCTGTCTTTCCTAACTCATTTTCTGCTACCATCATTTACTGGGTAGTCCTGAAATCTAGGGATCTTCTTGCTTAAATCATTCCCCAACTTTCTCTATTTGAGACCTGTTAGTTCTACCTTCATAGAAGATCTCAAATCTGATCACTTTTTACTATTTCAATCAGTACAATCTCAAGCCAAACCATCATCACATTTCACCTGAGCTATTTCAAAGACCACCTAGCTAGTCTTCTTATTTCCACCATTGTCCTTCCCGTTTATTCTCCATAAAACAGTCTAAATATCCTAAAATGCAGTCAGAAATTATCCCCCGAATTTGGGCTACCCTTCAGTGGATTTCCTTTACTCTTAAAATTCAAACACCTCACCATACTTGGAAGGGCCAATGTGTTCTGTCTCCCAATTACCTCTCCAGTTTCAACTCCCACCACTCTCCTTTTTTGCTTACTATCTTTAAGCCACACCGACCTGCTTGCTGTTTCACAAGAAGATAAGCTTGCTCTTATTTCAGAGTTTTTATACTATTTCTTCTGCTTAGAATGTTCTTTCTTAAAATCTCGGAATAGTTGACTTCTTATCAGTTAAGCCTCAATTAAAATATTGTGTCACAAATACCACACACATCATTCCTGATCACCCTATCAATAAAATGGCTACTCTTATCCTTAGGTTGCTGCCTAACTCATTAACCTGTCAGTTTTTTCAAATCACTTACCATTAACTGTTTGTCTGCCACTCCTACCAAAAAATGTATGGTTTGTTAAAAACTCACTACCATATTCCAAATAACTAAAACAGTATCAGGCATTTAATAATAATAGATAACCCTGTGCTAAACACTGTTTTAAGTGCTTTAGATGTACTAATTCAGTTAACCCTTACAACAACCTTGCCCAAACTGTGGGCAGGCACTATTGCTATCTCCAATGAACAGATGGAAAAAAGAGGCTGAGGCAGGTTAACTTAAAATTTGCCCAAAGTCACAGAGCAGGCAAATGGCACTGCCAGGATCTGAATCCAGGCAGTCTAGCTCTTGACTACCACACATACTGCCTACTGTCTCTAATAGTAGACCTAAAGGAAGCACTTTAAAAATCTGTTAAATGGGCCAGGCACGGTGGCTCATGCCTGTAATCCCAGCACTTTGGGAGGCCAAGGCGGGCAGATCACCTGAAGTCAGGAGTTCGAGACCAGCCTGACCAACATGGTGAAACCCTGTCTTTACCAAAAATACAAAAATTAGCCAGGCGTGGTGGCAGGCGCCTGTAATCCCAGCTACTTGGGAGGCTGAGGTGGGACAAAGGCTTGAACCCGGGAGGAGGAGGTTGTAATGAGCCAAGATCCCACCGCTGTACTCCAGCCTGGGTGACAAGAGCAAGACTCTGACTAAAAAAAAAAAAACAAACAAACAAAAAAAACCTGTTAAATGAATAAATTTTAAAGGAAGAAAAATCTAAATATACAAATCTGACAAAGTATACTTATTATAGCAGCATATTATTTATAGCAGTGCTTGTCTCAATTTTTTCACAGCATGGCCTTCAAAAAACATATCTGTAGGAAACACTGGGAAGCAGAGATAATTTCCAGGTACAGGGAACCAGTCTGGAGCATTTGGAGCTGAACCACTGTGAGAGCTGAGATCAATATACTAGCAGAAGTGCAGGCCATTCCTAGTTCTGAGAAGCTCTAATCGTCAAAGGATTCTAAAAACAGTGCGATGGCGTCAAATTCAGGTTTGGAATCCAACTTTCTAGTCCTAGCATTGATAAATAAGCTAAAGAATTTGTAAACAAAGATAATTAAAATGTTATCATTTATCACACCAAACACTGACACATATCAAATGATACCAGCTTCTAGTTAATTAAATGGATAGCTATTAAAAAAACTGATTCCAATTACCAAGGCAAATCAGAAGATAGCTGTGTTCTAAGAGATCACCTATCTAATAAAAAACACACACACATACACAATATACTCTGTTTGGGCATTGTAACAAAATATTAAAATAAACAAAATTTGTTTCTTTTCTTTCTTTTGAGACAGGGTCTCTCTCTCTGTCACCCAGACTGGAGTGCAGTGGCACGACCTTGGCTCACTGCAGCCTCGACCTCTCCAGACTCAAGTGATCTTCACATTTTAGCCTCCCGAGTAGCTGGGACTACAGGCGTGCACCACCACACCCAGCTAATTTTTTTTGTATTTTGTAGAGACACAGTTTCGCCATGTTGCCCAGGGTAATCTAGGAACTCCTGAGCTCAAACGACCTGCCCGCTTCGACCTCCCAAAGTGCTGGGATTGCAAGCGTTTGAGCCACTGCACCCAGCCAAAAAAATTTTTTTTTATCTACTTTCCTATCACCTTATCCCTAGTACACTTTCACTTGCTGCTCTCCTTGCATGGCGGGGGCAATAGCCCTAGTGGGTAAATCTGAATAAAAACGAGAAGAGCGACATTCTAACTAGCTCTGCCGCTTAATGGCATTACTGGCACTATTAAGAAAGTTGTACCTCACTGGAATGTTTCAAGAATATGCAAAAATAATATAATCTATAAGACAATCAAAAACGCTTCGAATAAGGCGCGGGTTATATTACATAATATCCCTCAAGTCTGGCAGTGTCTGCAATGGCAGACAACACCATGAAACTGAAAGCATCCCTTCCGTCCGAAACTGGCGAAAAGGCTACAGGTTTACAAAGTGTCACATCAGCTGAAAATAATACATCCATCACTTCTATCTTTGGCATGGTGTATTCTGACAGTGGTGGACAGAATATAACTACCTGCTTTATTAATTATGAGATGATCGAAAGAAGAACTACTAACCAAGAAACTGGTAAAGGCCTGGCACAAATATTTCCCCCCTAATTTTACAGGGGCGGGAAAGACCTAAAGAATTTCAAAATCAAGTGGGAAATAAGAATGGGTAACTTGTGTATTTTTTTTTCCTGGCTTTTTTTTTTTTTTTTCTTCCATAGTCAACAGAGGCCTCAGGGTGTCCAGATTGCTACTGATTCATTCTTACCAAGTTCCTTCTGGTAACAGTTTTCAAAAGAGGACCTCAGTGGAGGTGCACAGTGGCGCTCCTCGCTTTCTTTTTACGGAAAGGAGGAAAGGTGCTTGGCACCAGTCGAGGAAGCTCACGCCAAGTGACCGGGACCAGAACTCGCTCTCGGCCGGAGCCCCTCAAGTCTGGTGACTCGGAGGAAGGAGGATCCCGAATCCCAGCCAGAACTGAGAAAGCGCTCAAAGGTGCGGAAAGACGACTTTTCCTCAGGAAAGCCGGGAACAGCAGAGGCCCTAGCCCACGTCGCCACACCCACTCCGCGCGCCCCTCTCCTCCCAGGGCCGGCTCTGCTCGGCCCCACGGCCTCTCGGGCGCCCCCAGCCCGCCGGAAAGAAAGAAGCAGAAACCCGGAGCCTGGGTCCCACCCGCGACCCCCTCACCTTCACCCGCCTCGTCCTCTCACCTGCCAGTCCCCCAGGAAGAACAGGATGCCTCTTCCCCCTGAGGGGCGGCCACAGGCTTGGATCCTTCCATTGCCGCGTGAGACACCGCCGCCGGCTACTGGGAGGTAGGAAGGAGGCGGGACCGCGGGGGTCAAGGGGCGGGCGGCGACGTCATCAGAGGGGCGGGCCTGGGGAAGCTAGGAGCCCGGCAGCGCCTTCCCGTCAGCCCTAGGGGCGTCCTGGTTTCCGGTTTGGGTGTGGCCGCATGGAGTGCTGTGGTGCAGGTGGCCGAAGGGGGCGTTACTGTTGCGACTGGCATCCGCATTCGGCAGATGTAGATGGAACCAAAGTCCAGAAGTTACGCGTCACCCTTGCTCTACAGCCAAACATGCAGGACTCTAGTAACCCGCGAAATGATGGGATTGCGTTGCAGATCCTTAAAAGAGTCTTATAGTAAGAAGAGGAAACAGCTTTATTTTATAAATAAACTGAAGGCTGCTAATAGCTCCAGATTGTCAGTGAGGGGATTCCACTTAAAGATGTTATACATTTAATAAATAATTTTGGGAGTCCACTACATGTGAGGAACTGCCTCAGATTTAATAGAATCATGTGATTTTTAGTGCCATACATGACGTTAGATCATCCAGTTTGGTCCCTCAAATTTGTGGGTAAGGGAAAGGAACTTCCGGTCAGTGCTAGTGCCTTGGTCAAGGTCATAGAGCTGATAACTGTTAGATTACCAGAACACATGTCTAAGGAGTTCTCATATAATTCTTTTCATTTACTTCGTGTCACCTTTCTTAGAAAGCAACAATGAGTTGGACACAATAACATTAGGATTTGCCTTTCACTCTAACACTGTATATTTGAATAAACATCTGCAGGATTTTTAAAATTAGCATATACTTTGAGTATCATGTAATTTTCAGTGATGTATCATATTTTTAATTAGAAATTTTTCCTCCCTCATGTGGAGATGAGGGTCCAGGCAAAACCGTATTATCCTTTGTGCCCCTCTACTCTCTTCAAAATTGCACATCTTAAAATACTTGGAAGCTTTATGTTGCTCGCCTATAGCATTATCCGTGTTCCTCAATCCGCTTGTGAACCTTTTCCACATTAGAATTTACTTGATCTGTGTTGTGTTCTTTCAAGGCTCTGCTCTAGCACTAAGTTTATTCCCTGGCTTTTCTCTTTATTCTAAAGTTAATAAGTAAAATATATTTGGCTAGCCCACCCTACAGATACTGTCAGTTTCTTTGTTTCCCTCCCTCTGCTTTCCCTTCCATACAAATTTTCTTCCTATTTGTTGAATGCCTATTAAACATTAAGAACCTAATGACTAAACAATAAGCAGATAATAGAGATAACATTGCTCACCAGTTTTATCAGGTTCATCGTGGGAAGCCAAAAATAGAAAGTAAATGAAAAATTAATTTAAGAAAGTAAATTTTCTATGAAATAGAATGAGTGTTCCAATGAGCTGAACAGAGAACATTGGCTTTATGGGCAGAAAAGGACTGAAGAAAGCAGAAACAGAACAAAAATCAGATTATTTCAACATTTCTTTCTTTGTAAATGTTAAAACAGAGCATACTTCCTTATTATTCCCACTAGGTTCACTAGAATCTCCTGGGTTTTTTTGTTTTTTGTTTTTTTTGTTTTGTTTTGTTTTCGTTTTTTGTTTTTGTTTTTTAAAACTGGCTCAGTTTTTCAAAATCCACTTTAATTACATGGTGCTTAGCACAAGCAACTCCATTCTGGTTTGACCTGATGGAGCCTCGTGTAGAAGGCTAATCCAAAACAATGGCCTGCCATTACCCACACTTCTTCATATTTTAACATCCGTGAATAGAGGACGAAGTTTTTAAAAATAAATACAGAAAATAATGGTGCATCTTAAAATTGAGGGCATGTTAGATTTGATAAAATACGGTGTTAATTATTTCAGGCATGTAACAAGCAACCAGATTTAACAGATTTTAATGTTTTGTCACATATGTAAAATGGGAAAGAAAACTAGGCTATCACAACTTTTTGACAGTGAGGCTTTATGTCATGAGAAAGTAGAATGACATATTGAGGAAACTTAGGGGGAAAATGTATAGGCCAAGGATTTTTACATTCAGCAAAACTAACTCATATACAAAAGGTACAAACTGTTTTCAACAATTGATATACCAACATTTGATAAGACTAGTGTTTTCATGAGCCCCTCCTGAATAATTAATTGGAGAAAGAGTGTCTGACAATCAGAAGTATTACAGTAACATTGATCTAAGTATTGACTCAGGTTCTTTACAGCAAATCATAATCTGTTATATTTATTAGCTTTTGTGTTTCTTCTAGTTTATTCGTTATTACTAATTCTCCTGAGTTCTGTCACCTCATTTCTGAGGTTTTTCTAATTCAGAATCAAGTTGTTCTTCCATATTTTGCATCACTTCTCTAATGTCATTTAGCTAGTTTCAAAATAATAAACTGTTTTGTAGTGCATCTTTCAGGTATGTTTTTGTTATCTGTAATCATTATGTTATATTCCTTATTCTCTCTTTTCACATAATAACTTTGCATGGAATTTGAACTTTATGCTTTTCTTGTTGCTCATTTTTTTCTTCTTTTAGATGGAGTCTCACTGTGTCACCCAGAATGGAGTGCAGTGGCACGATCTCAGCTCACTGCAAGCTCTGCCTCCCGGATTCACGCTGTTCTCCTGCCTCAGCCTCCCGAGTAGCTGGGACTACAGGTGCCCGCCACCACGCCTGGCTAATTTTTGTATTTTTAGTAGAGACAGGGTTTCACCGTGTTAGCCAGGATGGTCTTGATCTCCTGACCTCGTGATCTACCCACCTCGGCCTCCCAAAGTGCTGGGATTACAGGCATGAGTTGTTGCTCATTTTTATGTGAAATTGATGTTCCTGAACTAATATGAGACAGGCTTCTTAGCCTAATAAGTTTATCAGGAACAAAACTGTATTCTAGAAAGTCAGGTGTATTAGTCTCTTTTCACACTGTTATAAAGAAATACCCGAGACTGGGTAATTTATAAAGGAAAGAGATTTAGTTGACTCACAGTTCCGCATGGCTGGGGAGTCCTCAGGAAACTTAATCATGGCAGAAGGTGAAGAAGAAGCAAGACATATCTTACATGGTGGCAGGAGAGAAATGAGAGTGCAGGAAAAACTGCCACTTTTAAAACCATCAGATCTCAGGAGAACTCCCTCATTATCACAAAAAACAGCACAGGGGGACCACCCGCATGATCTAATCACCTCCCACCAGGTCTCTCCCAGGACACATGGGAATTACAATTTGAGATGAGATTTGGGTGGGGACACAAAGCAAACCATATCATCAGGTTTACTGGCTCATTGCAAGGAGGGAGCCCACATTCGGGAAGAACCATGGGGTGCCTCACCAACAGAGGAAGAGATAGATTTATTGTAGGAATTTGGGGAAGTATAGAGTTTAGAAGGAATTAAAATGAAGTAGTGCTTTGATAGACTCAAAAGAAAGCAAGTCTGTTTGTAAAGAAGTCTACACTACACCTAAACTATTAGTAATGGCAAAAACCGCAATTACTCTTGCACCAACCTAATACCAGATGGACCCAGGGTTCTGTTTTTTGGAAAGTGCAAAGTTCTGCCTCTCAGAAGTAGAAGCTATTTCTCTGTGTCAATATGACTTTAGATATTCTAGCCAAGAGTGAGATATTTCAACCTTAATAATAGGATTTACACAGTAGAGTTTTTGACAATCTTTTGATATTGTCATAAATTCTCTATGATTTTAGAGAAAAGGGCATTGTGTGAGTAAAAAATCAGTAGTTCCTCTAAGGGTATGTATGTATGTGTATGTGTGACATTTTAAAACATCTTCCAGAGAGAAATATTATTTTCTGTTAATTTCACAGCTGGCTTTATTTATGCCTGTTATCCCATACCTGATGAATGGCAAAGCAGATTTTTACTTTCTTATTCTATGCTTATTTGATTTCTCTCAGGTTTGGGGAAAACTTTTCTAATTTCAGGGAATTCCCTTTTCTGTTGCTTTTATGTAATGTTCAACAATATTATGGTTTTATTTCTTTTTAAAATTAATACATACATAATAAGCATATATTTATAGGGTATTTTGATATTTGCGTACAATGTATAATGATAAAATCAGGGTAATGGGGATATCCATCACCTCAAACATTGTTCATTTCTTTGTGTCAGGAACATTTCACATCTTTCCTTCTAGCTATTTTGAAATACACGATAAATTATTGTTAACTATAGTCACCCTCTAGTGCTATCGAACACTAGAAATTGTTACCTCTATCTAATTGTGTTTTTGTGCCCATTACCCAACCATTTTCATCCTCCTTACCCTCAACCTTCCCAGCCTGTAGTAACCATCATTCTACTCTCTACTGCCATGAGATCCACTTTTTTAGTTCTCACTTATGAGTGAGAATATGCGCTATTTGTCTTTCTATGCCTGGCATTTCACTTAACAATTACCTCCAGTTCCATCTATGTTGCTTCACACTACATGATTTCGTGTTTTTGTATAGATGACACATTTTTAAAATCCATTCATCTGTTGATGGATACTTATATTCATTCCATATCTTGGCTATTATGAATAGTACTGTAATAAACATGGCCATGCAGATACCTTTTAAATTTATTGAATTCCATTTTTGTATGTATACTCAGGAATGGGATTGTTGGATCATGTGGTAGATCTATTTTTAGATTTTTGAGAAAATTCCATATTGGTTTTCATAGTTTCTGTACTAATTTACATTCCCACCAGCAATGCACTAGTGTTCTCCTTTTGCCACATCCTCACCAGCATCTGTTATTTTCTGTCCTTTTGGTAATAGTAATCTTAACTGAGGTGAGATGATATCTTATTGTGGTTTTGATTTGCATTTCCCTGGTGATTGGTGATGTTGAGCATTTTTTCATATGTCTGTTGGCCATGTATATGCCTTCTTTTGATAAATGCCTATTTAGATCGTTTGCCCATTTTAAAATTGGATTATTTGAGGCTTCTTGCTATTGAGTTGTTTGAGTTACTTATATAAGCTGATTATTAATCTCTTGTATGAGTAGTTTTCAAATATTTTCTTCCATTCAATGCATTGTCTCTTCACTGTATTGATTGTTTACTTTGCTACGCAGAAGAATTTGAGCTTGATGTAATTCCATTTGTCAATTTTTGCTTTGGTTGCTTGTACTTTTGAGGTATTACCCCAAAATTTTTTGCCCAGACCAATGTCCTAAAGTATGTCCTTAATGTTTTCTACTAGGCGTGTCATAGGTTCAGGTCTTATATGTAAGACTTTAATGCATTTTGATTTGATTTTTGTCTATGATGAGATATAGCAATCTAATTTCATTTTTTGGCATATGGATATTCAGTTTTTCCCAGCACCATTTATTGAAAAGACTGTCCTTTCCCCACTGAATGTTCTTAACACCTTTGTTGAAAATTAGTTGAACTTTACTGAATTTGTTTATCAGCTTTAAGAGTATTTTGATGAAGCTTTTAGGACTTTTTAAAAAGTGTAATATCATGTTGTCTGCAAATAGGTACAATTTCACTTTCTCCTTTACAATTTGAATGCCTTTTGTTTCTCTCTTCTGTTTCATTGCTCTATGTGTATGTTTTTACACCAGTACCATGATCCTCTGTAGTATATTTTGAAGTATACTGTGATGCCTCCAGCTTTGTTCTTTTTGCTCAGGATTGCTGTGGCTATTCAGGATCTTTTGTGGTTCCATATGAACGCTAGGAGTTTTTTTTCTATTTCTGTGAAGAATGTCGTTGGAAGTTTGATAGTAATTGCACTGAATCTGTGGATGACTTTTGGCATTGTGGTCATTTAAAAAATATTAATTCTTCCAGTCTGTAAGCATGTGATATCTTTTCATTTTTTGCATGTGACCTCTTCAATTTTCTTAATTAGTGTTTCATAATTTTCCTTATAACAATTTTTCACCTCCTTGGTTAAATTTATTTCTAGGATGTATTACTCCATTTTCACGCTGCTGATAAAGACGTACCTGAGACGGGGCAATTTACAAAAGAAAGGTTTATTGGACTTGCAGTTCCACATGGCTGGGGAGGCCTCACAATCATGGTGGAAGGTGAAAGGCACATCTTACATGGTAACAAACAAGAGAAGAGAACTTGTGCAGGGAAACTCCCCATTTTAAAACCATCAGATCTCATGAGACTCATTCACTATCATGGGAACAGTATAGGAAAGACCTGCTCCCATAATTCAATCACCTACCACTGGCTTCCTTCCATGACAAGTGGGAATTGTGGGAGTTACAATTCATGATGAGATTTGGGTGAGGATATAGCCAAACCATATCATAGGGTTTCTTTGTTTTGTAAGTATTGTAAATCAGATTGCTTTCTTGATTTCTGTTTTCACTAGTTTCTTGTTGATATATAAAAACACTACTCATTTTTGTATGTTAATTTTGTATCCTGCAACTTTACTGAGTTTTTTTTTTTATCAGTTCTAAGAGTATTTTGATAAATCTTTAAAAGCTTTCTTTATATAAGATTATGTTGTCTGCAAACAGGGACAATTTGACTTTCCTCTTTACAATCTGAATGCCTTTTATTCTTTCTCTTGCCTAATTGCTCTTGTTAGGACTTGCAGTACTACACTGAGTAAGAGTGGTGAAAATGAATATCCACGTCTTATTTTAGTCTTAGAGGAAAAGCTTTCAGCTTTTCCCCATTTAGCATAATCTTAGCCTTAGGTTTATCATATATGGCCTTTATTGTATTGAGTTATGTTCTTTTAAACCTAGTCTATACCTGGAAGATTTTTATTATGAAGGGTGTTGCATTTTATTAATACTCTTCCAACAACTATTGAAATGATTAAGTGGTGTGTTTTTTTATTTTTTGAGGGGAGGGGATAGGTTGGGATGGAGTCTCGCTCTGTTGCCCAGGCTGGAGTGCAATGGTGCGATCTCAGCTCACTGCAACCTCCTCCTCCCGGGTTCCAGCAATTTTCCTGCCTCAGCCTCCCAAGTAGCTGGGACTACAGGCATGCATCACCACGCCCGGCTAATTTTTGTACTTTTAGTAGAGATGGGGTTTCACCATGTTGGCCAGGCTGGTCTTGAACTCGTGACCTCACGTGATCTGCCTGCCTTGGCCTCCCAAAGTGCTGGGATTCCAGGCATGAGTCACTGCACCCAGTTGATTAAGTGGTTTTTGTCCTTCATTTTGTTGATGTGATGTATCATGTTTATTGATTTTCATATGTTAATCTATCCTTGCATCCCTAGGGTAAATTCCACTTGATCATGGTGAATGATCTTTTTAATGTGCCGCTGGATTCAGTTTGCTGGTATTTTGTTGATGATTTTTGCATCTATGTTCATCTTAGATATTGTCCTATAGCTTTCTTTTTCTGTTGTGTCCTTGTCTGGTTTTGGTATCAGGGTACGCTGGTCTCAGAATAAGTTGAAAGAATTCTCTCCTCTTTAATTTGAAGAGTTTGAGAAGAATTTATATTAGTTCCTTAAATGTTTGATAGTATTCAACAGTGAAGCCACCAGGTCCTGGGCTTTTCTTTGATGGGACACTTTTTATTACTAATTCAATTTAATTACTTGTAGTTGGTCTGTTTGGGTTTCCTATTTGTTCTTGATTCAATCTTGGTAGGTGTAAATGTCCAGGAATTTATTCATTTTCATTAGGCTTGCCAATTTGTTGGTGTATAGTTATTCATAATAGTCTCTAATGATCCTTTGTAGTTCTGTGGTATCGGTGGTAATGTCTCCTTTTTCATTTCTGATTTTTAAAATTTGGGTCTTTTTTTTTTCTTTCTTGGTTAGTCTACCTAATGGTTTTTTAATCTCAATTTTGTCTATTTCTGCTCTGGTTTTATTGTTTATTTTCTACTAGTTTTGAGGTTGTTTTGTTCTTGCTTTTCTAGTTCCTTGAAATGCACTATTGGATTTAATTGAAATCTTTCTATTTTTTTGATGCAGGTGTTTATTGCTATAAATAGCAATATAATGCTTTTTTTCAATATTCTTTTGCTGTATTCCATTGGTTTTGGTATCATATGTTTTTATTTTCATTTGATTCAAGAAAATTTTTAGATTTCCTTTCTAATATCTACATTGATCCATTCATCATTCAGGAGTATGTTGTTTAACTTCCGTGCATTTGTATAGTTTTGAAAGATTTTCTTGTTATTGATTTATAGTTTTCATTGTGGACAGAAAAGATACTTGATATGATTTCAATTTTTTAATATTTTTTGAGACTTGTTTTGTGGCCTAACATGTGGTCTATTCTGGAAAATTTTCCATGTGTGATGAAAAGAATGTGCATTCTCTGACTGTTGGATGAAATGTGCTATAAATGTCTATTGGGTCCATTTGATCTGAAGTGCAGTTTAAATTAAATATTTCTTTGTTAATTTTTTGTGTAGATGATCTGTCAAATGCCTGAGCAAGGTATTGATATCCCCGACTATTATTGTATTGGAGCCTATCTCTTCCTTTATATGTAATATTTGTTTTAAATATTGGGGTGCTCCGATGTTTTGCATATATATTTACAATCATTATGTCTTCTTTCTAAATTGATCCCTTTATCATTATATAACAACCTTGTCTCTTTTTGTTGCTTTTGACTTAAAGACTGCTGTATTATATAAAAGTATAGCTATTCCTGCTCACATTTGGTTTGCATTTGCATGTGGATTAGTCAATTTTCTTACTGCTATGAAAAAAATACCCAAGACTCGGTAATTTATAAAGAAATAGAAGTTTAATGGACTCACAGTTCCACATGGTTGGGGAGGCCTCACAATCATGGCTGAAGTTGAAGGAGGAGCAAGGGCACATCTTACATGGCAGCAGGCAAGAGCACGTATGCTGGGGAACTGCCCTTTATATAACCATCAGATCTCATGAGAGGTATTCACTGCCATGAGAACAGCATGAGAAAAATCCGCCCCAATCATTCAGTTATCTCCCACCAGTTCCCTCCCATGATACATGGGGATTACAGAAGCTACCATTCAAGATGAGATTTGGGTGGGGACATAGGCAAACCATATCATTCCAACTCTGACCCCTCCCAAACTTTCATGTCCTCACATTCCAAAACCAATCAGGCCTTCCCAACGGTACCCCAAAGTCTTAACTTATTTTAGCATTAACTCAAAAGTCCACAGTCCAAAGTCTCATCTGAGACAAGGTAAATCTCTTCTGCCTATGAGCCTGTAAAATCGAAAGCCAGTTAGTTACTTCCTAGTTAGATACAATGGAGGTACAGGCATTGGGTAAATACGCCCATTTCAAATGGAAGAAATTGGCTGAAATGACAGGGCTATAGGCCCCATGCAAGTCCAAAATCCAGTGGGGCCATATGGGTCTGCAGCAACCTCAATTCTTGCCTCTTCAGAAAAAAGAATTTGACTGAGGGGCATAAGGCAGAAAAAGAGACCAAGGTAAGTTTCAGAGCAGGAATAAAAGTTTATTAAAAAGTTTTAGAGTAGGAAAGAAAGGAAAGTGTGCTTGGAAGAGACCCAAGTGGGCACTGAGAAAGTGAAATGCAGTGTTTAACCTTGATTCCAGGACCTCATAGGCTGGCCCTCCTTCCCATGTCTTGCACCCCTTTCCCATAATTCTTCCCTTAAGGTGAAATGCCTGCATGTAGAGTGCCCTTGTTACACTTGGGAGGTGAGCACAAGCAGTGTGTTTAGGAAGTTGTATGTATGCCCATTTGAGGCTTTCTTCCCTTTTCCGGTGTTGTGCCCCTGGAAGCTCATGTTCTGCCATTTTGTCTCTTAATGCACATGCCCAGGAAGTTGTTTCTCACTGGCATCTGCATTCAATGAACACTTTAGTGCAATAGGCGTGGACCGTCAGGAAATGGCCTCTCCCTGGTGTCGGATGCCAATGTTTTATAGTTACAGAGCTTTTTAAAATGTATTGTTTTTACTCCATACTCCTGAATTATTGAGTATTAGCACAGAAAGAATGCTTTACCATCATCTAAATGTTCAAGCCCTTTGTTTCACAGAGGGTGACCCAAAGACATTAAATGGCTTGAATAAATTCATATAATTGTAGATGCAGAGTCAGTACTAGAACCTAGTTTTCTTCCTAATCTAGTGTTTTTCTAGTATATTATGCCCAGACATAAAAAATTGGAACATCTGTTTTGTGACTATCAAAAAGACTAGGAAATACTGAATCCTGAGGTCAGGCCTTCATGAGCACAGTTGGAGAGCAGCTGACCTTTCGCATTTGAAGAATAGCTTCTTTGCCCAAAGGTGTTGTAGTAACATTTGAACTATTTGGAGGCTAATTAGAACCCGGAGGGAATTCCATGGTAAAGAAAATAACCCTTTCAATAAATGTGAATAATTATCTACTTAAATTATCTATAAATTAGAATATGTGTGCTATACACAATGTTATATCCCCACCAAATTCATATATTCAAACCTAATTCCCAGTGTCATATGAGGTCTTTGTGATATGAGCTCTTAGAGAACTCCCTTGCCTTTTTAGCCATGGGCAGGTGAGAAGACAGCTGTCTATAAATTAGGATGTGCACCCTCATTAGACACCGAATCTGCCAGTATCTTAACCTTCAACTTCCCAAACTCCAAAACTGTGAGAAATAAGTTTCTGTCATTTAGAAGCCACACAATCTATGGTAGCATTTTTTTTTTAAGTTAAAATAGCTCTTTTTTTATTCACTTTGATTTGGATCATTGGAAATATTCAACAATAAATAAATCAGAGCAGGGGATGAGGAAAACAGGATCTTGCTAACATCATTCAAATGCATCCCAACCAGTGCTCAGCTGCACAACAACACAGAGAGAGGTGAGGGAGAATAGGGAACAAATTTTAAAACACTAACAGTCAAACACACAAGACTGCACAGAGGAAAAAGTGCTCAAGAAACTTTGCCTTTGAAGGGAATTCGGTGAAGGGAAATGACTGTGTAGGAGGAAGGGAATAAACCCATGACCACCCTAAGGGGCAAGGGCTTGGAGGGGGAGGCCCTGACACAAGCTGTGGCTAAATCTGACATCCCACAGCTCAGAATGTGCAACTGATGGCAGTTTTGTACTAGGAAGAAGCTGAGTGATGAGGCTAGGTGATGGTATCACCTGATAGGCTGGGAGGGAGAACAGGAGATGCAAAGGTGACTCACTGCCAGTAGGAAATTCAGTGCTCTTTTGATAAGAAAAAAAGTCGGTAATGTCCTGATCCTGACAAGCTGAGATGCTGCTTTGCCTGTCTCTGCCTTTTCTTCTTAGTCTTCCTCCTTTTCTTTGCACAGGTGTCAGGTAGCACCCCAGGGGTGCAGGAGCTGCTGTTTTCATGACAAACAAGAAGAGGGAGGTTGACTCTATATCAAAACTGGCTAGCCCAGTCCACGGGGCAGGATGATCTTGGTGGCATGTAGTCACATTTGCTTCAAACGAGATGCTCATGATGGATATAATGATACCCCCAGGGCTTTTCATAGGGGTGAGGACAGGTGCTGATTCCTGACGAGACATGCCTGGCATCCAGTGATCCTTAGCTGGACAGTGGCCCCTCAGGGCGTGGGCTTCCCTGCATAAAGTAGTTCTGATCCTAACCAGGTGAGGGAGAGTGAGTTCTTTTGGTTTCTCTGTTACTTGTTTTCAGATTACCTCAAAGCAAACATCCCAGTTCTAAATGTTCTCTGTGGTTTTATTCCACCTTTGCCAAGAAGCCAGAGTCACATCCAGGTAGGACTGGCCTCTAGCATGGCCTTCTGGCCACATCAGAGAATGGGATTCCATCAAAACCTCTCAACCAGCCCTTTCCCTAAAGAATCACCCAGATCTTAATTGCCCTCTCCACCTTCTTGACTTTTTTTTTTTTTTTTTCTATTTTACATTCTATTTTCTCATATCTGGCTTTTCTCTCTAAGCCTAGCCAAATGCTTTGCTGAATGATACTTGGACAAGCCAGAGTTTTAAAAGGCATTCATCTATTTATGAACTTTCTTTCAGCCCAGGATCCCTGCAGAGCACCAGAGGTTACAAATCTGCCCTTCTTTCTCCCCTAAAAAGTGACTGAGGGGAAGGGAGGGGCATGTAGCTCCAGCTATAGCAAATCAGTACCTGACTCACTGGGGAGACCCAGGGGGCTGGGATGTTGCTGACACCTTATGGGCCACCTTGTCAGCCTATCTTTGTGGCTTCAGGTTCAGCTCTGGGTGCTGCAGGCAGGGATCCATCTACTCCCTGCCTGAGCCCAGGGCGGGTCTCCAAGGAACTCTCTGCCTGCAGAGTAGAAAGAGCCCTAGGCTGGGAGTCAGGGGCCTGAGGGAGCCCCTGCCACTGCCTGTCCAGCAAGAGTGCTCCTCATTCTCCTGCTGACAGCACACATGTTGCCTTTTGGCTAACACTCTTGTCTAATTCCCAGCCACCTTCACCCCAGGGTTCCAGCTGGTTTAAGCCAAACTGATACATTTAATTCTGGCCACAACAATTGGCTTTTATTCCGTTAAGTGCTCATTGCTAAGCCAATGAGACATAAGAGATGTCTGCTGGGCTTCTTTTATGTCTCATAAGAGAAATGCCATTTCCTACACTGGAGGGTGTGAGAATGCAGAGACAAGAGCTTGCCCAGGGCCATCCAGGCACCCTGCGGACACAGCTCAGTGCTGAGAGAGCAGAGTCAGACACCTCCATTCCGGTTACACTTTTCCAAGATGCTGAATGGAGACTCGCTGGGAAAGCCCGCCTCCACACAATTTAAACATGGCGCCAGGAACACCCTGTTGTTGCTGAAACTCTGACTTGTGCTGTCTGTCCCAGCCAGTTCATGATTGCCAGTCACTTCCCTCCTTCGCACTCCATCAGGAAAAGGCCACGCCTCCCCATGCAGCAGCGGCCTTTTAGGAAATGTGCTCAACAGTAAAGGTGTTTTTGCTGATTAAACTAGTTACAGCTTTAAAATCCTCCAAAACTTTAATACTTTTAACTAGTCTTGTTTTCAGATTACCTCAAAGCAAACATCCCAGTTCTAAATGTTCTCTTTGGTTTTATTCCACCTTTGCCAAGAAGCCAGAGTCACATCCAGGTGGGACTGGCCTCTAGCATTGCCTTCTTTTGGTAGAAGTCTTGTTGACTTAGTAACTAGAGTCAACAATCAGTGTCTTCCCATGCCTGTCACTCTCCACTCCCCACCCGACTGCAATGTGGCCTTGCTTTTCTTATCAGTAAAATGGGAGAGCTGAATTTGGGAGCTGGAAGGTATCTCACAGCTTGAATATCCTGGTGGGACGGAGGGAGACCAGACAGAGAGCAGATGACCGACCCAAGCAGCATCTGGCTCAGACACAGACGTATCTTCATTTTGAGGGACCTATTCTTACTCAGCAAACCCCAGAGAAGTCAATTGCTCAGCCTGAACCGGTCATCCCTAAATAGATTCACTTTTAGGAGAAGGGGAAGAGTTCAGGAGATAGCATCGCTCTTTCTATCAGTGTTTGACTAGCCGTCAACAAACGTTTGCTTAATTCTTCATGTCATACCTGTCTGTGAGTTCTGCCCTTCGAGGATGTATGTGAATGATGATGACTCAGTGGTTTACCAACCTTTATCAGAAAAAAAAAGTCTTAAAGTTTTGCAGGATTTTAAAGCTGAAACAGGTTTTTTGTTTGTTTAACACTTTCCACATTCTGAACCCTTGAGAATCTAATGAAAGCTATGGAACCTCTCTGCAGAAAAATGCTTATATGCAGAGATTCAGGGAAAAAACCAAATTTGGCATGCGATTTCCAGAGACTCTTGTGAATGGCCTGAAGCCACCTGTTACCCATGACTGGTGTTCCCAAGCTCCTCCCTCCGAGTGTGCAGAGGCGGGTTCCCCGAGTCTGGGAGCATGGGCCCCATGCCTCCTTTACTCTCCACCAGGATAATGTCACACCTCCTCAGAGCAGCAGTGGCCTTTTAAGAGATGTGTTTTTTTTAACAAGAAAAGTGGGTTTTCTGCTTAAACATTAGTAACTGGAGTCAACAATCACTGTCCCCACCATGCCTGTCACTTTTCACTCCCTACCCAGCAGCAATAAGGTTTCACAGAGTTTTGCAGACTCCTAGCCTGAGAATGAATCCAAGTCCACAGTGAGGAAGAAGGAAGGTTTGATTGGAACGGGAGGATACTGTGGACGTTCCACAAACCATCTAATCTCTAGATACCACCAATATCCCAAGTCCAAGGACTCCTTAAGCCTTCCTTAAGCCCCCCTATTTCCCAGCAGCTGGGTGAGGCAAGTTTCATTAAAACAGGACCACCAACAGAGCCACAGTGCAAACAATGTCAATTGAATTAAAAATAAAAAATCAATAATCAGGAAGGCTAACGAGGAAAAGAGAGTAGCTGGGGAGTGAGAAGATAAAGTATGTGCCAGTCACCATTCCTGGGATGTCCCTGACCCAGCCTCCCAGTGGCAGCCCCAAGGTGGCCAGAAGGGACTTGACCCTGAGCTCGGGCCTTTGGGGAAAATGCTGCTGGAAGCCTCCTGTGTGGCCTTGGAGGTTAAGAGCACAATACTGAATAGTCTGAGAATGAGAATGAGAATATACGGTCCCATTCTGACATGCTGCTGGGGGGCATTGAGTATCCTCAGAGCTTTGTTCCAATTCAGGTCCTAGCTCAGGAAACCAGAAAAGATGTAAAAGATGTTTCTAGCTACAGAGCAAGTGGGGCCACCGGTGGGGGTCCCTTTTCCCAAGTAGGGGCTTTTGCTTTATTTCAGCCAATACATGCTTTTCTTCGCCAAATACAAAGGCACATGGAAATAGTCTGATCTGCTCAAAGGAATATCTGCTTGGGAAGAGGCATCTTTAGGAGTCAGAAACACGGTGCCAAGTTTTGTTTTGTTTTGTTTTTTCCCTCTTTTCTTTTCTTTTCTTTTTTTTCTCCTTCCTTCCTTCCTTCCTTCCTTCCTTCCTTCCTTCCTTCCTTCCTTCCTTCCTTCCTTCTGACAGGGTCTCACTCTGGGCTGGAGTGCATTGGTATGATCACAGCTCATTGCAGCCTTGAACTCCTGGGTACAAGAGATTCTCCCACCTCAGCCTCCCTAGTAGTTGGGGCTACAAGTGTGTGCCACCATGCCTGGCTAATTTTTTTTAAATCTTTTATTTTTGCAGAGACAGGAGTCTCACTATGTTGTCCAGGCTGGTCTCAAACTCCTGGGCTCAAGTGATCCTCCTGCCGTGGCCTCCCAAATTGTTGGGATTACAGGTGTGAGCCACGGCACCTGGCCTCAAGTTTCTGTGAAAATCTTTGGGGTAGAAGCCTCTGGTGGCACTTAAATGAGCTTTGGGAAGAAGGGGATGACAGGGTTATCACGCCAAGGGAGAGGCCAAGCTTCATGCAAAGAAGGGCAGCATCTCGCCCCCAGTGCCGACACCACCTGGTGTGTCTCTGCGCTGGAGGTAATCACCACTCAAGTCTCTCTATCTTCCTTGGGAATCCATGATGTCTCTCAGAATATGGACATCTTCCACATTTGTTCCCCAAGCCCACCCCAGAAGTCAAAATGATTTTAATGTGTGGAGGTTGAACCTTTTCCAGCATCTCCCCAGCCCTGGGGCAGCAGTGAGGGGGACGTCCCCACCCAAGACAGGTTTTGAGACGTGCTCTGCCATGCCGGATAGTGACTTTCCTGAGTAGATACTGCCAACGGCTGGGTGCAAGAGGCTGTGAGTGGCACCCAGGCACACACCTGAGGCTGACCCTCCAAGCTCCTGGATGAACTGGCTCTGGCAAGATGCTGGGGCTGGAAACACAGAGGCATGACAGTGCATCCATCCTCAACCCTTCACTGCATCATCTCCCCTTGAAGATCCGGATTTTATTGATGAAGCCAAGGTGGCCGTCATGTTAGACTCAAAGTCTGCATCGTGTACCCCAATCTTGCAAAAAGGCCTCACAGATGGGTTGTTCTCCCAGTAGTGGTGTAAGTTCCCTTTGCTGTCTGCTCAGAAGCTATACAAGTCCACCTAATAGCAGACGTGCATTGAGAAGATGACTGAGAGGATACCGGTGGATGGGTACCACCTGTGGCTCTGCAGTCAGTTATTGAAGACATACTTCATGAAGGCTGGGTGGTAGATCAGGATCTTATCTTGTTTCACTCTGATCTTCACAGGGAACGGGGTGTAGGTGTGGGAAATGGCACCCGTGGTGGTGGCTCTCACCCCCCACAACAAGTCAATGGTCTTGAAGGGCACCAGGACCATGCTTACATTGTCCCCGAACTCCCGGAAGCTCTCAGGGTACCCCAGAGGTGGACTATTTTGCTCCCAGCATCAGCTTCGAACCCTGCCGTGGGTGCCTTGTTCATCTTGAGCACAAAATTGTGACTGTCTATCTCAGGCCCATACGATGATTGCCTCAGGTTGCCTGAGTTGCCCACAACAGCACAGTGCCAGCAGCCCACCGACCTCTTCTCCAGCATTGGGTCCACATTGCCAGGTACCGCTCTGAACTCCTTGATCGTGTTGTTCAAGATATTGGGCTTCTTCTCCTGCTGGAGCCTCAGCCACCATTGGTAGGTATCTTTTAGCATGCTAATGCATGAGCAGTGAGGATGACCCGAGGTCATTTTTGTTGCCATTTTGGTTTTGGTGGGTTTTGGCTGGCTTCTTTACCACTCTTTTTATCAGCAAGGTCTTTGTGACCTGTACTTAGTGCCGACCTCCTATCTCATCCTGTGAGTAAGAATGCCTAATCTCTCAGGAATGCAGCCCAGTAGGTGTCAACCTTATTTTACCCAGCCCCTATTCAAGATGGAGTGACTCTGGTTCAAATGCCTCTGACACATGTGCTTCATTTTTGGGCATGAGACCGTACTGTGTAGGTACAGAGAATACCCTTCCTAAACATTGCCTACACAATGCTCCTTTTTCCTGCCTCAACTTCCTTAAAATGACAAGAGCAGAACCCTTTTGGGAGATAACATCAGGACTCCTTTTCTGTACTCTGCTCCCTTGTGCTGCTAGAGCCACAAGCCTGTTAAAACTTGCCGGAAATAAATTCCTGTTTACACTGGTGTTAATTTTTACTTATGAGGGAGCCAAATAACTCAGGCCAGTGTTGCAGTAACACCACCAGAAGAGGTCTCCGCTTGTCAGACTTGAGGGATATCATCAATGAGCCTCTGAGCTAATGGTGTAAGCCAAAAATAAAATTCTAAATCCACCACCAGCCAGACTACCTGAATGGACTTCCTCCTCAGCCAGGGCGCTCTTAAAATTTAACCTGAGAGACTGGTTCAGGTCATGATGGGAAGTGGGGGTTAGACATGCCTCATTATAACTCTCCAGCATTAACATCAACATAAACCTTAAGTCTAAGAAACTTTTACAACCCATTCTTTCTGAAGCCCACTACCTTGGAGGCTTCATCTGTATGATAAAACTTTGCTCTCCATAACCTCTTATAGCAACCCAGATATTTCCTTTCCATTGATCCCAGGTCTTTAGATAAACTTAACCAATAGTCAACTAAAAATTTTTAAAATCTGCCTATAAGCTGGAAGTTCCGTGGTCCCCTCCCCTCCCCACACTTTGAGTTCTCCTACCTTTCTGGATGGAACCAATGTATTTCTTAAATGTACTTGAAGTCTCATGTTTCCCTAAAATATATAAAACCAATCTGCTCCCCGACCACCTTGGGTACATGTTCTTAGGGTCTCCTGAGGGCTGTGTCACGGGTCGTGGTCACTCAAATTTGGCTTAGAATAAATATCTCTCCAAATATTTTACAAAGTTTGAGTCTTTTCTTCAACAATGGAAACACATGGTGCCCAGGTAGGGAACAAACGAAGGGTCTCCTAAGCCCACTGCCAGGTAGGACAGCTGCAGAGTGCCCTGCACAGCACCTTGCAGACTTCCCATGGCTGCCTGCTCTGTAGGGCCTCACTGGGGCCACATGGCATGCTGCAGGCCTAGGCCCAGCAGGTGTGCAGCTAGAGTGCTGCACTTTCTGCTGGTGATAAAGAAGAAATTACTTAGGCCAATAGTAAGGGTATGGGAGTCCTCGGTAATGCTTTTCTTTTTAATGAAAAGCAGCCCCAAATCATTTTCTAACAAAGGGCAGCCTGTAAAGTTGAACTGCAGACATAGACAAGCAAGTTGGGAGCTTGCAGGGAGGAATGCCAGCAGGAACTAAGGACTAGATATATTTAAGATGGCGGCTCCATCCTCCCTTCTCTGCAGCCAGTGTACAGTTAGAGGAGCAGACAAGATGGCGCCAGGATCAACTGGAAAATCTATTTGCATAATAAGATCAGGGTGGGGTGACCAGTCTTTCTCACTCGCTATGTAAAAGTCATACCTGACCGAACGAATCTGTGAGCCCTATGTAAATCAGACACTGCCTCCTCAAACCTGACTAAAAAATCAGGTGCATTGGCCGAGCAGCCGGTCCTTTCAGCTCAGAGACCCCTCTCTCTATAAAGAGAGCTGTTTCTCTATCTCTTCTCTTCTGCCTATTAAACCTCCTCTCCAAAATTCTTGGTGCGTGTCCATGTCCTAAATTTTCCTGGCATGCAAGGACGAACTCCAGGGTATATACCCCAGACAACGTAACTGCTTCACTAGGTCAGCCAGGCAGAGCAGTTGGCTGGGCAGCTGCAGGCGTGCCTGGGGGCACTGGGTGGCGCTCTGGCCTCACTGCCTCTTCCAGCGAGTGACAGCAGCCCAGCTTTCTGATGGCCTCCAGCTGAGGCATCCAGCACTTGGGGTGCCACTCAGCTCTGCTGCCTCCGCTACTTGGGACCAGCCCGGACCGCTGGTTCCTCTGCTGCTGCCAATACCACTATCTTCACACTTTATTGTTCGACTTAACTACTTAAGAAACAGTGACTGGAGACAAAATATAATAACTTCAAAATATAATAATAAAAGTGTATAACATAAAATGACTTTCTAGGCTTTATGGTCTAAATGCATCAGGATCTGCCTGCTAATGCAGCTAGACTGTAGTCAGTAAGAGGAAGAAAAATAAAACTAGAGAGGAGCATGAGCAGAGTTACTTGGGATTTGTAAATACAACAGGTATTTCAGGTTCGAGTTCAGGGATGATAACCTTTCCTTCTTAAGCCTTTTCTCTTCTCTTCTCTTCTCTTCTCTTCTCTTCTCTTCTCTTCTCTTCTCTTCTCTTCTCTTCTCTTCTTTTCTTTTTTTGATGCAATCTTGCTCTGTTGCCCAGGCTGGAGTGCAGTAGTGAGATCTTGGCTTGCTGCAACCTCTGCCTCCAAGGTTCAATTGATTCTCCTGCCTCAGCCTCCTGAGTAGCTGGGATTACAGGCACCCTCCAGGTGTCCTCCATGACTCTTAGATAATTTTTGTACTTTTAGTATAGGGGGGTTTCACCATATTCACCAGGCTGGTCTTGAACTCTTGATCTAGTGATCCACCTGCCTGGGCCTCCCAAAGTTCTGGGATTACAGGTGTGAGCCACCACACGCAGCCTTAAACTTATTCTTTCTGTCATCTCTCTCCACACACCCTCATGCATACACACATCTATATGTCATTCTGTTTGTTAAAGCCTTTACTTTCATGGATGCAAATAGAAAAAAAATTTGTAGGTACACATGAGTTATGTAGGAGCGATTACACTTGAAAGTAAAGACAATCTAACCAGACACTGATGATTTAAGTTAAAGATAAGCTGTGCTAAGATGTGGCAAGTTAAAGGGAATAGACAACTTATATTTCTCTCCTTTCCCCCATCCTCTGAAATCCACATTACCTTATAACCTTTCCTTAGGCCATCCATGTTTCTGAATACTCCCCTTCTTTCATCTCTTCGCCCTTACACAGAGTAAACAAAGGCACTCTTGGCATGACCAACTTGTGGTCTAGGCAAGCCCAGGCTTCAGCTGTGACTGCAGTATTGCTCCATGAGCACACAACTGCATTTGTTTTGGCAGTTTTTACTAGAACTGCAGTGGGACACTGATAATTGATGCCAACCTTGAAGCCAGAGAGGCACAGATCTGCAAACTTGTCTTGATGGTGGCAATGCAACCTTCATATTTGTGGAAACCATATTATGCTGATATAGTAATAACACATTATCACCATAATACTGTACAATAGGTAGTGAGTCATACATTTATCATTTCAAGTGTCACATATCATCTGGTTGGCTAGCTCAGAGCAAGCACTAGTTATCTCTGCTACAGAAAATGTTTGTGGTAGGTTTTCCAAGCAGAGATAGGTGGGATATTTATATGGAGGGAAGTAAACATAAAGATAGAGAATAAGCATAAAATTTTGATATGTTGACATTCAAAGCGCCATGAAATTTGAGAGAAACAGTGATGGAAAATACACACTGGTTGCAAATGTGCTTAAGGTTGTCGTATATTGGCTATGCAATATTAAGGTTTCTACATAAATATTACAGATGGCCTCATTATTTAATATGAAGACACTATCAAAGTGCTAAAGAGTTGCTGGAGTTGAAGACCTCAGCTTAAGCTAAGGAAAGCTAAGGAGCTGGGTAAATGGAGAATTTTGGTCCTATAATCAACTGATAGAGATTCTATCAACAGAAAGGCAAAATAAAAACTGTATTTACCACCAACCAACAAAAATTCAAAAAAGCCTGAAGACCTGTATTTAGGTTAGCTAGCTTCTGAATCCTATCCAACACTTGGTCAATGCTTTCCTTTTCAATAGTGTGGTGACTAGAGGCAAAGCTATTTGATGCATCCTCTTTGCTAGTGATCGCATCCTAGGGCAAACTTCATCAGCAAATATTGGCTCTAGGTCCACAAACAATTTTGTGGAGTCATGCTTGACCACAATAGTCCCATTGAAGAAGGTGTTGAAAGAGTCATCTTCTCTCAGAATGCTCTTATTGTTTGGCATTGGATTTGGGCTAAATTTTATATTCCATGCATTAGAACTCCTACCAGTTATTTACAATCTGGATAATACCCTCACCGATGTAGTTAGGGATGCTTTAATGCATAGTGGCAGGGATAGGAAGTAAAGATGTGAGAGCAAATACTAAGTCCAGGTTATCATCTCCTACTAACTGAGAATCAAAGTATTTATTTTTATGAAGCAGTGAAATGACAGTTCTAGTATGCCAAGAGGTAAACACTACTCAAAAAGTTTTCCTACATGTTCTTTATTATCAAATAAAGATAATATAGTAATAATAATAATAATAATAAAATTACCTGCATAAATTCTTAGCCCTCTGCTGGTGAGATTCCATAGTTATTTCTATGTCTTGGGAAGTTGAAGATGAAGGAAATAGGTAAGAAATAGATTTTACACCTTAAAGTTTTGTGGATAAATCTGATGAATGCTTTAAGTGCCAGATGGTCCCATTACTTTTATTACTTCCACTGGACAGAAATGATGGACATTGATGACGCCTAATTGCAAATTCTATTTAGTTGCTGAAAGTGTGACAGACACCACATACCTTATTTCTTAAGAGATCTCCTTTCTTCCTGCTAACAGGACCCCAATTTTGTTCAGATATAGTGCTGCCATGAGCTTCATGGCAGGCTGTTTTTCCCTAGCGCTTCACACTGAGCTATGACTGTGAAACTGTCCCTATCAACTGCATAAAATTAACCAGGGAAGAAGGGAAGGAGAGAAACAAAAATGAACCAAGCTTGGAGAACATTCAGCATTAATCGTTCAGTCAGCTTGCTATCTGACCTGCTTCCTCATAGTTGTTTCCTGCCTGTTGCCCCAGAATCATATAGACCCTGTCACAAGATTATAGTTCCCCTAGATAACATCTTAAGCATTGTGAAGCTTTTTTCCATTTGAGATATTATTTGAAGTCCTGCATACCGGTGAAACTACTGATGTGAAACTACTGATGCCAGCAGGTCTGAAGGACCCCATGAGGTGTTGACTCACCAAAGAATGCAGTTTTCACATCCTGATGATTTCATCTCTCTTCTTCTGACCCATCAGCAACCTCAATTTTCCAACCCCTAGCTGTCCACAACCCCTTAAAAACCTCAGCCCAGAACTCGTCATGGAGATGGATTTGAGGGTTTTTTCCATGTCCTTGCTCAGCTGCCCTGTAATCATTAAACTCTCTGCTGCTAACTCTGCTGTCTCAGTGTGTTGGTCTGTTATTCCACAGCAGGCATATGAACCTGGTGGTCCTGTAACAATTGGTCCAAAATAATCATAATCCCAGTCTACTCAAAACTGAATTGACGTAGGCATTGGCATGTAAGACAATTCTGGATAAGTGTGGGATAGTCTTACAGATGGGTGACTAAAGAAGATTCTTCCTTTTGATAAGAATAGACACACTAAGCACTTTGGGAGGCCGAGACGGGCGGATCACGAGGTCAGGAGATTGAGACCATCCTGGCTAACACGGTGAAACCCTGTCTCTACTAAAAAATACAAAAAACTAGCCAGGCGAGGTGGTGGGCACCTGTAGTCCTGTCTCTTATACACATCTAGATGTGTATAAGAGACAGATATTATACAGGCATATATAATATATATTTTGTATATGTATTACACATGTATATATGTGTATATATGTCTATATACATGTATATATTCATGTGTATATATGTGTATATACAGATACACACGCATCTATTAAATTAAATATAGATATATCTATAAAAGATATATTATGTATACACATATATATTTCCCTGGAGTATAGGGTAGGCCTTGCTGTGTTATTCTTTAGGAACAATGATGACATTTTATTAATTCTATCTTTTCCCAGGAGAAGGAAAAATGTTACATTGTCAAAGTCCCAAAGCCTTTCAGCCTGAAGCCAGGAACAATTGTTCAAAGTTTCTTTAGAACATCAAGGAAGGGAATCCAGATTTTACTTTAAGTGCAATGGGGAGTCATTAAGGATTTTATGTAGGTGAGTTACATTTTGATTATATTTTGAAAAGAGCATTCTAGTTGCATAGTGGAGAATCGGTTATAGGAGAGCAATAGGGAATCGGTGAGAAGAATGTGGCTCTAATCAGGTGATAGAAGTGATGACAGATAGGACTAGATCAGTAACAATGGAGATATAAATTTGTGAAATGGAGATTTGCAAAATGGATATAGAAATTTGGGAAATATTTTTCAGACTGAATCAATTAGACTTGTTGACAGGCTGGATATGAGACACCAGTGAAAGATGAATAAAGGATGAATCCCAGGTTTTGGCTTGAAAAAAATGGGCAGTGTTGGTGCCTTCATTGAGATGGGAAGAATAGATGAGAAAGTGATTTAGGGGAGAGATGGAGAGTTCATTATAACATTACAGACTTATTTAGTTTAAGATGTCTAATGGCTGTGCATTTGGAGAAACTAAGTAGGAATTTGGATCTATGAATCCATAGCACACGAGAGACATCTGAGCTAAATATACAAATTTATATTTATATATATTTAATATATATAAATTTGTATATTAATGTAGATTATATATAAATAAATAAATTTAATTATATACATATGCATGCACTTTTTTGTGTACAAACATGTATGTACAAACACACATACATATATAGAATTGGGTGATATTCCCAAGGGGGAGAGAATGAACAAACAAACCAAGAATCCTTAAATATGAGCCCACATAAATGTTAGGTAGAAGAGGAAAAGGAAAAACACTGAGGAAAAACTGCTAGTGAGGTAGGAGGAAGACCAGGAGGAAATGGTTTCACAGAGATAAGAGTGTCTGTATAGGTTTCACAGAGCTAAGAGTGAACTGGTATAGGAATTTGTCACTGTCCAGTTCCACTCAATTATTGATGCTGAGCTTCCTTTTCCACACCACCACCACTCCTCATGGAGTAGACTGATGAAAATAGGGGTTTCCACACAGGATATCATTCACATGGGGGCTCAACACTGTTTTAGGATGATGACTGTTTTCATGAATGACAAATGGATGATATGCAGATGTCTGAAAATGGAAGGACGTCACTAGACAGTGAGAAGAAAAACAGCAATGGGGCATCTTAGTCAGGGATGTGATTTACTTACTTGAAGAGGGAGGGATGGCCTTCAGACACTGTATGGATGGAATGCTTGTGTCTTCCCAGATTAATCTGTTGAAGCCCTAACCTCTAATGTGATGATATTATAGGAGGTGGGGCCTTTGGGAGGTAGTTTCAGATATGGTTGTGATGGCAGGCCCCTCATGATGGGATTAGCATCCTTATAAAAAGAGATGAGAGTGTGCTCTCACTTTCTCTCTCTCTCTCTCTCTCTCTCTCTCTCCCCCCCCTTCCCATGTGAAGATACAGTCCAAAGGCAAAAATCTTCAAGCCACAATGGCCCTCACCAGAACGCACCCACATGATCAGCCTGATCTCAGACTTCGCAGCCAACAGAACTGTAAGAATTAAATCTTATGTTTAAATCACCTAGCCTATGGTATTTTAATTATTTATTCATTTATTTATTTTTATTATACTTTAAGTTCTAGGGTACATGTGCACAACGTGCAGGTTTGTTACATATATACATGTGCTGTGTTGCTTTGCTGCATCTATTAACTCATCATTTACATTAGGTATTTCTCCTAATGCTATCGCTCCACCATCCCTCCACCCCACAACAGGCCCCGGTGTGTGATGTTCCCCACCCTGTGTCCACCTGTTATCATTGTTCAGTTCCCACCTATGAGTGAGAACATGCGGTCTTTGCTTTTCTGTACTTGCAATAGTTTGCTCAGAATGATGGTTTCCAGCTTCATTCATGTCCCTACAAAGGATGTGAGCTCATCCTTTTTACGGTTGCATAGCATTCCATGGTGTATATGTGCCATATTTTCTTAATCCAGTCTATCACTGATGGACATTTGGGTTGGTTCCAAGTCTTTGCTATTGTGAATAGTGCCACAATAAACATACATGTG
>NW_012107831.1:989323-991184 GCF_000951045.1 Mandrillus leucophaeus | reverse complement strand
TGGAGGCATCACGCCACCTGACTTCAAACTATACTACAAGGCTACAGTAACCAAAGCAGCATGGTACTCATACCAAAACAGAGATATAGACCAATGGAACAGCACAGAGGCCTCAGAAATAACACCATGCATCTACAGCCTATGGTATTTTACTATGGAAGCCCACCCTGACTAAGATTTCAATTTAGCTCCCATGTAGTTCCCTGTTGCTTGGCAATCTTCTGACTCACTACCTTGTCACATGGTGTATCCCAAATCAGTCCTTCTCCTCTTCCCATATCCCCGTACTCCAATATTCACCCATATGTGGCCAAGTCTTCCTCCACCTGAGCTCCTTGCAGAGGAATGAACAATTGTTTGAATATTAATGAATATTAAAGTAAGTAAAGAAGAGATAAATCTCCATTTGTTTTGATAGTAGGGTGATCTTTGGTGAACTTAGGGAAAGTTTCAACCAAGTAGTCATAGCATGATCCATGTTAACATGCATTGAACCAGGCGTGATGGCTCATACCTATAATCCCAGCACTTTGGGAGGCTCAGCAGGATGGATCATTTGTGGTCAGGAGTTCAAGACCAGCCTGGTCAACATGGTGAAACCTCGTCTATACAAAAATTAGCCAGGCATGGTGATGCATGCCTGTAAACCCAGCCACTTGGGAGGCTGAGGCAGGAGAATCACTTGAACTTGGAGGCAGAGGTTGAAGTGAGCCAAGATCGTGCCATTGCACTTGTTGCCTGGGCAACAGAGTGAGACTCTGTCTAAAAAAAAAAAAAAAAAAAAAGGCAAGTTAACAGGCATTGAAGATTAAAAGGGAAGTAATGAAGAAGGGGAGTTATCTGGTGTTAACAACTGGAGAAATTTTCTGTGAAGGGGAGTTTACAAGTGGTAGGACATGAAGCTGAAATTGAATAGATGGTTGAAAAGGATTTTTTTGAAGACTCAGGATAAGAAAGCATTTTTACATGCCAGTGAGAATAATTTGGTAAAGAGTGGGACATCGATGGTGTAAGAGAGAAAAAGAGGGAATAGTTGAAGAAATTGTGTCCTCAAAGTGTAAGAGGGTATGATAGCTACAGCGTAAGTAGAGGGGTTCAGCTTTAAGAGGAGCAGGGACAAGTCTTCCATCATGATATGAAAATAGAAAAAAATGTAGTTTAGGAAGATTTAAAACTTAGTAGTGGGAATTTGAGATGCTCTCCTCTGATGGATCTGTCAATTTTTGCGTATTTATTTCTTTGGAATCTGTTTTCTATTGAATTTGAGGGTGCTAATCTGATGATGGTTTTATTTTGTCAATTAGCTGGTCATCAAATAGTTATCTGATAGCAATGGACTTGGGAAGAATTTGGGGACTTGGTTTCAGGAACTACATCTATTGGGGTAGGCAGCTGTTGTAGAGGAACCAGCTGTTAATAATGATAGAAGGTACATCCCAGGAAGTAGAACACAATTGGCACATTTAGTGATAGATAATGGAAAGTTCAGGAGAGCAACTAGTAAGGAAGAAATGGATTAGAGCATAGCAAGATACATTCTATCAGGTAGGTTGAACATAGTAATTAGCAATCTATAGTTAGCAATTTTGGTACATAGACTGGCATATAGTTTGTAGCAGGAAAGCCTGCCATCAATTAGCCTGTCTTTCCCCAATTAATATTGGTTTAAGAGCACACTTCAGGCCAGGGACAGAGGCTCACACCTGTAATCCCAGCACTTTGGGAGGCCGAAGCTGGTGGAGGTCAAAAGTTCGAGACCATCCTGGACAACATGGTGAAACCCCATCTCTATTAAAAATACAAAAATTGGTTGGGCTTGGTGGTGGGCGCCTGTAATTCCAGCTACTAGGGAAGCTGAGGT
>NW_012107831.1:951738-988355 GCF_000951045.1 Mandrillus leucophaeus | reverse complement strand
CTAATGACATCCTAGCATGAAATCTGACACATTGCAATGCATAAAAAAGATGTACTTGCTGTTTTTAGTACCGCCATGGTTTTGTGCCCTAGAAGCACAGGAATTCTCATAAATCTTGTACATTTCCAATCAAAAGAAAAAAATGTAGAGGGGTTTATAGTTGTATATGCTGCTGCATTGTTCAGTATACTTCTGAAAAGAGAGAATTTCCATTTTGACTAGGATTTGATAAGGATCAAATCTTTTCCTTATGCTTTATGCTTTTCCTACTAAGTATATTAGTTTGCTATTGTTGCATAACAGATCACCACAAACTTCGAGTCTTAAAACAATACATCATGTTTATCTCACAGCTTGTATGAGTGAGGAGTCCAGCTACAAACTGAGTCTTTTGCTCAGGGTTTCACTGGATTATAATCAAGGTGCTTGCCAGACTGTATGCTTATCTGGAGGTTTGACTAAGGAAGAATCCACTTGTAGGCTTTTTCAGGATGCTGGAAGAATTCATTTCTCTGTCTGACTGAAGGCCCTAGCTTGTTACTAGCTGTCCATTGGGGGCTGCCCTCAGGTCCTAGAGGCTGTCCACAGTTCTCTGCCACATAGCTCTCTGCAAAGGCATTTTACAATATGGCTGTTTGCTTAAGGGCGAATTTCTCACTTCAGTTTGCTAAGATAGTCTTATATAACGTAATGTAATCACAATACTGATATCCTAGCACCTTTGCTTGCTAACATAACTTGATCAAGGAATGACATCTTATTAATTTGCCGTAGGCAAAATATGATGGAAAGCAAGTCACAGGTTCCAATCATGCTCCAAGAAAGGGGATTATATAAGAGTATACCTTATTGGGAATCACCTTTGGGTGTACATGTACAATAATTTTCCACGGAGAAGCTTCTGTACATTTTGTTTTCTTCTCACCACTTACATAGTTCTGTTGCCATATGTCTAGACACATTCATATCATGATATGACCTCTAGCCCTACACTTTCCTGTCACTATGCCAGGTAAGTCACTATAGTAGGTATTTTTTCTAGTGTTATACCTGGAAGTTTCTTGCAATGGTTAGCAATGACCTAGCATAACATGAAAGCGACCAGGAATCACTCACTATCCCTCTAGAGTCAATCTAAAGATATTCTTAATTCAAATTCCCCTTGGCTGGGTCCCAAAAACACACATGGCCATCTCAATACCACTTCATTTCAGGGGAAGGGTGACAGAAGGAAAGTGAGAGTGGAAAGAGATAGTCTTAACCAATTGCAACTAAAATTTTTTTTTGTTGTGGATTTTATAAAAACATGTGACCACGTGAAAACATATTTTCCAGGGCCCCAAGAGTGGACTGAAATAAGTGAGGAATTTGGAAATTAAGTTTCATGAGCTTTATAGGAAATCCATTTCAAGTTGGCATTTATTTATTAACTTACTTGATAATTGTTCTCTGAATCTGAAGTGATGACCAGGATTTTAAAACATGTCAACATTCTTATCCAATGAACTAGTTATAAATAAATGAAGAAAAAAACAGGAGCCAAGAGTTCCCAAGAAACTAAGTAATCAGGCAGAGCCTACCCACTATACATCAGATAAAGATTCTAACCACTAGAGTTTAACATATGTGGATTTAATTTATGAAAAACAATGAAAATCCATTCCTTTCCCTTAGAGCAGCATTTATTGTGCAATCATTGTGTTTCAGAGCTTCTTTTAGTTTTTTGCATTGTATTTAAGTTATGTGCTACTTAAATTTGTGGCACATATAGTCTAAATTTTGTTTTGAAAAGTTAATTGGTGATTGTGGCCGGTACTGCAGTTTTCTGACCAAAAAGGTCAGAAAAAGGTCTCTTTTCCTTTCTTCTTCCTCCCTATCCCAAAAATAAAAAAATAGAAAAAGCCTTCAATTTTTTTTAGTTATCAGATTGCTAAGTGTTCACAGAAATGGAGCCCTGTCCCACAAGACAAATTATTCCCTTAAAGTGTTCAGGGTAATCTTCTTTGCTAGTGATTTGTTTAGGGTCAGTCATGTGTCCCAGTTCTAGCCAATTTAAGGGGAAGTACTGAGAGTTATGGGAAAGAGAGATTCATAATGAGAAGTGACCTTTTCCTTCTGCCTTTGACCCCTAGAATGGTGACAGCCAACTTCTAGTCAGAAAAAAGAAAGCCTAGTATAATCAGAGAAGCTGAATCGAAGCTCTGACTTAACTGATTCTGCATGCCTACCTCTGGACATCCTATAACATGAGATGGAAAAATGCCACTTCTAGTTTGACATTTTTATTCCTTACAACAGAACCCCTCCTAATAGAAACAATGATGTATAAAATAAAAGTCAGACAAACACACACACATGTAACCTTTATTCTGTTTTGTCTTAATACACGCACAATATGAGTTTATTTTGGTAATTTGGAATTACAGGAATTCACAAGGAAGAGATTTTTAAGAAATCACGTAGATAATTATATTAACAGTTTTTGTATATATTTATCTATTGCTACTATGCATACATTTTATATAACTTTTAAAGTTAGACTAATTGTTTTAAACTTGATTCCTAATAATCATAAAAATAAGCAAGATTAGATTGAATCTGTTTTTTTCTTTTAAAATTTCTTTTATTCATATAAGCACAATGTATAGTAATTAGAAAAGCCCAAGGCATTGGTTCAATGTAGGAAAGTGGACCACAGGTAAAATAGATGGAGTTCTAGAAGTATTTTAACTGCCTAAAAATATTATCTGTTTATGACTCCCACCTAAGTTCTAAGACAAGGTCACTCTCAGGAAATTTCAAACTCACTTATGCTATGTTCCCTGGTAGATAATGTTTGTGGTACCTTCCCCAGAGTATTTTTTTAGCTACTATATTTCTATTGAATAGGCTTAAATTGAACTAATGTAGACTTTGTTAAATTTACTGTCATTAATGTCACTCCTGTACTAAACTGAATTGCTAAAAGAAATTCCATTTTTAACTAGTTTTATAAGCTAAGGAAGAGAAACAAAGATAGAATCTCAAATATCTGATGTGTTAGACTGACTCTGTAGAACATTTCCTTTTTTACAAGGAGTCCTCACCTTTTATTATAATAAGACATAAAATAAATGATTGTAGTATCAAATATGAAATATTGTCTGTTGAGTGGATTATCTTTAATTTCAAAGCCATATTTTTCTTTTGTGCTATAAATTTTAGTTTATACATTACATTATAATATATAATTATACATTATAATTTATGGACCACAAAATTCATATAGAATAATTATTTCTGTTATGTTTTTTATTACATATTGAACCTTAAGAGAGTTTCTTGGTTTGAAAACAATAAGCATATTGAAGCAATCTTGTTTCAATATTTACATTTTTATGTTTGCATATAAACTGATGAATAGATTCTGTTATATTTTTACTGTAATAGACTTTTTTATGTATATACAAAGTCAACTAGGACTTCTTAACCTTTTTTTGTGCTATGAGCTGCTGTGGCAGTCTGGTCCATCCCTCTCAGGATTGTGTTTTTAAATGCATAAAATAATACAAATAGGACTAAAATTAAAAAATACAACTCTCTCTCTCTCTATATATATATGTGTGTGTGTGTGTATATATATATATTTTTTTTTGCATGGAATGTAGGTTAAGAACCCCTGAGTCAAGATTTTGAATAGCCCTTCAGTTAATGTGTAAAAAAATATGCTCGAGGCAATTCCTAAGAGAGATCCATGAGCACACAAGAAGAACCAAGCTGAGATACATTCATTAAACTTGTGTGTGATAAAGCCCTTAGACTGTATCTGTACAAGTGTGTTATTTTTGCTTTTAAATCCCAGAAGTAAGAATTATCAGTTAAGGAAAACGTATATGATAGAGACTTAGAGAACATTGGTTTTGTTTCAACTTATCTACATCCCTGTGTTATCTACGAGAACTATAAAATCTTAGAATGAGTATACATGCCAACTTTGAGCATTTTAGCACACTACAGAATTTTAGCCTTGTCCAATTCAACTGTAGAACTGGACCATGAATTGGTTAATTAAAGGTACGAGTTTAATGAAAAAGAAGCTATGAATGAAAGAGTGAGTACGCAGAGGGAGTTCAATTGAGACAGAATGGAAAATAAGGTAGGATGTGAAACAAACAACAACTCAACACTGTAAAACTGAAGTATGAGAGGAGAAAATCAAAGAAAGAAAGGACTTACCATTAGTTGGCAATTTACTTTCCACAATACCACACACCTGGAGTATTTAGAAATTACATTTCATCTTTTGTGTGGCACTACATAGCTCATGTAAATATGATAGTATCTTACCTATTTAAAAAATGTTGAATAGCTTAATTTCTTCTAAGACTCTTATCATGTTTTTCACATTAAATGGGTATTATACTCCCATTATTTTCATCCCTTCCCATTTTTCATAGAAGAAATAGACACAAGCCTGAATTATATAAAGAGGTCTTGTTGTGCAGACATATTTTGGAAACCATACTATTCAATGTGAATATCAGTAGGTGTTAGTTGTGCCACGGGCTGCTGTGGCAGTCTAGTCTATCCCCTTAAGATTGTGTTTTTTAAATGCACAAAATAATACAAATAGGAGGGAAATAAAAATATTACATGGAAATATAGCGTTGTGCATAGACTGCAGGTTAAGAAACCCTGCATCAAGATCTTTCCCTCCTTCCCCCAACACGCTCTGTCTTCTTTGATCTGTACAGACTGAAGCTGTAGTTTTCTCTCCAGAGTTCCTTTTATGTATCAAGCATCTTTTTGCTTGTGCATTTGCTTAATTTTGTTTTCATTTTTCTCAGTTATTTACGAAATATGGATTTAGTGAGATCAGGGGATAGACAAAAAATTCTTCACATTATTAAAATAGAGGGCGTATTATGCATAGAGCATACTCAGTATGAGTATTTTCTTAGTTGAATTTGGAAACATTGTTATTTTACGGCAGTTAATTGCCACAAACTCCATAGACTATACAGCCTAGAGAGGAATGTTCTAAACCCCTGTCCAAATCCTAACCCCTCTAAAATTTCCCTTTATATAGAGGCACTTCACAACCTGTACCACATAAATAGGATGAAGGAGAACTACTCATGGTCTTATCAGGTTGGTGGAGTGGTTGGTGGGGTTGGTGACTGACTCCTCCAAATGTCGGAATGCTTTTGAAGCCAAAGAGAAAAACAGATCCATTTGTTTTTTTTTTTTTTTCGTTTTAACTACAGGAGGGAAAGTTGATCTTATGGGCAAGGGGCTCTGTGCTCTATGTACTATATAGCATAAAACTCTAATTGCTAATATGCCCCTTTTGGAGAAAAACTCACCAAAGCATGCAGAGTTTAGACCTGTGTTGTGGTTTCTCGCCTTTGATTTTTTGGCATTCTTGTGCCTTAGGCTGCAGGTATTTTAAATATTTGTACATTATTATGTGAAGAGAAAGTGATAAGAAACCTACATAATGTGTTATATGAGGTCAGAAAAGGCAGAGATTAATTTAGAAGTTGATGATGACAAGAAAATATTTTAGCATTTTTCCTGAAGATTTTTCCTTAATAATTGAGGCTCTGAAAATGGAGGTTCTAAAAGAATGACAACTTAAGTGTAAATCCTGCTTTGTTTGTATGTAAACATGCTCTAACATTTGTGTTGATATTCCCAGATGGAGAGATTCATGACCTTACCCTTCTTCATATGACTTCTTGTGTAGTCTATCAATCACAGAGAAAAATATCCATAGATAAGTGGATCAAAGCATGGGTTTAAAAAGGCAAAGAGAAAGAAGAAGTGATTTACTGGGTCTGACACCCTGTTTAACATTTCAGGATCAAACCAATACCAAATTCCTAGGACATAGTAGGGAGTCCAGCAGACAGTGAATGAAGTGGCAAATGCAACTGTCATTTTTAGAGTCTTCAGCCGTGCTCTTGGTATATTGTTCTTGGACTGATTCAGTTGTAGTTCTATTGGATAGAGAAAAGAGCAGGTGTTTAAAGATCAGTTTTCTCACGAAACCAAAGTGGACAAAAAGGAAAACAGCATCACTAATTCAACTTAATCAATGGGAGAGAATTTCCAGTATTTTAAATAATAATAATTTGTTTGAAAAGCATGTTTTAATGAGAGTTTTCCACTATGTCACATAATGAATAGAAAATATTGAAGACGATAGTGCTCCTATTTCTGCCAAACTAATCTGAATTTGAAGTATGGGATACTCAAACTCTTAACATATAAATTTAAGAGAGTAGATGAGGTTGAGCTCAGTTGAATTCTTTTTAAAAAAAATATTTTTTTTTATTTTAATAGGTTTTTTTGGTGGGCTGATGGTGTTTGGCTACATGAAAAGTTCTTCGGTGGTGAGTTCTGAGATCTCTGTGTATGCTGTACCAAATGTCTAGTCTTTTATCCCTTGCCATCCCCCCTTAGTTTCCAAAGTTCAGTGTATCATCGTTATGCCTTTGCATCATCATAGCTTAGCTTCCACATATGAATGAGAACATATGATGTTTGGTTTTCTATTCCTGAGTTACTTCACTTAGAATAATAGTCTCCAATTCCATCCAGGTTGCTGCAAATGCCATTATTTCATTCCTTTTTTATCACTGAGCAGTATTCTATAGTACATATATACCACATATTTTTATACATTCATTGATTGATGGGCATTTGGGCTGGTTCTATATTTTTACAATTGCAAACTGTGCTGCTGTAAACATTCCTATGCAAGTATCTTTTTCATATAATGCCATTTTCCCCCCCGGGTAGATACCTAGTAGTGGGATTGCTGGATCAAACGATGGTTCTACTTTTAGTTCTTTAAGGAATCTCCACACTGTTTTCCATGGTGGTTGCACTAGTTAACATTCCCACCAACAGTGTAGAAGTGTTCCCTTTTCACTGCATCCCTGCAAACATCTATTATTTTTTGATTTTTTGATTATGGCCATTCTTGCAGGAGTGAGGTGGTATCACACTGTGGTTTTGATTTGCATTTCCCTGATCATTAGTGAGGTTGAGCATTTTCCCCTATGCTTCTTGGCCATTTGTATATCTTCTTTTGAGAATTGTCTATTCATGTCTATTTGATAGTATTGTTTGTTTTCTTCTTGCTGATTTGTTTGAGTTCTCTGTAGATTCTGGGATTAGTCCTTTGTCAGAAGTACAGATTGTGAAGATTTTCTCCCACTCTGTGGGTCGTCTGTTAACTTACTGATTATTTCTTTTGCTGTGCAGAAGCTTTTTAGTTTAATTAAGTACCATCTATGTATCTTTGTTTTTGTTGCATTTGCTTTTGGGCTGTTAGTCATGAACTCTTTGCCTAAGCCAATGTCTCAAAGGGTTTCCAATGTTATCTTCTAGAATCTTTATGGTTTCAGGTCTTAGATTTCAGTCTTTGATTCATCTTGAGTTGATTTTTGTATAAGGTGAGAGATGAGGATCCAGTTTCATTCTTCTACACATGGCTAGCCAATTATCCCAGCACCATTTGTTGAATAGGATGTCCTTTCCTCACTCTATATTTTTGTTTGCTTTGTGAATTCTGACTTCAAAACAAAATTATGTTCACTGAGTATCTTTGATACTAAGGATAGTAAGTATCATGTGTGGATGAAAGTGTACTACCCCAAATTATCTATCTCAACTGTGTGCTTCTTTCTATGATAGCTGAAATAATTTCACTTTTCATATTAATAGAGCCTTTAAAGTTCATAGGTTACACTTGTGAAGAAATTTGCTGGAAATTAATGGAATTACTGACTTTTTACAGTCAGGCTGCCTACCTGAAATTTTGAACTTAGTTCTTAAAGGTAAAAAGGTGCAATTCTGAAGTGCTCAAAATCTGTTCTTGTATTTCATAATAGAGAACTTCTGTGTTAAGTAAGAAATACTCTTCACATACTATTTTTTTTTTTTGAGGGAAACAGATAATGCTATTCAGAAATAGTCATTTTGAAATTTCTTATTAATTGGTCACCAAAGAGTGGACATATAGAGGAAAACATTTACCTGCATGCTGTTTTAATTATGAAATTATTTTTTGTCTAGAAATATTAAAGTAATTTATTAAATACAGACTGATTATGGATTTTTGGGAGACAAAACTAATTACTATTTACTCTGTGCCTTGCTAGAGGCTTTGCTCTTTTCACATACTATTCATTTTTTTTTTTTTCAGACAGAGTTTCGCTCTTGCTGCCCAGGCTGGAGTGCAATGATGCAATCTCGGCTCACTGCAACCTTTGCCTCCGGGTTCAAGCGATTCTCCTGCCTCAACCTCCTGAGTAGCTGGGACTACAGGCATGTGCCACCACACCCGGCTAATTTTTGTGTTTTTGGTAGAGACAGGTTTCATCGTATTGGTCAGGCTGGCCTCGAACTCCTGACCTCAGGTGATCCACCCGCCTCGGCCTCCCACAGTACTGGGATTACAGGCATGAGCCACCGCACCTGACCTTCACACACTATTCATTTAATCCTCAATACCTGTAAACTTTGGTGACACATCCATTTAAAATTCAGAAAATCATCTTGGCTTAGCAAGTGACTGAAAATGAAAAAATATCAAGACAACCACAACATGTCATGCTTTTTCTTCTTTTGAAACATCATCACAGTCGATAATTGATTTATTGTTTATGACTTTTCTGCTAGACTGTAGTCTCCATGAAAGCAGGATACTTACTAGATTTTTCTTATTCACCATGGTATCCCCACCTAGCACAGTTTCCAGCAACGCTGAGTAGTCAGTATGTATTAATCAAATAAATAAAATAATAAATAAATGTGTTCGTAATAGTTATGGCTTCCTGCCTCTGCTTTTTTTGTTTTTCTGCTTATGTACTGCTAATATTTCTTCAGATTAACTCCTATTTGAGATTCACCTTCTTATTTTCCCTCTACCCTTCTTAGATATCACTTATAAAATGGAATCTCTCAAGATAAGATTTTGAAGGCAAATTGTTTTTGCAGTATACTTTTTTGGAAATATTAAATACCATTTTGTGCTGGCAGGTGAAAACTGCCCAATTCCCTATTAGAAAGCATCACCATGAATATTTTCTTTTGAAAATACCTACTGAGGCCGGGCGCGGTGGCTCAAGCCTGTAATCCCAGCACTTTGGGAGGCCGAGATGGGCGGATCACGAGGTCAGGAGATCGAGACCATCCTGGCTGACACGGTGAAACCCCGTCTCTACTAAAAAAAAAATACAAAAAACTAGCCGGGCGAGGTGGCGGGCGCCTGTAGTCCCAGCTACTCGGGAGGCTGAGGCGGGAGAATGGCGTGAACCCGGGAGGCGGAGCTTGCAATGAGCTGAGATCCGGCCACTGCACTCCAGCCTGGGCGACAGAGCGAGACTCCGTCTCAAAAAAAAAAAAAAAAAAGAAAATACCTACTGAGACTATTCATGCTGTAATAGTTAAGATGATTTCCCCGTTAAGTTGTACCAGATATAACTTATGTACTATGTCATTGATAACATGTCTTTTGGATGTCATGCCAACATAACAATGTTTATTTCATAAATATATACTTTATTTTTGGGAATGCACCATTTTACTAAAGCAAAAAAGGTACAAACACATGTGTGAAGTTTTGAATGAAATCATCAATTACATAGTCAATAATATTTCGCATATTAACATACACACAAATGTGCATAGTTTACATTGTATAAATATAGGGGATTTGAATATAAAATGAAACAGCTTACTTTAGCTAGTTTATTGGATAGCATTTAACAGGTTGTACTTTTCTATAGTCTAGATATCACAATTTGTACTTGCTACCCAGCAGAAACCATTTGCCAATGCTTATCCTGGGTCTTAATGGAATAATCATTAATTCTTCTTTAATTTCATGATGCAAATGTAGAACAGCAGAAGATACTAAGTTACCTTATCTGTAAATTGAGGATGATAAAAGCATAATAAAAATGTTACCTTATGGGGTGATTGTGAATATTAAATGAGCTAGTATATACAAACTGCTTAGAACAGTATCTGGCACATAGTTCATGCCACTCTGTGTTGAGTATCACTGTTGAAAAACTGCCCACAAATGACACTAAATCTAAGGAATACATACTGTGGGGATCCTGATGAAGGACCCGTGTCAGGGTGAAGATGATTTTTGCATTGCAGATCAGCATGATGAGAAGAGGGATGATGAAGAGGCAGCCGAAGGTGAAAAAGTTATAAAATGCTTGATGCCACCATTGTGGAAAACTGCAGTGTGTTACACATTGAGAGAAAACTTTTGTCTGTCCGGAGCTGTCTGCTAGATGAATCATCCTGAAGATGTATAACTGTATGAGACAATAAAAAGCTATGTTACTTTTTACCAAATGGTATTTGAAAGTTTTCTCTTTGGTACTCCGCTAGCCTTCTAGCATGTTACCTAAAGCAATTTCTAAGTTCCTTAGTATTGTATTTCTGATGTTTCTATGAAAAGTCATGTGACTATTTACTTAAAATATGTTTGGGTAAGTGTCAATAGATCTACAAGATTTTGGATTTTTAGCAATTATTTCAACCTTGAAGAATAATCATCTTTCAAGGATTTAAATGTTGTTTGTATTTCAGTTTCCAGTACAATTATGCTGAGTAAACTTTTCGCAAGTGATTTTGCTCATAAGTTATATCTGCAGTAACTATAACTGTGTCTGGCACTTAGAATGTACCCCCCAAAATACATATTTAAATTTTATTTTAGAGACAGAAACCCTATTAAAATGACATTTTAAGAAATGGTCACAAGACATGAAGAGACAGTTGCTCAAAGAAAGATGGAACATGTCAAAACAAAAAGCAAACAAAAAAACAACCGAGGAACCAGCTGAAAAGAGCTTCCACTTGCCAAATCTGGGGCAGTTTAAGCATTAAAATACAAAAAAGAAACTGATCTAAAAGAATGATAAACTATTGAATAAAGTAAGGATCCATGAGCCCATACTTGTAAAAATTACAAAATAACAAAAACAACAAATAAATGGGGGAAAAAAACCTCTTCCATAATGTAGAATACCAACTAATAAATGAAAAGGAATAAACAGAATTAGTGATTAACATTTGGTAATCACTATAATAAGTGATTACAGCAAGAGTCATCAATAGCTGGTAAAAATAGTGGGTGGAACTTTGAGGAGAACAGGATATTTACAAAATCTCAAAGTATCAGTCTGCAGGATACTTATTCATTATAAGGAATAAAATAATCACTCTACAGAAGAGAAATATCTAGATAAGTATGTTAACATTGCCAATAATAGGACCCATTGACAATGTCTGTCTCCTTATGTAATGCATTGAGAACTGAGCATCACTAATTTGGTATTTTTGCTTAAAGTGTATAACCTGAATCTAACCTTGAGAGGACAAATCCCAACTGAGAGACATTTTACAAAATGACTGGTTTGCACTCTCCAAAAATGTCAATATCACGAAACACAAAGAAAGACTGAGAAATGGTTCCAGCTATAAGAATACTAAAGAGGTATGCAACTAAATCCACCACATAATCTTGGATTTTCTTTTGTTAAAAGGGCAAAAATTAAACTGGAACAACTTATGGGCTCTGAATAGAACATATAAATTAAATAGTGGTAATATATCAATGTTAAATTTATTTTTTATTTTGACAATCATTACTTTGGCTGTGTGTAAGAGGCCTTAAACACACTTCGAAGTATTCAGGGGTAAAGAAAAATCATGTCTACAACTTATTTTTAAGCAATTGGGAAAATGTAGATAAGATAAAATAAGCAAATGTAAAATGTTAATATTTGAGAAAATTTGGGTGAAGGTATCCGAGAAATCTGTATGATTCTTGTAACCTTTCTTTGAGTGTCAAATTATTTTTAAAAAGCCTTTATCCTACAACTTTTAAAAACACAAACTGAATTAACAATTAAGAAAATGTTACACAAGTAGTTTTTAAAAATAAATTCTAGTGGACATTTACTCATTATTTCTCTATTCAGTAAACACTTCTTACCTAGTTATTTATAAGCTTTTTCCCTGAGAACTTTCATTTTACTGTGAAACACTATTAAAATGAAATGAAAAGAGAGTGTAAGCATTTTTAAATTGATAGAAAGTAAATTCAAACAAAAATGTTACAATTTTTTTATTTTAAACAAATGAGGGATTCTGTTATTTTTTAAGTTTTTGATTGAATTAGAAAATTTTAATTTTAATTACAGTATTAAGAAACATGATTCTTTTCTACGCTACCAACAAAAAACACTATAAAATATTTTAAAGATACTTTATTTTCTAAAAAAGAGACATACTCCGCTCCCATTCCCATCACCTCAAAAGGGAAAGAAACCTTGGCCCTGTTAAATAAGTTGAAAAGTTGATTTTTAGTTTCAGATCTTTTTTAATCTTCAAGGGGAAAAAATGATTTTAAATTAACCCACGAGAGGGCGTCTAATAATTTTACAATCAGTCTGCAGTCAAGAACCCCCAACAAGTGCATTCAGCTAAGTTTATCTTATGATTCAGACGTTTTTTCCCACATTACAAAGTGAACCTTTCAGTTTTCTGTAATTCTTTGCAAGCTGACCTTCTTTAAAGTTCAGCTTTGAATTAGATCCAACAAAGGCTGTCAGTTAAAGTCTTTGGAATGGTTACTTCATGTAGAACCCGAGAATCTTATATTTCTTTAAGGTTTTAGCTACTTCTCTCTGTACCATCCCAGTTGGACTTGGAACCGGATGACCTGAATTTTACTTTTTCTCTGCTCTGGGCCACATTTTCATCTTAATATTTCATGTTTTAAAGGCATAATGATATCACTGACTGGCTGATGAAATCACAAGCGTAGGTAGTATGCTACATGAGGAGCAAGTTTTTCGCTAGCACCACAAAAGTCTCTGGCCCAATGAGTGGAGTTTGACAGTAGTTCTTGTCACAAGTATAATGTTGTTGCATGCTAGTTTTGAGGAGAGATTAACACATTTGAAAAACAGTGGTTTTTTTCTGCGTTTGTCCATATTTCTTGCTCAGGCCTCTCGGGCATTACTTGTTCTTTCTGTTTTCACACCAACTTGGTGAGTTCTGCTATAAGATTCTAGAAAGATGGGTTGTGTGTGGTCCAAATTGGTTCATTTGTAACTGGAAAAAAATTTATAGTTTAAAAAATATGTTTTTAAAAAAAGCCATGATGAAACTTTCAATTAGCAATGACTTTGAAACATAGTACTATGATTGAGTTAATGGCTATCTTATTTAACACATGCTTATTTTTTAAGCAACTCTTTGGTAAAACTAACTATAGCTGGCATTCTCTGTCATAAAAGATAAAGCAGTTATAGCCTTCGATCAAGGAATTTAATATTTGGTAGTAGAGATATAAAATGTATGTGATCCAGGTAATACAAGATAGACCGATAAATTTTAAGAAAGGTATAATAAAGTATACAAAAATTCAGAATCTTACTTGCCCATAAATTAACTTGCTACTGTCTTAGTTCCATTTATTTTGTGCTCCAAGACCATGTTCATTTGAATGATTAATATAGAGATCCACTTTGCTTTTAATTGTTCATTTGTCCTTGGATTTTATTTCTTTAATTTTGGTATGTTTCTCCTCTCTTGTCCCTGACCCTGGTTCTCATCAGTGTTTGTTTTATTTTGCCATGAACAAGAATATTCTGTTTTCATTTTTTTTCACAGGCAATTGCAGTTGTTCATTTCTTCTTGGAATATTATCTTTAACACTCACCTTACCCACACTAATTACACCCTTACCTAGTGTTATCCAAAGGTAATTATCTTCTGATGTGTGCTTCAGTTTCCTCATCTATATATGGAGAAAATAGTAATATCTACCTCTAAGGCCTATCATGACAATAAATGAGTTAATACATGCAAAGCACCTGGAATAGTGCCTGGAACACAGCACTGTATAAATCTTAACCATTACTATAATTAAAACTTGAAGTACACAATTTTTATATGTATCCACATGCATTTATATATTTATACATGTGTATCATATATTTTTTCTTGATGTCTTTTAAGCATCAGTTTTCACTTCAAGCTTTTTCTGCCTTTTTCTTCCCCAGCCTCCTATGGGTAAAAAGGAAATAGACAATATTGCAGTGTTCAGTGGGCAGAGGTGGGTAGAGCGTAGCAGTTAAAAGAGCTGGCTATGGATATGGCCATATATGGATAACTAGATATACTGATACACTGAGATGTCCACTTATTAAACAGTAATCTTGGCCATGTTATATAATATTGGAGGTTTAGTTTCTTCATGTGTAAAATAAAGATAATGATTGTACATAATTTATGTGATTGTTGGAAGCGTTATATGAAATATTGCATGTAAAAGCTTATTTATGGATTTATTCACTGCCTGTTCTATGAACCTAGCAAGTAGAAGCTTTTAGCCAAATTCCTGGCACATATTTATGTCCTCAAGCATTATTTATCATCATCAACATTATTGCTGTTGTTATTTCTGCTAGTAGGACGATACTATGTTGTAGCACAATGTTTGGCATATTGTACCTGTGTGATAATATTTATTGAATTTAAACTGTTTGCCAATGTCAGTAGTGCATTCTACACCAGTAAATTCTCTACGTGTTAAGGCAAGCCTCCACACATCTTCAGACAGCATATCTTTACACTAAGGATGAAGGAGAGGCCCACATTTCTTGCCCGCAGGCCTGGGTTAACCATATAATTTAAAAGCTGTCAATATGTGATGCTCTATATTACCACAGATAAACTAGTGTTAAGCTTAACACAGATAAGCTATGAACTCTTTCTGCAAATAACCTGCTACTCTGGAATTCTTGTGGTATTAAATGACTCTTATTAGAAACCATGTGATTTATAAGTAGATATGGGCACATCTAATTTAGGAAATGTCTTCTCTTCCATTTATATTTACCACCCTAACCACAGATGGTCTTAAACCAAAGCTATCCCAGGGTGTTTGTTGCTTTTTCATTTCCTCCTTCCCTCCTTTGTTTTTCTTTTTTGCCTTTCCTCCTTTTTCCTCCCCTTCCCTTCTCTCCCTTCCCTTCCCTTCCCTTCCCTTCCTTTGCCTTCCCTTCCTTTCCCTTCTTTCTTTCCCTCTTTCCCCACTTTTATGTACGATACCTCCAAGACTTGAATTACTGTGCTCTGGCATGTATAGTTTTGCAGAGTGAGTATGATAGCTTTGTGACCAGGGAGTAGTTTAGCCAAATTTAGTAATCACTCAGAATGCATGCTATAATTTTGAAATATTTGAAATAATCCACTTTTATATAAGTATTTCTTTTTGCAGTTTCTTGAAGAACCAACAATTCCATACTCATATTTCTGTACTTTTTCTTTCCTGACTTCAAAAACTCTTTTATGAAGGTAAGAAGAAAAAAATGGGCTTAGGAAGAAAGGAAAAGAAGAAAAATAAACATTAAATTAGTAATTAAAATTAAGGTGTAAAGTCTTAGGTGATTTTATAAATTGTATGACTTATTCTTTATAATTACTCTTTTAAATGTAAGTAATTTGCTCAAAGTCACATAGCTGGTAGGTGGTATTACTGAGATTTGAGCCCAACTCCATTTGAATCTCATACTCATGCCACTTTTACTATCTCCTTTGCCTTTTGAACTGTTGCAAGGAGATACGAGGTCTTTAGCAACTGTGACTGGGAGCTAGTGAATAGCCAAGTGGAGGACTGGTCCTCCTTTACCTCTATTTTAACCAGAGCAGCTCCACTTATTTCTGTGTCATTCATTATGGTTTTTTGTGCGGGACTTTTTGTATAGGACTTTTTTATATACAGGATTTTTTTACTGTATTTTATTTTAAAGATTTTAAATAGACACATAATAATTGTACATATTTATGGGGTACATTGTGATATAGAATTTTTTAAAAAGAATTCTATTACTAGCATAAAATTTGAAAGTTTCTATGCCACACTATGCTAAAACTTCTGAGAATGCACTGCCAAATTATCACAGAACATAGCTTCTGAGGTTAATAATGAGGAAAGTGGAAAATCTGGAAGGTCAATTTGAAATTTGGTCATTCTGAGCTGAGGCAAAAATGTCATAAATTCCCAGATCTCCAGGCCTGAGTGGTGACAACATGTTTGTTAAGATTTTTTTTCAACTGAGGTATGAATTACTCAAGTAATAGAAAATCAGTATGTCCACCAAAGGATGAAAATTAAAGTTACCCTTTTCATATAAATTAGGTACAATAGGATGTGCCTTTGTCAATGGACTTATCCACAGACCATGGTGAAGCATGAGACACACTCATCATGTGTCAAAGTCTAGAAATAAAAAGCCTTCTTTCTCTCTCATATTCTTCATCAAATATATGTAACATTGGTTAAGGGATTGAAATCTCTTTCATTCAGAGAGATTGCAGAGAGCCATAATAAAAGAAAAGAATAAGACAACATGAGTCCAACAGAGCACGTGACACTGGCAATGCCAATGGATCCTTTCAAATCAGTGCTTTTTGAACTGCAAGATATGCTCAGTAGTGAGTTTCAATCAGCAGTAAAAAAGGAAATATAACAGAATAGAATATTTATTTCATCAAAATTTTTTCTCAGTTATATGTGTGAGAGAAAGACAGACAGAGACACACATTTTCAATGTAGTGTGTGTTTCTTACTTTGAATTATTGGAAAAGGATTTTAACACCATTGTCTTCAAAGGTTTAGACCTCAGCTCCCTTATGTGATGTAGGTATAATAACACAGCTCCTATTTACTTCATAGAGTTAATGTAAATATCAAACAACATTACTTATGTGAGGTTATTCAGGAAGCTTCAGCAAAGTACTTTAAAGTGTTGTTGAAAATAAGGATGAGTCATGTGTTTTACAAAATGAAATAACATCATTTTCTGTGGCTCATATTCACATAAATCTCTCTAGTAATGTATTTGAGGTCAGATTATTACATGAAATTCCTAAACAATTCAAAATTAAGTTCCTATTTTCTTTTTGCTACATCAAGTTAGATAAATATTTGGCATTATCTTTCTATTATTGCTGTTAATACTTAGATGAAAAGAATTGGATTGATAAAGTAGTATTTCATTTATAGCTTCTAGGAGACTTCTAAGAAGAATCAAATCGTGAGTTTGCCCTTCAGTTATTGCAAATAGGATTATTTCCACTCTGGTTTGGATTTTAAGCTACATCAGCATCTCAAATTACCAACTACTTTCCACACACTTGTACTTACACAGATCTTATATTGCCACCAGTCATGTCCTAAAGCAAATGATTTTACTTCTCATAGCCTGCCTTCCCTCTCCTTTCTGCAAACAAATAGGCAGACAAACAAATACTCCCCTTCTCAACCGGATAATTTCAATGGTTTTACTATTTAAACTCCTTGGCTAAGAAAACTGGAACTTTATTTCCCCCTGCTCTATTATTAACTCTCTCAATCCAATTTGTTGTCAAGTTTTGTATTTTGTTTAAAATGTCTCTTTTACTATCAATTATCTTTGATACCACCCTAGCCCCCTGATCACCTCATTGCCAGATTTTTAAAAAGTCTTTGTTTTACTCCACTCCATTTGGGCCATTTGAGCCTACATAAACTTTCCCAAAAACTTTTTTTTTTTCTTTTTTGAGACAGGGTCGCATTCTGTCACTGAGATTAGAGTGCAGTTGCAGTGGTGCATCACGGCTCTCTGCCACCTCTGCTTCCCAGGCTCAAGCGATTCTCCCACCTCAGCCTCCCGAGTAGCTGAGACCACAGGTACATGCCATTATGACCAGCATTAATTTTGTTTTGTTTTGTTTTGTTTTATAATTTGTTGATATGGGGCCTCCCTATATTGCCCAGTCTGATCTTGAACTCCTGGGCTCAAGTGATCCTCCCACCTCAACCTCCCTCCCAACCTCCCGAGTAGCTGGGAGCACAGGTGCGAAAGTGTTAAGAAAGAATGTGGAAAATTTTAAGAGCATAAGCCTTAGCTAAATCACCTCATTTCAGGTGATATGTTTGCTAAAGTTATTCTTATATATTGCATCACTGTGAAAGAAATCATAAATTTTTCTTCAGAAAATGAAAGCATTTTAGTTTTTCCCATTATTCTTATCATGACACACACACATTTTCAAAAGAAATATTAAAGTGAGAAATTGATGGGATAAAACAGTTATCCAGCTTTCTAGTGTCTTGTGCTATATAGTGAATTCTGCATGGCAGTTTTTTGTTGTTGTTGTTGTTTTGACCATCTGGTCCGTTTAAAAAGTCTAGATAAATTTCCATTTTCAGAGGCAAGTTTTGGAGGATCCTAGTTAATTCTGATTTATTTCTTGACACATCCTTGTATCCTGGGTTTATCATGTAGTACATTTACATGCAAGAGAAAACTTGTTCATCTGCTATTAATGTTCTTTGTTATTTTCAAGAATTTGTCCCTTTTTTCGGGGATCTGATTGTTAAAATGGTAGGTTCAGCAGGTCAGTTAACCGGGCTGCCTCTGATGAAGGCAACCTGGGAAGATACTGCCCTCTGTGGGGAGGGCCTGTGCCTACTCTGTCAGCCATATGGCTTTCTCAATAAGCTGCCTCCAGCAAAACTCAAGTTAACTTTAGGGAAATATTTGGATTTCCATACATCCAAGATGTCTTACTTTTCTTCTATATTCAGTACCATTTAGCTGCAAACTGCAGAGCAACATACTAATCAAGAATAATTCTGTCTAAGCTGCAGTGACAGAATTCTTAAAATTTCCACTCAAGAAACCTTAAATAAGAAACATTATAAATATTTTCTATCTAGGCAAATTTCATAATTCCTAAAAATTATCTCAACTAAACATTAAAGCCATGTCAACCAGAACAAAAAGAAAAATAGAAGAATAGAATGGAGATAAGGTCAAGTTTGAGAATCGCAATTTTTGGGGGGAAGCATTTGCTACGTAATAGGTATTATGTGATCCACTTTATCTATTTATTCATCACAAAAGCAGTATTAAGTAAGCATTAACCCCCATGTTACATTTTATCAGTAAAGGAACTGAAACCAGAGAGGTTAAGAAATTTGCCCAAGGTAACAGAACAGAGCCAGAATTAAACTTCGCTCTCTGACTTCCAGAGCCCAAACTCTTAAAGGTAATACAGTACTTCCTTTGATAAGACCTTATATCAAATTTAGATAGGAAATCTATGATCACCATATCCAAATAAGTTTATGTATAATGGCTTACCTGTGGTCCTGCAAAGACACTACTGAGGATCCAGGCCAGGCCAACCATGGACTGTCCGAGCTTGCTGCTGCTTTTCAAAGCTAGGGGCCTCGTGATAGCCAGGGAGCGGTCCAGGCTGATCACCACCATCATGAAAGCTGGGGCATACATGGAGAAAAGCTTTAGATAACTGAGAACTTTGCAGAGGAACTCTCCAGCATACCATTGGACTGTAATGTTCCACATCCCATCCAGTGGCATGACAATCAGAGTCTCCAACAGGTTGGCTAAGGTCAGATGTTTCAAGAGCAGCTTCATTCTTGACAGCTTTTTCCCTTTCTCTTTCTTCTGTGTCCACTTCTGAAGTTTCAACAGGAAAGAAGCATTAAAGGTCGCAGAGAGTAGAAAAAGGAAGAAAGTAACCGTCACTCGGATCTTTCCAGACAAGGTCAGAGTGGGGAGGTTGCCCTGCATCAGTGGGATGCTGTTGTTGATGACCGAACAGTGATTTTGATTCTGTTCAGGAGAGGCACTGTTTGCCATATTTTCCCAGGACAGAGCTTCAAGACTTGTGTCTGTGGCGCATCTGATATTTTATTGTAACCGAATCTAAAGTCCTGTTTTATTTCTACCTTCTTTAGATGGAAACGTCACAGGTTTAGACATATGTCAAATTTTGTCCCTGAGATACTTAATGAGAAAGATCAAGGTTAACTTGTTTTGTGTATTGGTAATCCAACAGAGGGCTAAAACAGAGCAGGCCAAATGCATTCTGAGGGCCACATGTAACTGTAGCACCTCAGCAGATGGCCTGGCTTTCATAACACTCTTCCTAAGTGAAGAAGGATACTCACAGCCTAATTTTGAATTTAAAAGACAGTCATGATATTATGATTTAAATAACTTTAAAATTTTTTTCTAAGAACTATTTAGCGTTAGTGTTCTGTCCAATATACAGATGTAGAATGATAATGAAGAAAAATGCAAACAACTTGATCCAATTAAAATCCATTGTCTTAAAAACACATTTCTCAAAAACATTTCTTGGTTTTCCTTTTCAAACACACTGTTGAGCACTCCAACACTGGACAAATACACTCATTTAAAATTATTCTATGACAAATTAAAACTTTACATTAGAATCAATCCAATTGGCTGCATTCAAATTTATTAATCAATCTTACTGCTCAGATCCATGCTTAAGTTAGAGTAAAACGGTTAATCAGTTTTTAAATTATTGCCTTGGTTTTTATAATTATCTAAATATTGTACTTGCTGTTCTTACACATTAATGCATAGGGGAACTAGCTATTGAAGAGAAGACTGTGTAACTGCTGTAAGTGCATTTATATGTGTTTATATTAGTGTAATATGAATATGTTCCTTTATAGGTTATCTGATCATTTCAAATTGGGACCACTTAGGAACTTTTTCTGTGTTGCTTTTTTAACTTTCATGGTGAGTGCTGGACAGTTATTTATTAATACTTGTAAGACTTACATTGGAATTTATTATATCACCAGCTTGATTTGTCTAATGCCAACAAGTTTGCTTCTGCGGCAGCCAAAGCAGGTACAATGTTAAGGATAAAAGTGACTATTTTGACTTAGATGGTGCATTCTTATTGGTTCATTTATTATATTTGTTTATTCTGTCTTAAATATTTATTTATTTAATAAATAGTTACTAAATATTTGCTATATACATTATCTTAGCCTTTGCTGGTGATAAAAAGTGAACACAACATCATCCAGCCCCTTTAAAGAGCTTGTTACCACAGAAGGTTAGATAAGTGTTTTAGACATATCTTACGTATCTCCTCAGCTTCCCTGTGTACTGGCTGTCTCCTGAACCTTGAGCAGCTTAGACCAGTCCTGTACCTGAGCTCCTTTTTGACTGTCACTATATGTCCAGAATTACCAGCTTCTCTCACTACTTCCAGGCTTGAAATATTTATATCCTCTATTTATACAGCATATGAAAGAAAGAGATTTTCTCACACCTGAGATTTGTGACCATAAAATTTTTACCTATGTCAAAACTAAGTTCTGACTCATCTAGGAGAATTACAAAAAAACAAATTGTGCGTACTACGTTAGTTATAATAAGTTCCTTATAACCAGTCTTGACTAAGATAATTTATTTTTCTGAAGAACTCAAAAGGCTTTGCATATACATCATGTCAGTTAATCTGATCAGGGCCACATGCCTGAAATGAACAAAACAGAGTAACCATTGGAAAGACATACGAATATGAAAAGTTTTTGTAAGCGAACCAGCAACCAAAAGAACAAAGGAAAGAACATTCATGTAAAAATTCGATTTTAGTGAAGTATATTTTGCTCTTTGTCTTGTATATCTAGGGGAGAAAGATTAGAGCATAAAAGCTTCATTATTTGTCCCTTTCCCTCCCATTCCTTCCCCTCCCCTTCCCTTCCCCTTCCTTCCCCTCCCCTTCCCTTCCCCTTCCTTCCCTTTTCCTCCTTTTCTTCCTGTCTTCCTCCCTCCCTTTCTTTGTTAGTGATGGACTGATTGAATAGGGAAGAGGCTGCAATGGAGCTGAATGGGTCTACAGCATATAGGGTAATAAGTGACTGGGGAATGGGGTATGAGGACAGGGAGGGCATGCTTAGAAGCTGGAGCAGCACACTTAAATATGAAGATAATGTGAGAAAGTTCAAAGGCTATGTGAGAGCAAAAGTGTAGATAATGAGGCAGTCTTCAAATCTGGAGAGCCCATATTCCAAGAAAAAGAGTTTAGGCTTTACCTATATAAAGAATGGAGTAATATAGGGTAGGTATGGCCAGATTTATGCTTCACAAAGCTTACTGTGTAGCATACAGAGAATGCCTTGAAGGGATTTGGTGAATAGTGGGCAATCGAAATTCAGGTGACTTAGTCTATTTGGAAAACCCTTGCTAACTACACAACATGAAAGGTATAAAGCCCTAAAGTGCAGGGTGTGGCTATGAAAGTTGGTAGAGGAAGTAGAGGGTGAATGATGTTTGACACATTTGAGGAGCTCTAAGTTGTTGAATCTAAGTTGTTGGATGAGTCAACTACATAGATTTTGAAGGTGTTGTCCATACTGATACTACTACTAATAGTTAATATTTATTGGGTACTTACTCTGTGTCAGGCACTTTTCTAAGCATGTTACACATATTAACACATTTAGACTTTACCACAACCCTAGAAGTCAGTACTATTATTTTCATTTTATGGTTAAGGAAAGTGAAGCAGAGAGGTTTACATACCTGATCCATATTAGAGTTTGTCATGGGGGAGCGGTGGCTATCTAGGCCGGTGGTGCAGGGGCAAAAGAGTTTACCGTTGTAGGCAAAAGAAAGGCAAATTTGCTAGAGAAAGTAGGAAAATATGTTGCCAGGGAGACAATGGGCAGGATCAGTGGAAGGGAAGCTGACTTCAAAGAAACAAGGGCTTGCTGGAGATTTTATAGGATGGTGTTTATGCTGTATGCTGAAGAGGGCTTTGTGCAGTACTGATAATGCCAAGGTTACAGTGCGCTAACTTGCAGGTGTCTGGTGATAGTTGGGCACAGGAAGATTGAGAGTTATTTGTGCAGGAGGGCTATGTGTCTTTGTAGCTTATCTGCTTTTTCTTTTTGCTTTCCCCTGCTCCCACTAGCCTGACTCCTTTTCCCTAATTAGGATACCACAGAATTGTACTTACGTCTCATGCAGTCTGCCTTCAGAGCTCCTGTCTTTAACTACCATGTAATGCTACCTTTCTGGTAGCAGTTGGGGTGGAAAGGTCTATGACCCAGGTGCCATAGTCCTTAGCAAATGAAGGGCCATGTGAACAGGCCCTTTTGGTTGCAAGAAAGGGAGACTGTCTTAGATAATGAAGGTCTCTTTCATGATACACAAGACCTAGAAAGCCAACAGAAGCCCAGGCAGCTCTAAGGATGAGCAACTCTTGCTGATTATCACCTGAGTTGATTTTCAATTATAGTAACTTTTTTTTCTTCATATTATTTTTCCCATCATCTTCTTGAAACTAACTAGCCAGTTTTTTGTTTGTTTGTTTGTTGTTTTATTAAAAGTCCAACTTCTGAAGGGAAAGAGTGATGATAGTTTAGAAGTCACCCAGGGAGCAAGAAATATTTTTCATACCTTTACTCATGAGAATGAAATAATAGAGGAAGGCAGCTCTTTCAAATAAGAAGAATGGGCATGAAAATGTGTTTGGGAACAAAATTTTGTTTTCGGTAAGGAGAGAAGATGGAAGTAGCACAATATCAGAAAAAAAAGAATGTTTTTTTTTTTTTAGTTCTTGAAAACATGACTTACTTTATTGAGCCAAGAATGATAGTGTCTATGACAACTGTGAAATGAGTAAAAGGGGAACTTTTAAAATTTAAGTTTAAATGGAAGCATTTGAGGAAGGACTGTGGATGAAGTAGTATGAGGAAATATTTACACAAAATTGCTGTGAAGGAGAGCAACAAATTCTAAAAGTCATACAAATTTTTCTAAATTATGCACAGCATTTAACATGGCAGATTCACTTTCATTATTCCAAGAGTGCATATTATTTGGAGAATCACTGTAAAACATTGTTGCAATTTTTATTTCAGTATAGATGTGTTACAGGTAAATGATGGGAAATTATGGTTGAAAATTTATGTGAGATTTTGGAGAACAGATTAAGGAAATGCATATATAATATGAATCATCAACATATGAAATGAACAAAAAAGCAGGAGCATAATAAGTATGTTTATTTTTCAAAATGTATATTCACTAAATACTAAAAGTAGTAATCTTTTACTTTTAAGTGTAATTAGAAATATATAAAAAGACTTAAACCAGCAATGTAAGAATTATATTTATTTCAACAATTCAATTAACCATCTATTAAGCATAATGTACTACACACTGTACTTTTGGATACCAAAAATAAGGCTAGCCAAAGCTCATATTTGATATTTCCAAACATATTTTATAATTATATTGTATTTTTATAAGATTTTATTTATTTTATTTATTTATTTTTGAGATGGAGTCTTGCTCTGTCACCTAGGCTGGAGTGCAGTGGCATGATCTTGGCTCACTACAACCTCTGCCTCCTGGGTTCAAGCGATTCTTCTGCCTCAGCATCCCAAGTAGCTGGGACTATAGGTGCACGCCACTATGTGTGGCTAATTTTTGTATTTTTAGTAGAGACGGGGTTTCATCATATTTCCCAGGCTGGTCTCGAACTCCTGACCTTGTGATCCACCCGCCATGGCCTCCCAAAGTGCTGGGATTACAGGCATGAGCCACCGCGCCTGGCCAAGATATTTTTATTTACATAAACTTTATGTAGTTTGCTTATAGTAAAAAGAGTATACTTTTAATTTTGTTCTTTTGCCGATAATCTGTTGGTACACAGCATTTCTATTTCATGATGCAATTCAATTTTCAAATACAACATATCTTAATTCCACCTTGTTCAGAATTGGAAATTTGAAAGCTAGATCCCCAATAGTTATATTAATTAAGAATTTATGCCAGGTGCAGTGGTTCACGCCTGTAATCCCAGCACTTTGCGAGGCCAAGGCTGGTGGATCACGAGGTCAGCAGTTCGAGACCAGCCTGCCCAACATGGTGAAACCCCGTCTCTACTAAAAATATAAAAATTAGCCATGTGTGGTGGTGTGTGCCTGTAATTCCAGCTACTCAGGAGGCTGAGGCAGGAGAATCACTTGAACCCCAGAGGCAGAGGTTGCAGTGAGTTGAGATCACACCATTGCACTCCAGCCTGGCTGACAGTAAAAGACTCTGTCTCAAAAAAAAAAAAAAAAGAATTTACAATGCAAATGTATAATAATATAAATAAGATTTTAAAATACAATTTAGAAAAATACTATTATTAGTATTATCTGTTTCTCTTTAAGTTTCAGTAAGACTAGGCACAAATGAAATTGACATCCTGTTAATTTCTATATAACATATTCATTTCTATTTTATTATTATTTCCTCTTTTCTTATTTTAGGACTTTTAAAATAAAATAGTTTTTTAAAAATGAAATTTTGTAAAAATAAATATTGTATTTTTAAAATATTTAAGAAATAAGATTAAAACAAAGATGAAGCCTAGGCAATATAGGGAGAACCTATCTCTACAAAGAATTTAAAACAAATTAGTCAAGCATGGTGGCACCCACCTATAGTCCCAGGTATTCTGGAGGCTAAGGTAGGAGGATCCCTTGAGCCCGGGAGGTGAATATTGCAGTGAGCTGAGATTGAGCCACTCCAGTCTGGGTGACAGAGTGAGATCCTGTCTCACAAAACAAAAAAACACTGTTGAAGCCCAGAGATGCTGTAGTTATTTAATAAAGTCTTTGAAAAGTACTTTTATTCAGGTAAATCACTCACTTCCTTTATAGTTACTTTTATCTGAAATTTTTCCACTAATTGATTTGCTACAATGTATAATTTGGAAATTTATTAGCACTATTTTTCAAAGGTAGAAATGATCATAGGAATGGGAAGAATAAAAACCCCTTTCCCTCTGCTTATTTCTCCTTGTTTGTGATGCAGATATCACACATACAAGGCCTTTGTTTTAAGGTATAATTTCATAGATGGAGTATATGCCTATGATATAGTATTACTTGTAGAGAATTTTTTCTTTACTAGATCGCCAAAGCATCCATAAAAACAAAGAAAAATCTTTTAAAGCAAGAGTCTTTGAATAGTTAAACTTGATTAACTGGCATTCTGCTAACCAGGGTTATGGTTAGTTACCTGAAAATGCACTTGCATTCCACTCCTGTGAGAAAGAGATAAAGAAAAAGGAAAAAAAAAATGTGGTAACAAGTGTTTTGTCAAATGTAAGAATATGTCCTAAAATTAGTATAGTTACATTTAAATGCTTAAACTACCTGCATTTAACTTTACCATACAATATAAGGAAACTTCCTGTTTGGAAAGATGAACTTTAGACAAGATATTCTGGAACAATAATGATTCAACTGGGTTTACTGTATTGGATTTATTGAATTATTTCAAATTTCATTCATTTATTTAACAAATATTTATTAGAGTTTTAGGCAATGAGAAATAGAATAAGACAGAGCTCATACTCTCATGAAATTTATGTTTTATTAATATGCAAATTTTAAGAAATGTTGTTTAACATATATGGGAAGGTAAGACGTTTCCATCTTAGAAAAATAATTAATTTCAATTTATATTAAAATCTCTACACAGCAAAGAGTTAAAGGGAATATAATAAGGATATCCTTTTTTCTGACATTTGAAAATGTATGTAGTATGGTTATTTATTTTTCTTAAAGTAAGAGGATTCTTGAAAATAAAGAATAAACTCTTTAGAAAAGTTTTTTTGGTCTCACATTGTTTACTCGTTGAAAATTCTTGTTGGTTAAAATTATTAAAGAAGCCATTCTCTTCCACTTAAACTGTGACATCTGAGAGGAAGTAAACAAATATGCCAAAAAGATTCTGAGCAATCTTAAGTGCATTTTCTAGCAGCATGAACAAAGGCAGTCTGCTCAGCAAAAGAACCCTGAAAAGCAGCCAAAGCAGCAGTCTGAGTAAAAGGGAGAGAACTCAGAGGTCGAAGTGAAAATGTTAGTAAAGGTAGCAAATCTCTTACTAGATATTGAATTACCCGAAGAGGGAGTCTATAAGCCACAGCTGAGTACAATCACAAAGATGCCGAAAGAGATGCCAGATAGTTCATGTTAGTAGTCACAAATGCATGGGGTTTAAAAGGCGAAAAGAACCAGCTGAGAAGTGAAACTGAAGTTTATTAAAGTTTTACTAGCATATTGTCAGGATGTATTGATAGAGAAAATATATTGTCTATATTGTTTCAAGATGCAGCACCTGTAGTGATATTTGTATTCTATTTAATGGACCTATTTAATAAACTTGGTAGTAATTAATTTGTATTCGGCATATTGAGTTTTTACTATTATTTTAAGGTTTTTAAATTTTAAAATATTTAATTGACAAATAGGATTTTATGTATTCTCAGTTTACAACATGATGATTTGATATACCTATACATTGTGTAATGATTACAATCTAATTAACACATTCAACATAACTTGTGCTGTACATTAGATCCCCAGAACTAGTTCATCTTATAATGGTACTCTTTGATTAACATCTCCCTATTTCCCCCAACCCCAGCCCCTGGCACCCCCTGTTATATTTTTAGAATGAGATTGACTTTTTTTCAATCATGAAGTATTTGTCATTCTTTGTCTAGGTTATTTTCCTTAGCATAATGCCCTCCAGGTTCATCAATGTTGTCACAAATGGTAGGATTTACTTCTTTTCTATGGCTGAATAATGCTTTGTCTGTGTGTGTGTGTGTGTGTGTGTGTGTGTGTGTGTGTATGTGTGTATCATCTTTAAAGAAATTCATTCATCCATTAATGGACACTTAGGTTGTTTCCATGTTTTAATTATTGTGAATAAATGCTGTAATCAACACTGGGATGGAGATATCTCGTGAGATACTGGTTTCACTCCCTTGGATATATACCCAGAAGTAGGATTGCTAGATCTTATAGTAGGTCTGTTTTTAATTTTTTGAGAAATCTTCATATTGTTTTCCATAATGACTGTACCAATTTACCTTCCTACCAACAGTGTACAAGGGTTCCCTTTTCTCCACACCCTTACCAATACTTGTCTTTTTGATAAAGGCCATCCTAAGAGGTGTAAGGTATTAGCTCATTGAGGTGTTATTTAATTGTGGTTTTAATTTGCACTCTCTGGTGATTAGTGATGTCGAGCATCTTTTCATGTACTTGTTGGCTGTTTCCATGTCTTCTTTGGAAAAACATCTATTCAGGTCATCTGCCAATAGTTAAATTGGATTATTGGGGTTTTTTGGTATTAAATTGTGTGAGTTCCATATATGTTTTGGATATATGATTATAATATCCTTAATAGGTATATGGTTTGGCAATATTTTCTCCCGTTTCATAGGTTGCCCTTTCATTTGTTCATTGTTTCTTTTGCTGTGCAGCAGTTTTTTAGTTTGATGCAGTACCAGTTGTTTTTGTTTGTTTGTTTTTGCTTTTGTTGCCTATTCTTTTGGTGTCATATGCAAAAAATCATCACCAAAATCAATGTTAAGGAGCTTTCCACCTTACATTTTCTTCTAAGAGTTTTATGGTTTCAGATTTTACATTTAAGTCTTTAATCCATTTTGAGTTAGTTTTTGCATATGATATAAGATCAGGATCCAATGTCATTCTTTTGTGTGTGTTTTCATCATGAATTCTTGCCAGATACTTTTTATAGCATAAATGCTGAAATCTGAAGCTTTATGATGCAGGTGCCCAGGTGGGGAGACACTATTAATAGTAATAATGGTGTCTCCTCATTGTTACTATGTTGGCTTGTAGAGAGGAAAAGGGAATCCATTATTATACAGCATGTCATCATGCAGGTCACTTACAGCCAACTTATTTGGAGGTACATTCTTAAAACGTATTAACATACCTGTCTTTGTGTTAAATTATTTTCTAAATTAAAAATAAAATATTTTGTATGCTAATTAGATAAAAATAATACTTACCTATTACCCAATGCAAAATATGCTACATTCTCAATCAATACACTGTTACTCAAAATAATATAATGTCACAACAAACAAAGATTTTATATTTGCATGTGTTTTTAACTTGTAAGTCACAGATTTTGCATACTATGCATATTGTGTTATCTTGGAAAAAAGCAACATAGCCTAGTGATTTAAGCTACCAGTACTCCTCTTTACCTATGTTTTTGTGTGTATGTAAACCATATACAATTCCTACAGGAAAAATAAGTATTTTTTTTTTTTTCCTGGAACTGTCCCTCCTTTATCAGAGGAGCTGTCAATCAAAAGTCCATCACAGGAGTGACACCATGATCCAAACTTGTAATCAGAGGCGTCCTTAGGACTTTTTAATTTTTATTTTTACTGTAGCCAGTGGGCAAGATTACTGTATTTTTGTCTGAGACTGGTAGCTTAGCACTAACAACAATCTAAGTCTAGAATCAGTGAACATGTCTTCACCACCTCATAGGGAAGTGTTTGCCTATGAATGAAGACTAAGGAGAGGAGAGTTGAGATGTGACTAGAGAGAAAGAGAGATACACTGTTTGAGCTCCTGGATCCAGTCTCAGCTATGTCAAAGGATGTAGATCTCTAAAATTTTTAGTTAGATGAGCCAATAAATGTCTTCTTTTTACTTAGGCTAGTGTTGATTGAATTTCTGTCACTTGCAACCAAAGAATCCTGAACATTATGCCTATAGTTTTATTTTGTTTATGCTTAATTTCTAAAATATCAAAAAGTAAAAAGTTAAACATCAAAAAATATCTTACAAGTGTGTAATGATATGCCAAATATTTTAAAAGCAATTAAATAATAAAGCTACTGTAATGAGTCATCCATAAAGTTTATGATAAATGTTACACTTTAGAAGACTATGGAAGGTAGAGCTTTGGTTATAATCATGCCACATAACATAGTATAGATACTAAAACTGTGAGCTCTGGAATCCAATTGTCTGATTTTGAATCCCAGTTCAGTTCATTATAAATTTTCTGTTTTTGGCAAGTTACTTGACTTCTCTACCTCAGTTTCCCCAAGGTGATCATCATCACAGCGTTGTGGGGAGAGTTCAGTGTAATAATACATGTAAAGTGTGCCTGGCATATAGTAAGGAATCCGCAAATATTATCTGCTATTAATGCAATTTTGAGGGGGTTTAGGAAAAAAATTACATCAAAATGAAGGCAATTGGTGGTAGCTGTGGGATTGTCAGCAATGAAGAAGAGGAGGATAAACTACTGAAGAGACACTGGTGGACTACAATCTGGGAAAGGACTCTGATGAGATAATTTTCAGGTAAATGCCAACTGACTTGCTAATTTGGCATAACAGTGCCTTTATAAACATCTGTACCATCAGCTAGGGTTTCTGTATGGGGAAAAAAGCGAGTGAAGTGGAAGCAAAATTTTCTATTATTTATTCTGCTTGATAATTTGCATGACTGAGAAATTTTAGTTTGGAGAAATACAGTACAGTAGTATTTGCATGGTCTATTCAAAGCACTTATTGAAACACAGCCCATGTGTCTGAGGATTATTTTACTGTTAAGTGTGTGTATATTTGAGAACCATTTTCTGGCTTCACTTTCATGCTTGAAGGAGAATGAGAACAAGTCAGCAAGCATTGTGACCTGTTCAGTGTACCTCAGGGGATTATCATGTTGTTTGTGTCACTCAAGGTCAGGAAGTCATAAATAGATAAGGGATTAGAGTTGGCACAAGAACCAGAAAGAAAACAGGTAGATACATTTTCCTGGGTAACTTTTATAGGCAATATTATTGCAACTCCCTAGTCTACAGCCTACTAATATGTTGATCCTGTGAAATCCATGTGCTTGTCAGCCGGCAATGACTCAGAAGGGAGTATGTTGCGAATACCTACTCTATGATTCTCCAAGAGTCCTGGATCTGCAAATTAGTAAAGAAAACTTCCTTAATAAACTGTAATTAATCCATGTTTACTCATATAATTACCATCAATCTGAAAAGGTAAAAGGAAAAATTGTATGTCCTAGTCCATTAGTCTCATTAAACTTTTGTCAAATTATAATAAACAGGAAGTTTTCATAGTTCTAAAATAGTTATGTGTTTAAAAGCAACATTAAATGTGCATAAGGAGAGGTGACATCTAAGTTAAATATGGTTTGGGAATTACAAACATGTAACAAGCATATAACATTTGAGCTTTAATCTACAGAGAAATTCTGCACTAAAGACCAGTTTTGGATATGATCAAGTCTCAATAGTATGTCACTTGATTGTAGACACTAGGCTTGATTGGAAGAACACATTCATTTCTCCAACTTTCAATACCAGCAGGGAACCTTTAGCAAGGATGCCTTTAGAATCTGTAGCAACCAGTGGTCCACCAGAGTCACCCTAGAGAGCAAAGTGATATATATATATATATATATCTCATTATATATATACCCTCTCTATACTTGTAATTTTCATCTACTAATCTTTAGGCCATTTTCCCAGAATGATGGAACACCTCAGCATCTGGATTTCCCTTTGCTGTGATTCTTCCCATCATCCTGGATAATTTTCAACATCTATTGGTGATACATGGAATACTTCAGCTCACGGTCTCTTGGCTTCCTTGACTCTGATCATTTTATTGAACATTTCCCTGTCACTCCTTGTTATCAACTGGAACTGCTCCACCTCTAAAACATCATTATTCAGTATTACGATTGAGTGCATCTACCCCTTAAGTTTTTTTGTTCCACTTATTCCACTTTTTACTCTGTGTCTGCTCTTTAGTCAAATAATGTGAATCCTTGGACTCCTCTATGAATGTATTAGCTCATGTCCTCCTGCTATATTTCATAACGCACCATACCACTATTCTGTCAACAGCTTCTCAGCTCCTTACCTTTCTCCCCATCATAACATGGGACAAACCAGACACTGTGAAGCCATGTTACAAATTTACAGCCTTAAACCAACACCTCTAAGCAATATTTACGTGTCTTTAGCCAGCTTCTTTTCTTCTTTGTTTCAGATGATTGTTAGCATTTTTTTTTAACAATGAAGTATTTTTTAGAAACTTTTATTTATGGTATCCAGCAATCACACTTTGAAGTATTCATCCAAAAGAATTGTAAACACGATTTTAAAGAAATATTTACACTTCTATGTTCATTCCAGCTTTATTCACAATAGCCAAGATATGGAAACCATCTAAGTGTCCATCAGTGAATGAGTAGATTAAACATTTGTGATACACACACACACACACGCACATGCACACACAGTAGCATTATTCAGCCATGTAAAAGAAAAAAAATCCTGTGATTTTCAACAACAATGATAAACTTAGAGGACACTATGCTAAGTAAAATATGCCAGACACAGAAAGAAAAATAATCCATAAATTCGCTCATACCTAGAATCTAAAAAAATCAAACTCATTGAAGCATAGTATAACAATAGTTGCTATGGATGGGGCGTTGGGGAGTGGTTGGGGAAAATAAAGAGATGTTGATCAAAGAGTACAAACTTTCAGTTATAAGTTCTAGATCTCAATTTCCTCATCTAGAAACAGGGCTTACAATAGCACAAATATACTGCAGAGGACCGAGGTAGCTATAATACATTAATATTTGTAAAGAGCTTAAAACAGTGCTTGGCACATGGGAATACTATGTAAGAGTTGTTAAACAAATAAAATATTTAGGATGTTGGAAACACCTGTGACAGCTCCATGATTGTTAATTTTGCTATTAGACCCAGTTGAATGTTTCCCAGTGAAATGACAATCACACTAGAGTCACCAGCAAACCATCTCATCTCTTCATTGCTTATTCTAAATTGAGTCTCTTTCCCACTCCTGCTCACAGCTTTATGCAGTAAGGTGATTTAGCACTTTAGGACTTTAATGAGACCTATTTAATATCATTGTAATTCTAATTAGATACTTTGGCTAGGAAACATACTTAAGCCTTTAAAAATTGTCAATCCCTTGAGAAAACTGAACTGATTATTTGGAAATTTAAACCTACAAGAATAAAGTTCTTGAAATTAGAATACACAGACTTACCTGGCAGGCATCCACACGTGGCTCCAGGAACCCGGCACACAGCATTCCAGATGTGATGACTCTGCCATCTGCCTCTCCATTGTTTCAGGACCTATTATCTATAATCTTCACTAATCCCTTTTGGAGTACATTAAGAGTAGTTCCCAAAGGAAGAAAATTATATAATTTTTGTTGATGTCACTATTAATCTTTCTGGCTAGGCTATTAGTATCTAACTTTAACACTATGTACAATTTCTAAATCAAATCAGTGTTAAGTATAATTAATTTTTTAGCTATTTTCTTAGTAACAAAAAAAGCAAGTAATGTTTATAAACATACCAAGCTATTGCTGAAAAATGACCATTTTTAGAAATATTTAGTGTGTACATCTATATGTAAAAAGATTTTTTCTTTTGAATTGTTTTGAAATTTTATATTTATTACATGTATTAATAGGTAATAATATGTTTATTAATGTATTAATATGTTGTATATGAGCAAAAAATAAAAATAATAGCATGAGCATATTTTCAATAACTCAATAAGCTATGTTTTAGAAGATAACTCATGGAAACCACATCTTGTTTCTTATTCTGTACAGAAAAGATTGTCTTAGAAAACAAAATGAATCAGGTGCGGTGGCTCACGCCTGTAATCCCAGCACTTTGGGAGGCCGAGGTGGGCGGATCACCAGAGGTCAGGAGTTTGAGATCAGCCTGGCCAACATGGTGAAATCCCATCTCTATTAAAAACACAAAAATTAGCCAACTGTTGTGGTTCCTGCCTGTAGTTCCAGCTACTCAGTAGGCTGAGGCAGGAGAATCACTTGAACATGAGAGGCGGAGATTGCAGTGAGCCGAGATCATGCCACCGCACTCCAGTCTGGGCAACAGAGCGAGACTCTGTCTCAAAAAACAAAACAAAACAAAACAAAAAACCAACCAACCAACCAAACAAAAGAAAACAAAATGAAAAACTGATGTTGCAGGAGCATACGTTTTATGATTATTTAAAATTTTTTTGGCTACATTTTTTACTGTAATTCTGAACCTTGAAATTAATTTTAGTTTTATTTTTCTGCTTTCAAACTGCATTAATAACCATGAATAGTCACTAAATGTTCACATTATTAGGGTCATGGGGATGCACATATTAAATCTTTGCTCAAGTATCACCTTGTCACCTTATTAAAAATGCTGAATCCCCTGTAGTTCGTATTTTTTTCTATGGCACTTAACTGTATAAAATTTGCTATAACTTACTTATTTCCTTTCATCTACTTATATCCTTCATTTCATGAAATTGTCCGTTTTCCTTTGTTAAGGATGAAAGCTTTTTCCTTTTTTTTTTTTTTTTTTGCTAAGAAAATAGGCAGGAATATCTGCCCATTTCATTCATTAATGTATCCAAACCACCTAAAACAATCCCTGGAACAAAGGTGGTAATTATTTTTCATTATTAAATGAATGAAGGAAATGAATTACTTATTCAAATAATATATTTCTTGAAAAACTGCCATCTTAAGAGGAATTATAGTAAATAGCTCTATGAAGTTATAGTTTCTGCATGAATGTTGTTGAGGATAATTTTCAACCCATTCCACGTTGCACTATTAAAAATGATCCAGAGAAAGTATTTTTCGGTTTAGGTGTAATGCTGAGTATTTTTCTTTTTAACCTCCTAAAATTCAAACCATATAATGGAGTCAGATGAGGAACTCACCATCAGACTTTAAATGTTTCCCGTCCAGTGATCACTGCTTCTGAATTGTATAGGAATATATAATTAACATCTAGAAGACACGCTGTTTGGAGGTTGCTTGTATATAACACTGGTGAAGATAGATACACAACAGCAATGTCATTATCGTGTGCAGGGTAATAGCAGTTTTCTTGAATTATAACATTCTTGATATTTCACTGTGTTTGTGGATGACTTAAAATAAGACAAAAACTAACATTCCATTCTTTGGGATCATGGACCCTAAAAAAACAGATTTATTAATTAAAAATCCTATATATTGGACTTGTAGGAATTAATGTCTTACAATTTTAAAAACAATTAGGTATGTTTTGAATTCCCATAATGCTTATAAGCATACAAAAATAAAGTTGTGTATAAGAGAAAAATAAAAATAATGATAACATGAGCAGATTTTGAATAATGCAATGTTATTTTTAGAAGATAACCCATGAAAACTACATTTTATTTCTTATTCTGTACAGAAAAGAATGAAGGGGATTTAGAAAAATAAATAATGACAATATAGGATAATAAGATTAAATTAAAAATGGGCAAGGGTATGGGAAAGTGAACTAAGGGAAATTATGGAAATAGTCTAAATCCTCTTTTTGACCATTAAAATCTATATAAAGTCTACAAATAGAAATGTATTTCTGACTTATTATTCATTAATCCAGGATTTGTATATTAAGTGCTGAAAAATAGTGCTGCTGAAACATTTTCACATTTTCAAACTCTCTACTAAAGCAACGTAAGAAGCAAGCATGATTTTGAAGAGAGCTGAGCAGGTTTGGGAGAGATTTTTTGCTTAAAAAAGACGCAATGAGTGCTATAAAATACCAATGTAAGTTAATTAAAAGTATCATCAAACAAAAGGGTAAATATGTCTTAGTTAAAAAGGGCAAACTATTGGTACAATAATATACCCTTTAAATATATCATCATTTCAGATAGGGCTGTACAAATATGGAAAGATGTAGAATGAATTCAAAACCTATGACTAAATACTTTAAACCAAATGCAATAATGATGAGAAAGAAATAAGATCCAAGTTCAATTGGGGATTTATAGTTTCTTTATAAAGATGAAGTACAGTGACTGTAGTGTAGTGGTTCTCGACAGGGGACAATTTCATCCCCCACATTTAGCAATGTCTGGAGACATTTTGGTTGTCAATACTGAGGGGTGCTACTAATGGTTAGGAGTCAGGTATGCCACTAAATACCTTCCAGTGCACAGGACAACTTTCCATAACAAAGAATTACTTATACAATCCAAACTGTCTATAGTGCCATTTTTGACAAATCCTGCTTCAGCCTATGTCTGTCATTACATTGATAATTAACTGAGTAATTCTGAGACTATACCTAACAGTGTTAGACAGTTGGACGTGTAGTTGTGTGGGTGTATTATTGAAAGACAGTAGGCTTTTAAGGACTTGAGTGGCTTTGAGGCCTTACTTTATGAAGCAGTGAACAGTAGTGATAAACTAGCTGTTACGAAGCCACGGGACTCCACATCGGTAGACATTGTTGTGTGGAAGGCTAGCTTGCCAGGGCCATTCTCCTTTCTCAGCATCCGGACCCTCTGCTATTTTGTTGCCAAAGGGAGTTGTTGTGCATTGTCCACAACGTGCTCAAAATACAGTTCTGCTTATGCGTGTATTTTGGTATAGTAGAACCTATCACAGAGAATCTATCCCATAAAAGGAACTCAAGAAATATTTGTAGAAACGAAGTCCATACTGGGCCAGGCACGGTGGCTCACGCCTGTGTAATCCCAGCATTTTGGGAGGCCAAGGTGGGTAGATCACAAGCTCAGGAGATTGAGACCATCCTGGTCAACATGGTGAAACCCAGTCTCTACTAAAAATACAAAAATTAACTTGGCTTGGTGGTGTATGCCTGTAATCCCAGCTACTCGGGAGACTGAGGCAAGAGAATCGCTTGAACCAGGGAGTCGGAAGTTGCGGTGATCCGAGATTGCACCACTGCACTCCAGCCTGGTGACAGGGCAAGACTCCGTCTCCAAAAAAAAAAAAAAAAAAAA
>NW_012107831.1:947992-950533 GCF_000951045.1 Mandrillus leucophaeus | reverse complement strand
TTACTGAGAATGAGAATATTTAAATAAATTGGAAAGGTTAGATGGTCAGTTGCTTCATAGAGATGTTAATTATATGTGACTAGATGTACACTGAGGTACTCTTTCCTGAGGGTGAAAGGGCATTAGAAGATAAAGGAGAATCATGTATATTTTTATAATTTTTTTATTAAAACTTTTTTCATGTAAACTTTAAAAAAGGCAACTGGTCTTCTGAAGTCCTTGAGTTTGTATATTGCTTCTAATTCTAGGTTATCTCTTGTTGCAAACCAAACTTCATGTTGTGAAGGCATCCTTTTCATAAAACTCACTTGGCTAAACTGTGGCCTTTGTAGTTGCTTTTTCTGAATGAGCCAGCATTCACACTAACTTACTGAATGTAACTCCCTTTTCCTTTTCTTTCCACTCCCTTATCATAGACAACCATGATATAATGGTTGTCCCTTATCATGGACGACCAGAGGTATAATGGTTTCTTCCTATCCTTTCTTCTGTCTGGACAACTCCTACAGGAAGTTGGCTTTTACTCAGCTTCCTTCAGATAAATATAAAAACAAAGATGCTTCTCTGTGGGTGAGGAGAACCTGCCCTCTGTGACTCTGCTTCCATGTTTCTCCTCTTACTCAGAACTCTAATCCCATTTGTATTCATGCATTAACTCTCATTCTAAATTCTCATTTAATCATATAACTGCATCTGTTAGGCTTTCAGCTGCCACCTCTGCAGTTATTACCTTATTACCTCTGGTGAGTCTTACATGTCATCTTATAGCTTTGTTATGTCAAAAGAGATCATATGAAAAATTTCAAGGATTTAAGGACTATAATGAAAATTGCTGACTGATACTTTCAGAAACATAGGCAAATCTGCTGAGTTCGTACAGCCTTCCAACTCTGGTAACTTCTACTCCATTGTCTATTACTGCATTTTAATACACTCTATGTTGCATATCAAGGCTCTATTTTTTAATGCTGTTTGATTTTTTTCCTACCCCTCCTTTCTAAAGTATAAAGAAGCTAAAGAGGCCAAGTCAAATTCAGAATACTGTTATGGATGGTTGTTTAGTATTCCAGCTGGATAGACAATGGGCAGATCTCTTTCTTACCACTGCTTTTATTCCTGTCTTGACTATCTCTCTTCTGTGAACCTGACAAATCTCAGTTGTGGATTTTGATCATATTGGCACTGAAGTTTTTCATTAGAATAATTGACTGTAAGATATCTTATTTAGTTTCTTGAGGATTGTTTGCTCAAACTCTATAAGAGAGAAAAATAATCCAGTACAGGTTTCCATTTAAGTTTTGCCCAGATTTCTCAGAAATAGCTATGCTGTGACTGAGGGATAGTAAGAGCAGTCAGGGTCAGTGTCACCTGGTTCCGGAGGGTAAGTCCTCTAATCCAGCTGTCTCAGTCAGTCTCAGGCCCCAGATAACAGCAGTGCCTCAACTGACAGCCTGCTCTAGTTTCCAGCAACCCAGAAGATCATATTTCCTAGGCAGGTAGTGGAAGAATGGAAGCAGAATGCCTTGGCCAGCCAGGAAGAAGCTGCTTGTATGTAAGGCAGCTTACTCTTTGCACACTAAATTTGGGTTCTAGGATCAGAATTCCCCAGTGAGTTTCTAGGCCTGGAGTTTTCATAAGCAAAATAGAAAGTACTAATAGATGAAATGTACTGAGTTCATAATATGAGCCATGTACTCTGATAAGTACTTTACTTGTGTTACCTTTTTTATCTTCAAAATAATTTGGAACTAGGGCATTGATAAGCTAAATAACTGTAAAAATTCATCTAGTTAGTAAGTGACAGAGCTGGGACTCAAAATTCATATGTAGCTGATTCTAAGTTCTTAATTATCATTGCTTGTCCCTATATCCCCTATATCCCTATATCCCCTCTGCCATATGGTACGTGATAATGTATTCCTCATTTTAATCAATGATATCAGTCAATTTAAGGCCAACTCGGTAACCTTTATGCAAGTTTCTGAAAGCAACTTTTCTATTATTACACATTTATAGATATCACGATGACTCTCAAGGAGAGGTCTCTTTTGGCATCCAAAGAATTAATTTTCCCTTGAAAGCAACTTATTATTGATGAACTAACTTGAGAAGATTTTCTGCTGCCAGCATTGCAATGTCTAAAAGTCAAGGGAAAAGAAAATGAAAATATTTACACTTATGAACACATTTTATTTTCATATTAATGTTAATTGTTTTCTTTTTGGAAACACATTATTCTGTAGGCATAATCATCTTATTCAATCTTGACTATATAATTTCTATGTTCATAAGTTAGTATAGCAAGTAATAACATCTTTGCATTCATTCTTCACTTTCTAAAGAGACTCTCAAGTTCTTCATTATAAGTTATCTGAAAAAGAGTTCTGGATCCTGGAAAGTACTAAAATATATGAAAAATTATGATCTTCTATCATATTCTGAATCGACAACACCAGAAAACTGAATGTATTTGACACCTTTTATGGACCACTTTAAATCCTTTTGACTTATCTCTGATTCCTTTATTTTTTATTTTTATTT
>NW_012107831.1:940073-945547 GCF_000951045.1 Mandrillus leucophaeus | reverse complement strand
ACAATATTTTAACTCTTTCAAAATTTATACTCTTTGTGTGTTAAGTTTCAGTTACTCAAAACATTTGGTTAAGCATGTCATCCCATTTTCCATTCATTTTGGGTCAAAAGAAATTTAATTCAGTAATATTCAGTAATGAAGCAAACTTTAACATTGTCTACTAATCGCTGGGTAGACAAATTATTTAAGGAGTATTACAGAATGGAATTATTTACTGGAGTAACTATTTCCTGAAATAATTTGTCTATCCAGGGATTAGTAGACAATGTTAAAGTTTCCTTCATTACTGAATTAAATTTAAATTAGTGGATCCCTGATAGACAAATTATTAGATCCATATCTCTGTAGAATTTCAAACCTGTTCTGACCCCATATCAGGGATTAGTAGAATCTGCAGAATTGCAAACCTGTCCATTTCATGTGATAAATGTGTGAGGAGAGGGTGAACAAATGAGTGATGCTTCAAATTTCAAATCCAGAGGACCATAAACCTACTTACTGTATCTACTTAAAGAGTTTCTCTTCAAAAATAAATCACCAGCTATTGCATGCATTAAATACTATGTCACTGTAGGTTCATTTTTATTAGGTTCCTGGATTTCTATAAATTCAAGAAAGAAAAGAATATTCTGTTCTACATGCCAGTTACAATAACACACTCTTATTATTAGGTTGCACTTCAAATCAGGGAGACAAAAGAACCATTTACCAGAAAGTCGACTTGTCTGAACAAAAAAGCCAAAGTAATTTAGCAGTGAGGGCTAAATAGTCATCAGGGTTGTGAGTTGATATGAGACACGCCTACTTAAATTGAAAGCTGGCATCTTTTCATCCAATCTTTCACAGGTGCCTTCCAAAGGCTGTTTTTTATTTGACATGATACTTCTAGGGCTCAGTTTTTAGTTTTGTTGCTTGGTAAATATATCAAACCATATTAAGATTAGTTAGGAATAATTAAACTTTTATCTGGACTGGAAAAAATGTTAATTCCAATAGCTTTGGAACTAATTATTTAGAAACCTTATAATGTTCATGGAAATTTCTTCTTACTTTGAGATTTTCTTTATTGATGTGTGTCTTGCTAAAGAGAAGAAATGTTTTTGACTTATAATTTACTTTTTCTTTTTTTTTTTTGAGATGGAGTCTCACTCTGTCACCCAGGCTGGAGTGCAATGGTGCAATCTCTGCTCACTGCAACCTCTGCCTCCTGGGTTCAAGCGATTCTCCTGCCTCAGTCACCTGAGGAGCTGGGATTACAGGTGCGTGTCACCACGTTTGCCTACTTTTTGCATTTTTAGTAGAGATGGGGTTTGCCAGGCTGGTCTTGAACTCCTGATCTCGTGATCCACCCACCTTGGCCTCCCAAAGTGCTGGGATTATAGGCGTGAGCCACCAAGCCCGGCCATAATTTACTTTTAATAGTTCTATTATCCCAGAACTTAATAGAATAACTATCCCTTGGTTAGGTGGAAGACAGGTTAAAATGAGCAGGGAAGTGACTTAAGCCATCACCCCTTTTGGCTAAGTCACTGCTGTGACTGTTTTTGTTTCCTTCCTTTTAAGCCCCTTGGCACACCCTGAGAATCAGGATATTCCTGTTGATTTGCCTCTGAGTTAAGGAGTCAACATTGTAGCCTAAGACACTCTGTTTGCAATGTCCCATATAAAGGAAATGACAAAAAACAATGGCACATGCCTGCCAAGAGGAAATTCCATCAAAGGATAATAAGGCAAAGCAGTTTTGAAAAATAGCTCAGCAAATGTGCATTAGTCTTCTCCTGTCGAGCAGGAATCAAATAATAGATATTCTTCATGGACCATTGGTGGACCCAGCCCTTAGTAAACTTGGAGTCTAGTGGAAGAGATTAAAAAAAAGCATATAAGTTAAAATCAATGTGAAAGTGCTGTAAACTAAAAATAAAATTCTAAGTCCCCCCAGCCATCTGAATGGACCCCTCCTCTCAGGTGAGATCTTTCAAAAATTAACCTGAAAATCTAGTTCAAGGCCATGATTGGAAGTGGGGATCAGATGTCTCATTGTATCCTCCTCCCTTTTGGAATTCCAGAAAAGCCAGCCAGCATTAGGATCAACACAGACCTTAAGTCTAATAAGAAACAATCTTATTGTTTGGAGGCTTCATCTGCATGATAACACCTTGGTTTCCCCTTATCGTAACCCAGGTATTCCTTTCTACTGATAATAACTCTAAACCAATTGCCAATCAGAAAAATTTTAAATCTACCTGTGACTTGGAAGCCCTGCTTCAAGTTGTCCTGCCCTTCCAGATCAAACTATTGTAACTCTTACACGTACTGATCGATGTATTATGTCTTCTTAAAATGTATAAAAGCAAACTACTCTGACCACCTTGAACACATGTTATCAGGACCTCCTGAGGCTGTGTCACGGGCGTGTCTTTAACCTTGGCAAAATTAACTTTCTGAATTGATTGAGACCCGTTTCAGATACTTTTGGGTTCACAATAATATGGAAGAAGTGTGCACAGACAATCGAAAACACCAAGAAAAGTCACTTAGCATAGAGGAGTGACAGGGGGAATGGGCATAGCTGACAAGAAAAATTCTTCCGGAAGGGCGGAAGGGAGTCAAGATTTATTTGAGGGGTAAAATAGGCAAAATTCACTGGCTGTTGAACATTAGATTAGAAAAAAATCTTAGATACTTTCTAAATGGGCCTTTAGGATCTTTAGTGTAGCAAGTTCATGACCACTGTTCATATTTGCCAAGGTTAGGAAGTGAAAAATGCAACTTTGGATGCGCTTTTAAGAAGGATGACTCCTCATAAAGTCTGATTTCCAGTGACTATTTCTTCCTTAAAAGAAGAAATCAGAAACAGATAAGGATAATCAAATCTAGACTCTGTAATATTAAAGTATAAGGAATGATTTTCCAGTAGCTATAGATTAACTTACACTATAAATTCTACATAGACCACAGGCTTTAACTCTACTTAGGTGAATTCATTACTTTACATGGGTCCAAATGCTAAATTAGTGGATGAATTTAGATCGTTTTGCTTTGAGCCTACCAACACAAATTTGCTTTGAGCCTACCAACACAAATTTAGAAGAATTGAGCTGTATTCTCTTATGGAATGTGCTTTATGAGATATTAAAAATGTTCATGTGGTAGATTTCTGAAAATGTTGAAACTTACATACATGGACTTACTGAACAAGGTAACAACTGTAAATTGTTTTATGACACCATGGAAGTTTATTTATAATACTTTTTCCAAAAAAGCTCTAATAAGACTGGTTTACATTAAAAATAAAGGAGCAGAGCATATACCTGGATTGTGGTTGAACAAAATTTGAATTCTTTGCTACTGCAAGTTGTTTGTTTGTTTGTTTGTTTTTGTAGAGATGGGGTTTCGCTATGATGCCCTGGCTGGTCTTGAACTCCTGGTTTCAAGAGATCTTGCTGTCTCGGCCTCCCACAGTGCTGGGATTACAGGCATGAGTCACCATACCTGGCCTCACTGCAGGTTTTGATTAGTCCCTGGCTGCATATTTGAGCTAAAAAAAAAAAAAAAAATGCTTTTCTTTATGTTACTAAGTAGACTGAAATTTATCTCTGTGGTTAGATATTACATATCATATGTTATGTCTTAAAGTCATGTAGGTTAGTCTTTCACAGTACGTATCTTCGATATTTACCATTTTGACTCTGAAGATATAATGCTAAAGATTTTATTAAATAAAATTAGTTAATTTATAATGAGTTGTATACACAGGTAGTAGTTTTTAAGGTAAAACTGTACTTCAATTTCTTTAAACCTTCATACAGATTTCAAGAAATATGGAAAATCAGGACTATCTTTTTATTTGGATATTACATATGCTTCTCCTATAACACAAGACTTTTTTTATTTTAAGCTTTGGAAGCCGTACAAAAGGCTGTTGTGATGAAGACAGAAGAACACGTGTAGCAAATCATATATTTAGGCAATCATGTTGATAGAGTGAGGAATGGATAATGTATGTTATAACAAGTCTTATGTTTTTGATGTGCCATCCATGTGTTTCTAAGGGGCTCTTTTGAAAACACACACTAACAGGGGTTTAATATTTAGGATTAGCACTTTCAGTTTGGAAAGTTTCCAGCTTGGTTCTTCCAGGCACCTAGATACCTTCTAAGGGTCTGCACTTTGATGGCATAGCTCCGATGTTTCATTCAGCAGAGAAGAGTGTGGGTTCCTTCAAGTTGATGCCCACTGCTTTTTTTTAAGACCTATCTTAAGAGGCATCTTTTCCAGTAAGCTCTCCTTCTTATCTCCCTCTTTTCAGATTATCACTTAGCTTCATATTTCCTTGCCAGTTTGCACATAGTAGTTTCTGATACAAGTTACCCATCACCTAATAATATTAACTCATTCATTCTTAATGAATTCACTTTTTTCTTCTGGAATTTATTTCAAGTTTCTTTTTACAATAAATGTGTCTTTCCTATAGTTAAAAAAGCATTTCTTCTGGAAACTGTGTATGATGGGAAAATATAGAAAAATAAATATTTAGGTGGTAGTTAATAGACCCAATAACAGAATTTATGACAGAATTTATAGACTTACTTGCTGCAACACTTATATGGCACTTATATATGGCAATTACATGGTTTTTGAATTTGCATAATTAAGCTGTCATTAAACACAAACTGTAACTATTATTTTCTTACTCAAAACATGTAGCATTCTTCCATTTCTTCAGAAATTCTGCTTAAGAGACAAGTATGTTGAAAGTACAAAAATGAAAAAAAAATTGGTTTGAAACATTTTTTTTTTAAATCCTTAAGCTTAAATTTTAAATAGAAATGAGACTGACACACTTGGTAACTATCTCTCTGTCTTTTTTTTTTTTTTTAAAGAGTTATTAATATTTTGAATGCCTCTTCCTGTTCCTTATTAATTTTTTGCCACATTATGAGCTACAATAAAATCTCATAGGCTGGGTGCAGTGGCTCACGCTTGTAATCTCAGCACTTTGGGAGGCCAAGGCGGGTGGATCAGTTAAGGTCAAGAGTTTGAGACAAGCCTGGCCAACATGGTGAAACCCTGTCTCCACTAAAAATACAAATTTTAGCACGGCCTGGTGGCGGGCGCCTGTAATCCCAGCTACTAGGTAGGCTGAGGCAGGAAAATCGCTTGAACTCAGGAGGCGGAGGTTGCAGTGACCCAGGATTGCGCCACTGTTTTAAGAATTCTTCATATAATCTAGACCCAAGTGCTTTGTTATGTGATGTGCAAATATTTTTCCCCAGTCTGTGGCTTGTCTTTTCATCTTTTTAACAGGGTATTTCACAGAGCAGAAGTTTTAAATTTTGTTGAAGTATAAGTGTTGCGCAGTTTTCAGCATACACATCCTGTACATAATTTGTTAGAGGCTAGAAAGCGTGAAAATATAGGGTTCCAACTCAGCCTTTGCCAGCATGGGTGCCGGTGAGGCAATAGTTTTTCTA